>NC_083316.1:158135189-158435189 GCF_963455315.2 Globicephala melas | reverse complement strand
TATCCAATTGGATTGGTTTTCCTTTCAGTGTCAAGACCATGCTGTTAGTGAATTATGAGACTCATAGTAAACAGACTCAGGGGAAAAAAACAAGGAGAACCTGGGGTTCTGGGCCAGGCTGTGCCCATCTCCATGTGCTTCCCCTAAAGAGGAAGAGAGTGAAAAGTTGGCTGTCTTGAGTCATTGAGATGCTGAATTTGGGGTTGCTGTGTGGTCCTTCTGCCAGCCCAGTGGCTGTTTGAGGGGATGATTCCAGGACTTAGGAGATCGGGGGAGGAGGGGTTTCTGTGCTGCTGGAGAGTATTTTAGAGCCCAGAATGAGGGCTGTAGTGTATGCCCAGAGAGACCCTCTTTGGGAGCTCAGATGAGGCCTGCCTAGGTACAGAGAGGGCTCATGAAGAGATCAAGGAATTTGCAGAAGAGTGTACGAAGTATAACTAGCTGTCACAGGAAGTAGAAGTGTTGGGGGGCTCCTCCAGCCTTTGTCTCTCTAGATTCCCACCTATCCATTCATTCATTTATTTATTCAAAACTGTCTTTTGAGGGCTGTGCTCTGAGATTACAGTTGAGACCGAAACAGCCATAGTCCCTGCCTTCAGCGAATGCACAGAATAACAGGGATGTAAAATAAACAAATAGGGGGAAAAATCGGTTGTGAGATGGAGAATTGGAAGGGGGCTCCCAGTTTAGGAGGGTCAGGGAGAGGTCCTCTGAGAAGATGCCATTCAAATCAAGACCTACAGAACGAGAGGAAAGCCTGCCATTTGCAGAGCTGGAGAGAGGCACAGTAGCACCAGAAGCAGCATTGGCAAAGGTCCTGGGGCAGAGAAGAACTCGGTGTGGTATCATCATTTTGTTCTTTTCTGTCCGTTGGGTTCATCGTCCTCTCTTACCTGACTAGCTACTTCTACTGCTCTACCTGCTGGCCTGTGACCAGGATGGTAGCCTCAGGCTTTGTGACCTCCCAGCTCAGCCCAAGGCTAGCTTAGCCAGTAGCCCAGTGTCCTGATTTTGATTTCTGGGAGTATGCAGGTGTCACCCAGATCTACTTGGATTGGGGGTTCCTGCTTCCAGCCACTTAGGTCAGGGGTCAGCAAACCACAGCCCATGGGCATGGGCCTCTGCCTATTTTCATGAATGAAGTTTTCATGAATGGAGCCCATGTCTGTCACTGCTTTTGCACTACAATGGCAAGGTTGGACCATTTTGACAGGCTTACAAAGCCTGAACTACTTACTGTGTGGCTTTTTACAGGTCCCTGACCTAGGCCAGCTCTTTCAGCACATGCCGTGAGTAAGGGAAGCTTTTCTCTAGAACGGGCTCTGTCAGGGAGGCAGTGACTGGCTTTTTCAGGATATCAAAAACTGGAAATCACCTAAGTCTCCAAGAATAGGAGAAGAGTCAGGTAACTCGAAGGACACCCATACGACCAACTGACAAAACACCATCATTGATAACGTGCCTGAAGGTTCTGTCTACACAGGAGAATGGTTTGAAAGTAAAGAAGGTCGGGTGTCACCTGTATGCACACTCTGGTGTCAGTTGTGACTTGCACGTAGTAAACATTGAATAAGTGCTGAGTGGGTGTGTGAGGGAAATAACTTCCAGTGAGAGAGTTGGAAGGATCTACTCCAGACTGTCCACGGAGGTGACTGTGCTGTGACTGCTGAGGAAGTTAGTGGGCTCAAGGGATAGTTTACTATTCCATGTACTCATTTCTGTATTGTTGGAGCTGAGCTCAATTGGAAATTTCAAAAAGTCATAAAAAACTTGAAATACAGGGAGAAAGGTGTCTGAACATTTAGAGACCAAGGGCACTGATATCTGCGACTTTGAAACATGAAAAATAAAGTAGATGGATCAATGGATAGATACACAGTAAAGCAAAGCATTAATTGCAGGTGGTGCGTATGTAGGTGTTTGCTGAACTGTTATAACTCTTCTATATATGTTGAAATCTTCATTAAAAAAGTATGGGCGGGGAGAAGATAGGGAGAAAATGAGAGTGTCAAACCATGGAAAAGGGTTTTAATAAGTAAAAAGTGGAAGTCAGTCTTCACAATTCAGTATTCTGTAGTATTTTCCTATGGTTGTGCAACCGTCACTACTCTCTAATTCTAGACTATTTTCATCCCCCTCAAAGGGAAACCCAGTACCCATTAAGCATTTCCTTCCCATTCCTCCTTCACGCAGCCTTGGGCAACCATTGATCTCCTTTCTGTCTCTATGGATTTGCCTGTTCTGGGTATTTCATGTTGATGGAATCATACAGTATATGGCTTTTTGTGTCTGGCCTCCTGCATTCAGCATAATGTCTTCTAGACTCTTCCATGTTGTAGTGTTTATCAGTATTTCATTCCTTTCTGTGGCTGAATAATAGTCCATTCTATGGATATGCCACAGTTTGTTTATCTGCTCATCAGTTGATGGATATTTGCAGTGTTTCCATTTTGAATAATGCTGATATAAGCATCTGTGTACAAGTTTTTGTGCAGACTTAAGTTTTCAGTTCTCTGGTATATAACCAGGAGTGGAATTGCTGGGTCATATGGTAACTATATTTATCCTTTCGTGGAACTGCCAGACTATTTTCCAAAGTAGCTGCAGTAATTTTCATTCCCATCAGCAGGGTATGAGGGGTCCAGTTTCCCCACATCCTTGCCAATACTTGCTATTGTCAGTTTTTTTGATTATAGCCATCCTAGTGGATGTGAAGGTTGATTTGCATTTCCCCAATGGTTAATGAAATTGAGCTTTCATGTGTTCATTGGCCATTTGTATATCTTCTTTGGTGAAATGTCTTCAGATCCTTTGCCCATTTTTTAGTTAGGTTATTACTGAATTGTAGTTCTTTTTATGTTTTGGATACCAGTCCCTTATCGGATATATGATTTGCAAGTATTTCCTCCCATTTGGTGGATTGTCTTTTCAGTTTTGTTTTTTTTGTTGTTTTTTTTGTTTTTTTTCTGGTACACGGGCTTCTCACTGCTGTGGCCTCTCCCGTCGCGGAGCACAGGCTCCGGACGCGCAGGCTCAGCAGCCATGGCTCACGGGCCCAGCCACTCCGCGACATGCGGGATCCTCCTGAACCAGGGCACAAACCCGCGTCCCCTGCATCGGCAGGCAGACCCTCAACCACTGCGCCACCAGGGAAGCCCATCTTTTCAGTTTTTTGATGGTGTCATTTGAAGTGCAAAGTCCTACAATTTTGATTAAGTCCAATGTATCTGTTTCTTCTGTTGCTTGTTCTTTTTGTGTTATAGCTAAGAAGTCATTGCCTAACCCAAGATTATAAGGATTTACACCTAAGTTTTCTTCTAAAAGTTTTATAGTTTTAATAGTAGGTCTGTGATCCACTTTGAGTTAATTTTCGTATATGGTGTGAGGTAGGGATCCAACTTCATTCTCTTGCATGTGGTGACCCAGTTGTTCCTGCCCCATCTGTTGTTATTTTTTCAAATAACCTTTTTATTTTGGAAAGAGTGTAGATGTATAGAAACGTTGCAAAGGTAACACAGAGAGTTCCCATATACAATTGAGCCTTGAACAACACAGGAGTTAGGGGTGCCGACCCACCTCACAGTCGAAAATCTGAGTATAACTTTACAGTTGGCCATCCGTATCTGCAGTCCTGCTTCCATCGATTCAACCAACCTTGGATTGTGTAGTACCGCAGTATTTACTATTGAAAAAAATCCACGTATAAGTGGGCTGGCGCTGTTTAAATCTGTGTTGTTCAAGGGCCAACTGTGTATCTTTTTAACAATTCTGTGGTTTTCCCCTGTAGGCCTGTATCATAACCTATTCCCAAACTTCATGAACATTTATACAGTTTCTAGGCCTTTTCTATTCCAGATTTTCTTCAGTTAACAGAGTTATCTCTAATAATCGTTTGTTTACTCAAAGGTCTTTTTATTTATGAAAGTCACCACTGATTTGCAGTGATAGAGAATGGGCTAAAATAAAATGTTACAGATTCATACCAAGTAGATACTTTTTAAAAGAGTTACTTTTTTTTTAAGTGTACAGTTTGGCAGCGGTAAGTGTGTTCACATTGTTGTGTGACAGAGTTACTTACAAAATCAGAAAATGATGTAAAATGATCTTAGTGATAGTAACCAGAAAATATTTCCTGAAAGTGTTTTCAAGGCAACCGCTTCCCATCCTCATGGATGTTTCTGCCCTCTGACTTTTCCAGGCTCTTTGGCTCCTGAGCTCCAGGTACAGAACCGGAAACACACCTTCTCAGAGTGTCTCTTCCTCCATTCCTGACGACTTCAAGAATGTTTCTGACCAGAAAACCGGTGACCTTCCCAGAAAGTCCAAGCTTGTGGTGGGTGGAAAAAATGTTCACCAAGATGAACAGTTTCCCAGCCACGTCACTGTTTTCTTTTCAAAGATATTTTCACTTTGATCTCTGCCTTGAAATGCTGTCTACTTAAAAGAGTTTGAAGAGTGTTTATGTGAGGGGCTGTGGTATCTAGATTGTTTAATCAGATCAGAATCCCTCTTCTACCAAACTTTTACCCATCTGGGTATTTATTGGTTTGTTTTTAATAACCATCCTTTTTCGGTTCAAATTATACAGATTTTTAAAAATCTTTTGTATCCAGGGATCTGAAGCAGAAAGGTTGGCTTTTAAGTTTGATGTAGCCTCTTATTGGACTGCATTTGTGAGGAATGAACAAGTTCATTGTTGCTGGGTCTGTGTCCAAATTCCTTCCCCATCCCAATGGGCTCTGCTTGGCCACTCCATGCTGCTGAGGTTGTCCCCAGGACTTGAAGGGTGAAGTGTTATGGGTTCCTGTGGAAGAGAGGTGCAGAGAGGTTGGCAGGGCGGATGGCGGTTTTATGAGAAACTTTGCCTTGCCTTGAAGCCCTCTATTAAAGTAACTTTTGGGGCCATTAATTGTATAGTTTTTAGAATGAGAGTGATTTATGTGGTGATATTGGGACCCAGTTCTGAAAGCTTGGGTTTTGGGGTCTGCTTTTCAAGTGGATGATTTCAAGGTTGAAAAACAAGCCTCATTGGAGGAAATACAGCATTTTGCATAGAAGCTTCTTTGAAAGGGATTCCTGGTTTAATCGCCAACATGACCACTTGGGTGGTCAGTGCCTGGATCCTACAGGTGTTTGATTTGTTTGTTGTGGTTTTTGAAATCCTAACTTGCAGGTAACCTGGTAGGAGGAAAGAATAAATATGCAGGCTCTTAGAACTAAAGAGCATTGAAAATAAAGCTCATTTCTAAAAAGGACCTTTTGTTTATACATTTTTTAACCAAGAAGTCCTTTGTAAATTTTTTTTATTTTTGATACTTTCATCAGGTTTTTTTTTAATTATTGAATATAGTTGATTTAAAATGTTGTATTAATTTCTACTGTAGAAGTTAACTGTCAATTTGAGTTGTTTCAAATTACACTTTGGGAAACACCTAGGATTCATTTATTGTGGAGGCTGTCAAAAAGTCAGAAAAGAGGCAATGTTAGGTACTCCTTTTCAGTTTTTGTTCAATAAATGTTGGGCAGGAATTGGGCAAATACGATTTTGGGCTGCACCTGGAAGAATCGAACGAGTTAGTGATAATGGTGGGATTTTGCTAGGCCAGGGTCAAGTCCACTTGTCTTGCTGCTCAGCTAATTCATTCTACTTCATAGCTTCTGTAATTATTCCCTTGTCAAATCTGGGCCGAGTATCACCCCGTGGTTTGTAAGTAGCAGGGAACAGGGCTGCTGAATCGAGCTTCTCGCAGGTCGGTGTTCTTGTCAGCAGGAATGGACGTGCCAAGATCTTGGCTGGTCAGTCCTCAAGCCATATGAATGATGTGAGGAAACCTCCCTGCCTTATTCAGACCGGCGCTGAGGTTTCAATGAGGTGAGGCATTTGTGTGTCGTGGGGATGAATCGAGCTCGGAGGAGAGAATGCTGTCATTGAGATTTTGTTTCAATAATTGTATTTTTCACCAGAGAACTATTTTCTCATTGTTCAGTTCTTATAAGCAGTGGAGCTGTGGGGGATGCACATCAAAGGCTGCTATACATTTTTAAAGTGGCAACTCATGGGTGTGCATCTTTAGGAGGCTTTTCAAGAACCCACACTGGCACCAAAGGTTACCCAAGTTTGAATTTTGAGTACCTAGGGTCCCACAGCTTGTAAGTGCTCATGTTCTGGGTCAGTTAGATGTGGGTTCAAATCCCATCTCTGCTTCTTGCTCATGGGGCCTTGGCTGGTTATTTCTCCTCTCTAAGCCTCAGTTTCCACATCTTTAAAATGGGCCTGAAAGTCAAACCTACTGGTGTTATTAAAAGGTTCAGTGAACTTGAAGGTGAGCCAGGTGCTTGACTGGGTGGCGCCCAGTAAGCACTCAGTACCTATGGGTGTCCTCACTGCCCGAATTTTCTCTCTTCTTGCCTACATTCATTCAAGCAGTCCACACACAGACAGTTAAAGGAGCAATTACATCATTTTAAAAAATTGGAAACAATTTCCAGCATGGAAAACCTTTTCCTGTCTTCCCATTCCTTTTCTAGCATTTTTCTTATACATATTGGTATATTCGACATAGTTCCAACAGTGGTAAGGCAGTTTGGGTTCTGCTGTTTTCTTTTTTTTTTTTTTAAGTTAAAATATAGTTGATTTACAATGTTTCAGGTGTACAGCAAAGTGATTCTGTTATACATATATATATATATTCTTTTTCCTATTCTTTTCCATTATAGGTTATTACAAGGTATTGAATGTAGTTCCCTGTGCTATACAGTAGATCCTTGTTGTTTATCTATTTTATGTATAGTAGTGTGTATCTGTTAATCCCAAACTCCTAATTTATTCCTTTCCCCTTTGGTAACCATAATTTTTTTTTCCATGTCTGTGAGTCTCTGCTGTTTTCATTTTGACATCATTTCCTTCATATTTTCTGGGCTGCCAGAGAGGCTTCATGGGTCTCATTTTTAACTATCGTGCAGCATCAATAAATCTCATTTTAACCTTGGCCCTCTCATATGTACTTTGAACTTGTACTTTATCCGCTGTTATAAATGCCACTGCGGTCACCATTGTTGTGACCTTTGCTGGCTTCCCTCACTGGTACTTCCCAGAGTACCCGGGAAGGCTACATCGTCATGTACTACCACTGTAGCTTTAGTGGCTTTTGTTTATTTTGTTTTAAAGTTTCTTACTACCAATGCATGTTCATTGTAGAAAAATTATGAAGTCCAGCTTTGCTGTAAGGGAAAAAATCACCCGTAATCACTTTTCCCCAGAGAGCATCACTCTGGGTACACATTCCTCTGGCTCTTTCTCTATGCATGTGCACTGGATATGGTAGATACCTTTTCTCTATCCAGATGGTATCTTTGTATCTTCTGGCCTGCTCTTCTCACCTGATAATATGAGCACACTTCTGTATTTTTACCATTCTTAATAATTGCAAATAAGCCATTGTAAGGACATACCATAATTAATTTAACTAGTCCCCAGCTGATGAAGACTTGAGTTATCTCTAGTGTTTGTCTATTATAAATAACACAGCAATGAACACCTCAGTGTATCATCCCTAATGGCTTTTGGGGGTCACTTTAAAAAAAGAGAGTCATACTCAATATCTTGTAATAACCTATAATGGAAAGGAATCTGAAAAATCTATATATAGTATATATTTATGTATTACTGAATCACTTTGTGGTACACTTGAAACTAACACAACATTGTAAATTATATTTCAAAAAAACTGATATAAAAAAACAGTCCACCTTAAAAAAAAAGAAAGGATGGTAAAATGACTAAACTTATTAAAGAAACTTGCATTTAAAAAAAAAAAGAGAAATCCACGTTGACAGCTTTAGGCTAAGAACCCCCAGCCCCCAAAAACACATCTTTGACAACTTACTTCTTTGTCTTTATTTACTTAATGTTCATTCGTTCCTATGTATGTATGTTTATGCATACATACATACGTACATACATCTCAAAGGCCTTGGTTCTAAGTCCCTATCATCTTTGACTAGGAGCGATGTCCCAGCCACTTAAGTAGATTAACTTTGCTTAATCTGTGAGTAAGGATGAGGTTTTCAGCTCCACCCAGATAACTGTTTCTTTATGCAAGCAACAGCAGTTAACATCACACCAGCTGGCTTTCCACCTTGGCCTTGGTAGTTAAGGATCTTAACCACCATCTAAGTAATAAATAAATGCCCACTATTGCTCATCCTGGAGAATGTTACATAGAGTTGCTGCCAAGGTGAGAAGCCACACGTGGAGAACAAAAAGAAAATAGAAATTTGCAGCACAAGCCCTGGATGCAAACTTTGGGGTTCATATTGGATATACCCCCTTTTGCTTAGTCCACGCTTGCCGTGTTGAGGAGTGAACCCCGTCTCCTTTCTCTAGGTTTCTTGTTGCACTTCAGTTCCAGATGCTCTAGAGCAGAACTCGGAAACTATGGCCTGCCAGCCAAGTCTGGCCCACTGCTTGTTTTATCGGTACCCAGCCACACCCCTTTGGGTATGTGCTCTGTACGGTTGCTTTGGCTGCTTTCCTGCTACGGTGGTAGAGTCGCGACAGAGACTGGCCCACATAGCTGAAAATACTGGCAGTCTGGCCCATTTACAGAACAAATTCGCCGACCCCTGAGCGAAGGGATGATGGAGGGTCTCAAGGTGCCCCTTCCTCCCAAAGCCACTCAGGTGAAATAGTCTGCATGCCTTGTGGTCTGGATTTTAATAAAGACATGTACAAACTTGCTGAAAATGGAGCTGGCCATTTTCAAGTGATGTGGTTAACAGAGCAAACCCAATTTTACTTCTTTGGATAGTTAGGGGAGAAATCTCTCCGGGCTCCCTGGGATTCCTCTTAAGTAGCAGTGAGAGATGTGATAATGAGATTGGCTCTCCTCTGAAGTGGTTAGATTAGAAAAGTCAACGAGGCATTTCCTTTTCGTGTCAACCATTTTTATTATCTCCTTCTTAACCAAATTTGAGATTATGAAATATTTGACAAACCATCAGGAAAACCTGATGTTTTCCCGCATTGATGAAAGACAAGTGCTGTTTGTGTATAAAGCAAAAGGCATGCTATTGGGCTTCCCTGGTGGCGCAGTGGTTGAGAGTCCGCCTGCCGATGCAGGGGACACGGGTTCGTGCCCTGGTCCCGGAAGATCCCACACGCCGCGGAGCGGCTAGGCCCGTGAACCATGGCCGCTGAGCCTGCACGTCTGGAGCCTGTGCTCCACAACGGGAGAGGCCACAACAGTGAGAGGCCCGCGTACCGCAAAAAAAAAAAAAAAAAAGGCATGCTATTAAAAAAAAAAAAAGGTGTTTCTTTTTTTGGGGGGGTTTGTTTTCACCATTCCCTTGATTTTCATTATGCAGAGGAAGGCACTTTATCCCATTCAAGGCCCTTTCTGGCACTTGAGAGAGTTCCTAGAAATGAGTTTGGTAATAACAGGTGTGCCTGGATAAGAAAGTGGGCAAAGGGATCTGTAGCATTGAATTGAATTTGGAAATTCAAAGTCCACATTTTTCAGTAAGAAAATGGCAAGGGCTCATCATCGTCTGGCTCTGTGGCTTTCTTTTTGGCCAGTTGGGTGGTTTTGGATTAGACCAGGGATTAGCAAGCTGCTGCCCACATCTGGCTCCCCGCCTGTCTTTTTACTGCCCACCACCTGTCTCTTCATGGCCCAGAAGGCAGAATGGTATGTTTTTAAATGGTTGAAAAACAAATCAAGATGAAAATGGAAGGAAATTCACGTTTCTTTGTCCATACAGTTTTATGGGAACTCTGTCACACCCATTTGTTTGTGTATCGTCAGTGGCTGCTTTCAAGCTGCAAGGACAGACTTGAGTCCTTGGGACAGAGACCATCTCACCCACAAAACTGTGAACGTGTTGACTGGCTGACTTTTCGTGGAAAGATTGCCAACCCCTGGACTAGACGATTAAAAAAAAAAGACATCTTATGGGTGGATCATATTCATCTGTGTTTAGTTTGCATTACTGTGGCTGTTAGTGGTACATATGGGCCACAAGGATATATGTGTGTGTGTATACACACACACACACACACACACACACACACACATATACATAGAGAGAGAGACTGTGCTTGGGGAGTTTGTAGAAGTTATTTTAGGGGGAGTAAAGCTTGGGTGCATCTAATTAGAGTTTATTATGTGAATCAGGGAAAAAAGTGGAAAAGAGGGTTGTGGCGGAAAGCAAGATGGAGGTCTGCCTCAGACCTGGTATCTGTCACTTACAGAGTGTGACATGGGGCAGCATCTTGGCTTGTTTGTGCCTCCATATCCTTGTCTATGATACAGAGACAGCCTTGACATGTGTCTATAACCTGCCTGATGTGGGGCAGGTACTCAAAAAGTGGTGGTCTTTTCATCAGGGTCAGTACATTTATTAAAAGACATTCTCAACAGGGTTTTGTGAGGCTTAAATGAGATGGTGTTTTAGTCTGCTCGGGCTGCCATAACAAAATGTCACAGACTGGGTGACTTAAACAAAAGACATTTCTTTTCTCATGGTTTCTGGAGACTGCAAGTCCAAAATCAGGGTGTCAGTAGGGTTGGTTCCTGGTGAGGCTTCTTTCCTCAGCTTGCAGATTACCACCTTCTTGCTGTGTCCTCACGTGGCCTTTCCTCTGTGTGCATCCCTGGGATCACTTCCTTTTTTTTTTTTTTAATTTTTAAAATTTTGTTTTATTTATTTATTTTTGGCTGCATTGGGTCTTCGTTGCTGCACACGGGCTTTTTCTAGTTGCGTCGAGTGACAGCTACTCTTCGTTGCGGTGCACAGGCTTGTCATTGTGGTGGCTTCTCTTGTTGTGGACCACAGGCTCTAGGCATGTGGGCTTCAGTAGTTGTGGCACGTGGGCTCAGTAGTTGTGGTTCGTGGGCTCTAGAGTGCAGGCTCAGTAGTTGTGGCACACGGGCTTAGTTGATCCACGGCATGTGGGATCTTCCTGGACCAGGGATTGAACCCGTGTCCCGTGCATTGGCAGGCAGATTCTCAATCACTGTGCCACCAGGGAAGTCCAGGGGTCTCTCTTCTCATAAGGACACCAGCCATATTGGATCAGGAGCCCACCCTTATGACCTCATTTAAACTTAGTTACCTCTTTAAAGGTTCTGTCTCCACATACAGTTGAATTGGGAGTTGCAGCTTCAACGTATGAATTTGGAGGAGGGCACAGTTCAGTCCATAATAGATGGTCAAGGGTCTGGGCTGTAGTAGATATTCAATAGCTGTTAGTTTATCTACTTGGCTAATAGTATGCTTTGAAGCATTAAAAATTAAAAAAACAAAAAACTCCGTGTGGTCTAGGAAATCCGACCCTGAGAACTGCTAAGAATGGGCCTTGCCTCCCGTTGTTCCATGGTCAGTTATTTGCGTGGAAGTGAATGGTGGCTTCCACCACAGTGTCTCAGACTCTGATGTCCCCATGAATCCCCTGGGGCTTGTGGCGAAGTGTGGATTCGACTTAGCAGGCCGGGGGCTCAGACTGTGATTCTGTGTTTCTAACCAGCTCCCAGGGGAAGCCTGTGTAGCTGGTCTCTGGACCACACTCTGAGTAGCAAGGGCCTCTGCTATCTGTTCAGTAGCCACTAGCCACCTGTGGCTATTTCAGTTTCCATCTCAATGAGTTAAAATGAAAAACCCAGTCCCCCAGTCACAAGTAGCTACATGTCACATGTATTTCATGGCAGAAAGCTCTAATTGGGCAGCTCTGCATCTGAAAGAGAGGGTGGTAAGCTTTTTTAGTCAGGGGCCTATATGAGTTTCCTGTGGCTGCTGTGACAAATGGCCCTAGACTTCATGGCTTAAAACAATACATTTATTATCTTACAGTTCTGGAGGTCAGAAGTCCAAAATGGGTCTCAATGGGCTAAAATCAAGGTGTCGGCAGAGCTGGCTCCTTCTAGAGGCTGTAGGGGAGAATCCGTTTCCCTGCCTTTTCCAGCTTTTAGAGGCTGCCCACATCCTTGGTTTGTGGTCCCCTTCCTCCATCGTCCAAGCCAGCAATGGCTGGTCGACTCTCTCTCATGATGCAGTCTCTCTGATTCTGACACTTCTCCTTCCCTCTTCCCCATTTAAGACCCCTGTGGTTACACTGGACCCACCAGGATAATTCAGGAACATCTCTCCATCTTAAGGTCAGCAGAGTAGCAACCTTCCTTCCATCTGCAACCTTAATTCTCCCTTGCCATCTAACACAGTTTATTTACAGGTTCTGAGGATTAGGACGGGGCTATCTTTGGGGGCTGGGGCAGGGGGTGTTATTCTGCCAGACAGTAAATATTTTTGGCTTTGCAGACAACACCATCTCCAAACTACATGACTCGCATTTGCCACACACAAAACCAAGCAAACGCACAGGCCTGGCTGAGTGGTTTCTTTTCCTTTTTTTGTCTTTAACCTTCTCATGGAAAATTTCACACACACACAAAAGTAGACCAGTGCAGAGATTTCCATCAGGGAGCAGTTTTTCAATCTTTTTTCATACTTTGCTCTACTTGACTAATTGTCTACACTTTGCAAATATCTACTACTCGTGTAATCAGGAAAGAAAAAAAAAAAACACAAAGAAGTAAACATCCGAGCATCCAGGAAACCTGAGGGAAACCAACACTGCATTTTGAGGCTAAAAAGGAAAAAGATGCAAACAGAGCTTCTAGAACCTCCACCCTCTTCTGCATCTCCCTGAGCCTGGGAGGTAGGCAGAGCTCAGGATGTTCTCAGGGTAAGTGGGCTCTCAAATTGGATAGGCTTGCATGGGTCAGGCCCTTTGAATAGAATCTGCTTGCTCACGTCTCCTGACCTCTCCTCCTGAAACTGCACTAAGATAAGAGAATCTTGTCCAAGCCATTTGATACAATAATCCAGCTCTGCTTTAAGGCAAGTAAACTCTAGTTGCCTGGATGGGAGATGGGTGGTTCCCATGTCTGACCACTTTGCATCAAAATTGTACTCTCACTTGGGAGTCTGTGGGCCTCAGTGACCCTGGAGAGCACATGGAAGGTTCAGGAAAGGCCAGAAGGAATTTTGATAAATGGCTTGATCTTGTGCATGTGTGTTTGTGTGTGTGTTTCTGAGAAGTTCCATTGGCCAGTTTGGGGTCTTTCATCGTGGCTTCTGTCTGCCTCCATCTGCTCCACCCTCATCACAGTCTCCTCATTTGGTTTTCGACATCAACCCCTTGGCCTTCGTCTGCTCTTTAGGGAAATGGCTTGTACCTGATTTGGTTCATGTGTTTCCCTGTGAGTCTGGGAACCCCAAGCTCTGGACCATAGTCATCATCCTGCCCCCAATCCAGCCACATGACTTTGGCCAGGTCCTCTGAGGATCCAAGTCACCCAGTTGGAGAATTAGGTGACCAGTGTGACAGACAGAAGTGGAGAAAACCCACTTAGGGATGGTGAGAAATAAGGCTGAACAGGAACATGGGCAACGCATGTGTGTGGCGTGTATCAATGTGTGACATGTGTGGTGTGTGACAAGAGGACCTCGAAAGGCCAAGGACTTAGGCAAGATGAACTAGGAGACTACTAAATTTTTAGAGCAGGGGACAAGAAGATTCAAACCCTGTATCAGAAAGAGCCAATCACGGATAAAAGCTATGACAAATTTATCATTTATCCTGCAGTTCCTTCACTGAACTTCTTATTTTACTTCTATAGACAAATAAACTAAACTAAACTAAAATAAAATAAAAAATTAACTAGAGAATTAGTAGAGTGACTGTTTCTTTGCTTCATGAGAGTAATTGAGAGAACATAAAACTGCAGTAAACAGAAGAATAGCTTCTGATCCAGTCTAACAAATGATTAGATCATTCCAATCGTGATTAGGTTATTTGAGGACTTCAAATACCTTACACACTATTTTAGCAAGATTTTAAAAAAATTTTATAAAATTTTTAAAGGTTACTTCCATTTACAAAATTATTAGCTATATTCCCTGTGTTGTACAATACATCCTTGTAGCCTATCTCACACCCAGTAGTTTGTACCACCCACTCCCTCACCCCTATATTGCCCACACCCCCACTGCTAACCACTAGTTTGTTCTCTATATCTGTGAGTCTTAGCAAGATTTTTGAGGTCTTCTTTTTAAAAAGAAATAAAGCAAAAAGAATAATTTTATGACTACAAACCAAAAAGACAGACAAAATTGATTTTATAATTTCCAAAGTATGTTACCTGATCTGTCTTCTGAAGAATTAAATATAAATTGAAAAGAGATTGATACAAGCATACCTAAAGCTCCTAGAAAAAGACTAGATGGCAGTAGAAAAGTGGAAATAAAAGAGAGATTAGGGCTTCCCTGCTGGCGCAGTGGTTGAGAGTCCACCTGCCGATGCAGGGGACACGGGTTCGTGCCCCGGTCCGGGAAGATCCCACATGCCGTGGAGCGGCTGGGCCCGTGAGCCATGGCTGCTGAGCCTGCGCGTGCGGAGGCTGTGCTCCACAACAGGAGAGGCCGTGACAGTGAGAGGCCCACGTACTGCAAAAAAAAAAAAAAATAGAGATTAATCTTTTATTTCCTTCGTGTGTGTGTCTGTGTGTGTGTTAAAATTATGTGTACTGTGTTGTTTTTATATATGATTATCCTTTACGCTGTACTGAAGGTTAGCATAATAAAGAAGATAATTAAAGCTTAAAAAAAAAAAGAGCTGCCTGGATGTGTGCGTTCAGTAGATGAGAGAGAGAAATGGTCAGCAGGCAAGAAGATTGGGGCGGAGGAGGGAACACAAGAGACACAGGGGTGCCAGAGCTGAGCAGTGGTAAAGACCAGAGAGCAAGGTTTGGAATCAGAAAGATCCAGCCTGGAATCCCAGCTGCATCGTTGTGGGCTAAGTGGCTGTGGGCAAGTCTCCTCATTCTTCAGCCTCAGGCTCCTCCCTGTGTGTCATTTGAGGATTGCAGTAGCAACTATGTGTCCGCTAGCACTGTGTAACAAGTGACCCCAATACTAAGTGGCTTAAAACATCTATATTTAGTTACAGTTCAGTGGGCAGGAAATTGGACCAGCCCGGTGAGGCTGTCTCTGAGCTCCAAGGAGGCTTGTCGACTCATGTATCTTGGCGCCTCAGCCCGGGTGGCCCAGCTGATGGGGTTAGACATGTGGGGCACAGCATTCTGTGTCTCCTGGTTCCTTATTCTCCATGGAGGCCCCAGGCCACTCCCTCTTGCCACGTGCCCCTCCAGTACGGTCACCAGATTCTGACATGGTAGCTTGGTGCTCTCAGGACTGCGAAGGCAGATGGACACTGCCAGGCTACTGCCTCCTCTTGTTTTTAACAGTTTTATTGAGATGTAATTCACATACAGGTCACCTATTGAAATTGGATGATTCAGTGGTTTTTGGTATATTTACAGAGGCAACCATCACTACAGTCTAATTCCAGAACATTTTTATGACTCCAAAAAGAAACCCCGCACCCATTAGCAACCACTGCAAATTCTCTCCCAGCCCTGGCAACCATCAATCTACTTTCTGTCTCTATGGATTTGCCTATTCTGGACATTTCATATAAATGGGAGCATACAAGATGTGGTCTTTTGTGTCTGCCTTCCTTCATTCAGCATGATGTTTTCAAGGTTCATCCACATTGTGGCATGTGTTGGCACTTCACTCCCTTTTATGGTTGAGTAATATTCCAGTGTATAGATGTACACTTCGTTTATCCAATCACCAGTTGATGGGTTTTTGGCCTTTGCACGTTGCACCTATTAAGGATAGAGCTGCTATGGACATTTACCTGTACAAGTCTGTGTCAGTGTATGTTTTCAGTTTTCTTGGGGTGATTCGCAGGAGTGGAATTGCTGAGCTGTGTGGTAACTGCCAGGCCTTCTTAGGGGTTCACTCTGGATCCGGCAGAGTGTGGCTTCTACCGCATCCTCTAGGCCAAAGTGAGTTGCAGACCCCAGACAGAGTCAAGGGGAGGAGCTGATGCAAGCGTCTGACTGTCCAGAGGGCTTCGTCAGGGCCCTCATGTGAAGCCCTCAGTGGAACTTGACACATAATAGGTACTCAATATTACTCCCAGTCGTTATTCTCTTGATTACTAAAAATTATACAAAATTGGGGCTGTAGGGAAAACACAAACTGTTAGGACTTAGATTGACAACCATCAGTCAGCCTGATAGCAAACCCATCTTCAGGATTTTGGAGATTATGATTATACTTCAAATTAGCAGTACCTCAGTCAGAAGGTGAGAATTAGAGGCTACTAGAGGTCAGAATAACACCAGCACTGGACGAGATCATCAGGAGGCATCACATACTCGTTGTAGAAAATGTGGAACTTCAGGCAAAAGTGTCAGAATAAAAATCACCTGTCAGAGATAAATGTTTTGGTTTCTTCCACTATTTTTTTCTATGAATTATGTGCATAAGTATATATATTTTAATGCAACTAAAATTAAGATTGTAAGATATATAGTTTATATGTTGCATTTTAGCATTTAATATTGGGAGCATTTTCCTGTATTATTCAATGCTGGTTTATAATGGCTAGGTTATCTAGCTAGCCAGCTCTATATTCTTTTATTTATTTTTGAAGTTTAATCTATAGTGACATACAGCTTGGTGTATTTCTATATGTTGCCTACATAAGACAAGACCACCACCCAAATGGAATTACAGAATCCCATGGTTCCTCCTAGTCCGTAACCATCTCATTTTCATGAACTGACTCCCAGTTTATTTATATACCCCTCGATTACTGGACACATAGGTAGCTTCCAGTCTTTTGCCCTTAGAAATGATGCTGCTGTGATCTTCCTTGTACAGACACATTTGTCTGCATCTGATTGCTTCCTCCAGATACATTTCTAGAAATTGTGAAATGCCGAGTCAGAGGGTGTCAATGTATGGAAACGCTCTCCGTTGAAATGCTGCCTCCATGTCAGTCATTTTTCTCTGTACTCCAGAATTCCCCTCTTTGTGCTTCTGCAACACTTTGCTTGGACAGTACAACTATGGTATTGTATTAATGAGCCCCTAACTTGTTTTCAGGTCTTGGCTTCAAAACTAGCTCCCCAGGAGCAGGCTTTGTGCATGTTTGTATCCCCACACTTGGAGACATGATAAAAATTGAGTTCTCTCACCTATCTTTGAAACCCTTCCTAAAAGCAGTGACATATCAGGGGCTATTCAGAACCAGTTGAAACTGGCTTCACTTTGGAACAGGACTTGCTGCAAAGCCACGCAGAACTCTGAAACCCATCTCTAGGTGCTTCTGAGATCATTGATGTGGCTGAAGGAGTTAATACGCAAGAGTGTTTTTTAAAAATTCCCACCAGACTGTTAAACTCAGAGCAAACATATGGGTCCAAGTCGGGTGGTGGGTTTGCACACATTTTCCTATTAATCATTGGAGTCTTCACATACCTTATTGGGATAAGTCCAGTAACAACTTCTCCTTTAAGTTGCCCAACTCCAGGGGTTTATGTGTCTAAAGGGGCACAGCTGCTTTTCACTTCAGGTGTGTCTGCCCAGGTATGCCTGCTGTTGCTCCTCGCCACCACCTGCTGTCACTGTTGAACACTGGTCCGCTGCAGGTGTGGGAGCTGGCCTGCTCATGGCCTCCTATTGTGATGCTGTTGCTTGTCCGGATAGGAGGAGGAGTCCGCTCCCAACCTGCCAAGCTTGGCTGAGGATGCTGGGCACTTCCCGTGGCAAGAGCAAGTCAGGGGGTCAGAGCCACTTCCTCTCCCTTCCTCTTTGGGGGCCACCTTGCTAAGAGGTGAGGCATTCCAAGCACAAAAGATCTTGTCCTCTCAGGACAGTGGGGCTGGTGCTATCTAAATAATTTTAGGGACATATTTCCAGGGAAGAACCATTATAGCAAGAGGATTTACTTCGAGCCCCAACTTTGCCATTTCAAGTATCTCTTCCTCAAAGCAAAAAGTCTGCTAGGTGAACTGCATTATCTACCCTGGACCTAAGAGAACTGCTAACATTTTCAAGACTCCCATTTAGTGGCTATCTGATTTAATCTTTATAAGCACCCTTTGTATATACGTTAAATGTGGAATAATACTACATATACTATATACAGAATCTGTGTGTGCCCATGTGCATCCTCATGTGTATTTATATCTAATGAAGTACTTCATTTATTAAATATTTATTGAGCCCCCACTGTGTGCCAGATCTGTGGAACTGAACTGCATAAGTACGTCTGGGTGTGTGTATACAGCTGCCATGTGTTTGGATGAGACATTCATTCACTTATTTCACATATATTTAATAAGCACTCCTCTATCTACTGGGGACACGGAATCAGTGCCCTTGTGGAGCTCACAGTCATCTTAATGTTTCTTCTTAGTTTAGAAAGAGTAGGTAAATGGAGTGCTTTCCAGATCTTTCTTAAGTAACCTGACCCATGGGAAACAAATTGCTTGTTTCTAAGTAACCCTTGATTTAAAAAATAATATATTGTATATCTGAGTCAGAAATTAAAAAGGGAGGCAGGACAGGAATATCCTTGGGGGAGTGCTTGTTTATTTTCCTTGTCTGAAGTGAGATAAAGAATATCTCCAAGTGGGCTGGTTTCCAACCGGGACCGTGTACACAAAGCACCTCATTCTAGGAGGGAGAGTGAGTAAATAAGAGAAGTCTTTTGCCGGTATTTATTAACTCCTACAAGTGTGATGTAAAACTTCACACGTGCAGAAGCAGGCAACCACAACCACGTGCGGAAGCCGCCGTTTTTGCAAATAAAAATGCTTCCCAGAAGCATGACAAATGCAAGACTAACAGGTGTAGCACAGATCCAAGGCGCACATGTGGTTCTCATCAGCTGCCTCTGTTTTAAATCTAGGCCTTCCTGTAACAACGAAAAAAGTTATTTCTTCCGAGGCTGCGGCTAATAATCCACTCAGCCTGCCTTTCTACCCCTTCGCATAACTGTATATTTAACAGAGCTTCCAGAGAGAGAGGAGACAGCAATGAAAGAAGGCAGTGAGGGGGCGGGGGGGAAGCCCTTAGACTTGACATTTAACAATTCTGGGTTTGACCTATAACTCTGGGTGACCTTGGGCCTCAGTTTCCTCCTTTATAAAGGAGGTTCAGAGAATGAGGGCTTCAATTTTCCAGCATCTCCACGCAAAGCAGGGTAGAAGGGTCTTTTAAACGAGTGATTCTCAACAGGGGTCGGTTCTGCCAACCAGGGGACCTCTGGCAGTGACAAGAGACATTTTTGGTCGTCCCCAGCGGGGAAAGGGTGCTACTGGCATCTAGTGGGTAGAAACCAGGGATGCTGCTGAACATCCTGCAATGCACAGGACAGGCCCTGCAACAACAGTGATCCGGCCCCAAATGTTACTGGTGCCCAGGTTGAGAAACCCTGGCGTGGACACAGGTTTGCAACGTTGGTGTCAGCTCATGGTTTGGGGCTTTCCCAGCTTGGGGTAGCGGCTCCTCCGTGAGGCACTTTGCAGTCTCATGCTTTGGGGATCCTGGCCCTCGGCGCTGCCGACCCCGGGTTCGCATCCACGACCTCTGGAGGGGCGGGGGCGGCAGCGTTCCTCGGCTCCTCAGTTGACCCGCGCACGGAATTACAACGTGGACGTCTGCCTACTGACCCCCAGGAACGCAGATAAGAGAGGCTGAGGAGGACCCCCGGGCTCAGAAAACTTGGCAGCTCCTCCCACCTGCGACTCCCGTCACCTCCGTCAGAATGGGGAAAGCTTTTCTGCCCTAGGAGGGGTCCTTCCGCTGTCCTCTCCGCCCCGCTGCCCTCAGGCGGCCACCCACAGCGCCCGGGTTCAAGGACTCGGCGCGTATCGACCGTTTCCGTCGGAAACCTCGGCCCCCGCCCAGCTTGGGTGGGGGCGGGGCCTCCAGGCGGTGGCCGTTGCCCTGCCCAACCGCCTCCCAACGTCACCTTTGACCGGGAGGGAACAATGCGCCTGCGCGCGCATGCGTAAGAAACGAGGGGGCGTGACCCGCGTGTGGCCCCGCCCAAGTTTGGCGTCTCAGACCGCCCCATCTCCCAACCTCCTCAGTGTGGTGCCGACGCTGCGTGCGGCGCGGGTTACCCAGAGTGCTCCGCGCGGGGGCTGCTCACTGGAGTTTGGTTCTCGAAGCGGCGGCAGCAGCGGCGACGGCTCCGGCGGCTCCTCCTCCTCCTCTGGTGGCGGCGGCGCCCCGGGCCTGAGCCCCGGCCCCGGCTCCCCTCTCCGCCACCCCGCGCGCCCCCACTTCCCCCGGTGCCGCGGGGAACATGAGGCTCCGCTCCCGGAGGCCGGCGAGTGAGTGACCCCCGTCCGCCGCCTCAGCCCGCCCGCCCGCTGGCCCGGCCGCTCCCCCCCGCCTCGCCCAGGCAATGACAGCGGCTCCGCCGTCTCCGCAGCAGATCAGGGACCGGCTGCTGCAGGCCATCGACCCCCAGAGCAACGTAAGTGTTCACCGCACGGGCTGAGGTGGAGGCCGCGTGGGCCCGGGACCCTCCCCCTCCATAGTGCCCCTCCCCCGCAGGGCTCCGGGGGACCCACCGGCCACCCACCTGCCCCCGAGGGCCGCTGCCATCCCGGCCTCTCGCCCCCCCGGCCCGGGCCGGGGGCTGGTCGGGCAGCCCGGCGGCGCTCGGTACGTGAGGCCGAGGCTTTCGTGCGGCCTGGGCGGAGGGAGCAGATGGGAGCTGAGATCAGAGCTTTTTCTCCTCTCCCGCTCCAGCTCTACGACCCTTGCTGCTCCTGACGGAGCTCCCCCGCCTCGCCCTTCCCGGGGGACCCGCGACCCCCGGGAAGCCCTCCCGGCGCGGGGGAGGGGAGGGGGGAAGGCTGTGGAGCAACTGGTGTCCGGGGTATGACTCGGGGAAGCCGGTGCCGGCGGTGTCTTGGTCTTCTGGGTGATCAGGGAAGTCCTCTTTCTCTTTCCTCCCGTCTGGAAGCACCTTCCTGGCTTCGGAGGGAACCCCCCTGGCCTGCTTTGCACCTAGCCAGCTGCCCAGGGCACTCGGAGAGTCCCTTTTGGTTCTGAGAGTGGACATGCCTTTGCCGGGTCTCTCTTGGGGTCCCTGCCGACGGAAGATGATCTTGTGGAGAGTGGGATTCTTTCTGTTACCTTTCTGGGCCTAAGTACTCATTACGTCTCAGACCAAGCCAGAGCCCTGCTTTTTGGTAGTGAATTAAAGGTGATTGTTTGCTCTCCCATTCCACCCAGAGCCCTCCGTCGGCTGTCTACGCCCTACCTGGGGTCCTAGCCTGTTGGTTTGTGACCTAGGCCATCAGGGTTAACCCCAGGGTGTCGCTTTCTCAGGTGCTCCTCCACGGAGGCTACTGTTTGTGGAGGGATCTCCCCTGCCCCCCTCCGTGTGTGTAGGGAAAGACTCATCGTGTTCTCATATTTTTTATGAGTGGTTTACGGCCATAGGGGTCATTTCCCCCTGTGGCAGGAGCAGTGGAGCAATGGGAAGATGTAGTAGCATCCAGGTATGAAGTGAGCCCCTGCATTTCCTGGGAGACCAAGAAGTGGCCATTGAAACCACTTTTTAATGTGCTGGGGATGGAAGAAATAAACCATCTTGGGCTTGGCTAGGTAACTTAGGTTTCTGTCACTATGGGGGCTTTTGCTTTTCCTTTACATGAGTTTGGCTGATTACTTTTAGCAGTAGGCTTTAGCCTAGCATTTTGGGAATAATTCATGTTGGATTGTACAATTCTGGCAGAAATAGTTATTTTTGTAAGACTCTGATTTCTGTATCATAAGTAATTCTGTCATTCCTGGTCTTCAGACCCCATTAAGATAGATTTGGTGGTAATTGTCTTTAAGAAATATTGTATACATTTTTGTTATGACTTTGGGGGTGGAGTAGGCACAAGCTATATAAAAACCTTGCAGAATTTTTGCAGAAACGGGTGCTGCAGCAATTCCCAAGACTGAAATATTAGAGGATAAAACAAGTGACTTGAAATATATAGCCTTGGTGACTTTTGCATCAGTCAGAGTGTAATTTCTTGAATTCCATGTGCTTGTTTGCCTTCCGGAGAGTCTGAAAGGTTGCTGAGATATTAGCACTGATCCTTAACGCCACCTTGGAAAGCTTTGGGATCAGGAGGCGCTTTAACGGGCAGTCACCATGTTGTAGATTAGGTGGGGCAGTGACCTCAGGGGTTCCAGTGTTGTGTAAGGCCCTAATCTAAAGGGTTCCTAGGAGTACAGGAGGAAGAGAGGCCAAGCCCACGGTTGTGTGACATGTCATGGAATGCACATTTCACGTGGCTTATTTGGGTGGACTCTTGTGATAGGTGTGTGTAGAGTCCTACTAATATAAGTGTGGTGGATGAAATTGGGAAATTGTCTCTGAATATGAGTGGGGAGAAAGTGCCACCTTTAAATGCTGCTGTTGTCAGTGACATCCCTGAGTATTGTTATAAGCCGTTTGACAGGCGTGTGGCTTGGAGCAAACCCCATATAGAAACTCAGAGCTGTGGAGGGATAGGTTGCTGGCAGAGATGGTGTGACCTTATTTCTGCAGTTTCTCTTGATTGACCTGGGCTCAGGTGAGAGCTAGGTGGCTCCAACCAGGCGGTGCCAGCACACAGCTGTTCTTCTCTTCTGGCTTGCTCAAGTAGGAACTCCACTTCTGTATAGTTAGTTGACACATATTTAAGGTGCTCCTGGAAAATAAAAATGGGGACAGTGTTGAAGAGCCAACACTAAAATTAAACCTCTTCTGAGAGAAGCGACAGAGAATTGTGTCATGTAATGCTTACCTTTATGGGCATGCAAGTATGCTAACAAACTTAGCTTTTGCTGGAAAACTCAATGTCAGGCAGCTGACCTAATATCCACAGGTATCTGAAAACTTAGGGAAATAACAAAGTAACACTTTCTGACCATCTCCCTGACAAAGGAGTTCTTAAGAGGAAAGTTGTTTCTTTGCTCTATATTCTAGCCTCTGGAGTATTTGAATATCTATAGCATCAGGCTCTGCGTTAATAATTTCTCTCAACTCAGTAATAAAGTAAATTCTGTACATTCCTTTTCAAAAAGCAACTAACGGTTTTTCAGAACAGTCGAAGCCTTACTCTTCTTGTGTATGGCAGCCCAGAGCGTTGAAAATCTTTCTTAAGTGCACTCTGCCTTTGTTCCATCTTAATCTTGTTTTGTTATGGATAAAGTTGAGGACTGTCTTACTCCTGCCCAGAAATCAGAGTCAGTCCACCCAAGCATAATCTCATCAGCAAATGATTAGTTTCCCGTTTGTATCGGACACTCATTGTTTCTCCAGAGTTCGGGCTTTGTCTTCTCTGTCTAGAGCAGAAGCCTTAGGTGTACTTTCTAAGTGCTGGTTAAACTGACTGAACCCTAGACTCCTTCTTGGGCTGTCCAGCAGGAAACCTCAGGAACTACTTTTCTTCTTCACTGTTCTGCAGACTTCAGGTGCCAAGGGGAGGTGAACAAGGGGCCTATGCAGAGAGAGACACGGGAAGGATAATTTTCCCACCTAGGAATTTGAAGGTTAAGATACCACTTAGCTTCACTGGACTGCAGGTTCCTCATCTGCAAAGTGGGATTGGGAACTGGTGTATTTGCCCCAAAAGCTCCTTCCAGATACAGGTTCAGATTCTGGAAGGTGCAGCAGAGGCTAACATGAATTGTTGTTCTAGAAGTTTCTTCATTTAATGCACGGTACATTGTGTGAATTTTCTGAATAACAGACACCAACACACTTCTACAGAGATGTATGCTTTACCTGACTTTGTGCAGCAGAGTATCCTGCTTTCTCCCAACAGCCTATAAAGGGAGGTGGAGTGAGTAGCCAGTCTCCCCTTTCTGCAGGTGCAGAAGCAGACATCATGACAGTACTGTTTAGTGAGTGTCTCCCATGGCCAGGAGAGGACAAGATGCCTTTGTTTCCTACTGACTTAATGTGAGGTGACTGCCCTAAAGTTAGGGAGGGACTTAGCCAAAGTCATTAAGCGATAGTGCTTCCAACGTTAAACGCCACCATACTGCTCTCAAACATGGAGAGGCAGCTTCAGAAGAGGCCAAGAAGGCAGCGTCCTTGAGCTGGTAAGAAAAGATGTGGGAGTCTCTTCTCTCCCACACAAGTTTATATGAGATGACAACTTGGGTTCGATTTACCTGTGATAGATCTTACAGGTTGATGACATTAGACAGCCTGTCCCGGAAACATCTTAAGGTTTCTGTCAGGGACACAGAATCCTGGGCCAGACCACACTGTGGTGTGGCAACTGCTAGCTGATGTGGAACTTTTCATGAGTCTTGTGTTCCAGCTTCCTTTTCTGCTTCAAGATTACAGCACTTTTGATGTTAATTTAAAATGCCATTGATCCTGCAGAAAAGAGGAATCTTATAAGTTCTAAAATGGAAGACTATTAGTTCTGATTCTCATTAGTATATTAGAAGATATGAAATCTAAGCATGTGGACTCTTCCTGATCACACTGGTTGCCCACATTCAGTAACCTTCCTGTCTTTGCTCTTTTACGTCGTGGCCAGGACGTGTGAGGACAGCAGTGTGGCATTTTATGACTTTGGGAAGTAGGCAGGTAACAGTGTTGGTTGTGAAGCAGGTGTAAGACCTTGTTGTGATTCACTCTCTCCCTCAGAAGAAGGTGGACTTTACATTCGGTCTTCATGGAGGTCCTCAGAGGAGGCTCTTGTCAGGGTATGTTGTCCTGGCTGGAGGTCACAGAGGCCTAGGAGGACAGTCCAAGATCAGCTTATGGGAAGGGGTTTTTGTCCTGATACAGATATAAACAGGCACCATGGTCACCCGGGCTCATGATGCAGCTTCGTGTGGTAGGACATGCCCTCAGGGGTGCCAAGCGTGGAGTTAGGTGAAGGAGGAGAGCTGTATTTACTTTGCCTCAGTTTTGGTGTCCATGTGAGTGTCTTCTCAGACGGAGTTCTGGTTCATCCAGAACTGATTTAACCCAGCCCAACCTCTAGGTGACTGCCTCAGGGGGTCTCCTGCCCTCCCCCCCCCCCCCACTGTAAACCACCTTCTGGAAGCTGGGGGCTGTGTCTCTCAGTAGAAGTTGTGCTTTTCCTTTTTATTCCTGGTGGTGGCTCTGGCCTGAGTCCGCCTGGTCCCTGTGGGGCCCACTAGCTGGTTGTCAGATTGGGTGACTGAGTTTGTGGCTCAGTGGCCGGCTGCGTAGGCAGCGCATTTTCAGTCCAGCCTTGTGAGTGCCCATGCTCAGAGCCCCTTCTCAAACTGCTCCTTTTCACTCTCCAGGCACATGAGTAGCGCTGAACAAGTATTGACACAGGGATTCCATGAACTGGAGAGCATTTCCTGAATAAGGAGGGCCAACCAATATTCCGCATGCTGTGTTTAAAAGTACTCCCTGAATGAATTCCAGGTCTTGGGAGGCAGTACGCTTACATTTCTTTCTTTCTTTCTTTTTTTTTTTTTTTTTTTTTGTGGTACGCGGGCCTCTCACTGTTGTGGCCTCTCCCGTTGCGGAGCGCAGGCTCAGCGGCCATGGCTCACGGGCCTAGCTGCTCCGCGGCATGTGGGATCTTCCCGGACCGGGGCACGAACCCGTGTCCCCTGCATCATCAGGCGGGCTCTCAACCACTGCGCCTACAGGGAAGCCCTACACTTACATTTCAATCACCAACTGATGCACACTGTTTATGGAGAAATATGGTAAAACTGGAAAAGGTGGCTCAGCAGTTGAATAAACATTTCTAGCAAGCATTTATGGTGCTGGATATGGAGAGTGCAGACCTGGGGGTGCCCAGCTGCAACCCTCCAGGGACCTGGAGCAGGCATAGAGCGTGCACACGGATAGTCTGGGGTGCGGCAGCCTTACAGGGCTACAGCTCTTAGATCCAAGTGGAACAGTTCATGTGTCTTATTCGAAGATAGTTCAGAATTCTTAAGAGCATGAAATGGCTTTCTAGAATCATCATTTTTTTCCATCATTTGAGTTTTCAGAAGGAAAAGGAAGTCAGTTCTTGGTTTGTCTCTGACCTGAGGGGAATGGAGAGTTTGGAGGAGTTGGTAGCAAATCCTTGAACAGTTTGCCCTCTCAGCAATGGGATGGGAAGGGGGCAGGTGTCAGGCTCTGTGAAGGGCCTGGGGCTCGTTTCCAGTACTGGAGTTAGGTAGGCTCTGTGTGGCTTCCGGAGGCAAACCTAGGACTTGGAAGGCAGGAGTTCCTGGGAGGTAGGTGCTGTTGCACTCAGGGGAGCTCTTGATTATCGTCAGAGCTGGCTCAAGAGTCCAGGGCCACCATGCCAGGTGGGCGTGCAGACAGGACTGGGCCCTCTATCTGGGCCCTCAGATTCTTGACCTGTGAGTTCCTGGAGGTTCTGTGATTGTATATGGAGGCTGCTAAAAAGAAGAGTCGTGTCAGGTGATGTGCCACTTCCAGGCAGGTGGGGTTAAAAGCCTTCCAGTGCTCCTGGGACTGCAACAGAGTTTCCTGGATTCATCCATTGGAGGCTGTAAAATGAAGAGCTGCTGTTTACTGAGCACTTACTATATGCCAGGTATTGTGTAGAGTGCTTTGCATCCTTGGTGGTTCTCTGAACCACTCTTGCAAGTGGATGCTCCATCTTCATTTTAGGGGAGAGCAGAGGTTAAGTGATCTGTCCAGTGTCACAGAGGTGGATATGGGAAAGCTCTGGGCCCAAACCCGGTGCTGGTTGGCTCAGAAGCCGATGGGCTTAACAACAGTGTCCCACCTCCTGCATAAGCAGTGCCCAGCATGAAAGTTGAACTCCAGTGCATCTTCTGAGGTTAACCTTAAATGTGAAGTGTTTTTAAACGTTAAGTTTTGCATTTCTATTTCCTTCCCACATCCTACCACCTTTCCCCCCTTAAAATCTTCTAGCCTAGTGGGTCCTAACCTTTTTGGGTGTTAGGGTCCATTTTTATGATCAGAAACATTCAGGAACTTCCACATAATGGCAGGTGTACTTTGAGTAGCTGTTTTCTTGTTTTTGTTTTTGGAGAAAACTCAAGGACAGAAGCTACTCCTAATCCAGTAATGTTTTGAAATGAAGTTATAGCTTGTTGTCAGAACAGCATCTACTTAAACCTGGAAGCCGACTTTACTTGTATGTGTGTGACACCTAGGATCGAACCCTTTGTACTGCCTCTGGTTGGGGCCTCCTGTTGTCCCTACTGCTCTCCCTTTTCCAGAAACCTTTCCTGCTTTAATCAAAGACAGTCTCCTTCTGGCACTGTACCTAACTTAAAAATCCTACATTCCTGCTGAGTATAGGTCTTGTTGAACACGTTTTCTATGGGATTGCAAGCTCCTTGCTGGCAGAGCATGAGTTACTCCCCAGGTATCCAGAACTTCTTCAGCAAGTGGGTGCTCAGATGCTTGTTGATCTTCCGTGAAAAGGGCTGGTCTTCAGAATTGGCTGTCAGCGCTTACTGAGCAGGTATGAGGTGCCAGCACTTTTCACCTTTAATCTGTACAGCAACCCAGGGAGGCAGGTACCAGTGCAGAAACTGAGGCTCAGTGGACACACAGCTAGAAGGGATGACACTAGGGTTGGAACCTACCCACCCAGTCCTTAGCCACCTGCTGCTGCCTCCCATGTCACTCGAGAGAGGGCAGTGGATTACAAGGCAGACATTCCACTCTCCTGCCTGGATTTGGATCCTTATGCTGGATTCATCTGTGCAACGTTTTTATGCTTGTCCCAGAGGAAAGTTGTACCTGAAATACTTTCTGCTTTCTCTTGAACTGGCTGAGGATAAGGTGTGAAGTGTTTTTTCCTTTTTGTTTCTTGGCTGGCATTTTTCACCCCTGACAGAGAAGGTGGCTCTTGATCTTAGATTCCCTGGCTGTCTGTGATCCCTGGAGACACTGTTCAAATGCTACCTTGGGATCCTGTGTCCTTTTTTGGTCATGTGACAAATCAAACCCTTCCTGGACACCCCCCTCTCCCGAGTTTCATTCGTCAAGGGCCAAAAAATGGGTGATGCTTTCTCCAGGCCACACCCTGTGGTGGGTCAGCCTCATGGCTGCTGTGGAGACTCTAGTCACTTGTCCACTGTGTGCACAAAGTGATTTTGTAGGTGGCTGGCCTTGGCTCTGTGATGGGGGGTTCTGTGGTGCAAACATCAGCAGTCAGGTGAGTTACTGACGGAGAACTCAGCTGCACGTGACCGTGGCTCACACCGAGAGGCCATTGGTGGCCTGGCAGCCCTCCTCCAGGTGCCGGTGGCCCCGCTGTCCTGCTTGTACCTTCAGCTCCTTCCCTTACCCACAGTCCGGTCAGATTTGGCTCCGCATGGCACCTGGCCCCCCAAGCTGGCTGCAGCTCTGCTTGCACACACCTGGGGGCTGGTTCTCCTTGTCCCCTCGATGCCTTACTTGGATATTCCTGCCTCCCCTATTCCACCTTAGCTCTCTTGACCCCTCTTTCCATCAGGTCCCTGGCCTAGCTTGGGTTGGATCGTGGGGTGGTGGCCACGTCCGCTTTCCCCTGGGTGATCCCCAAGATAGCTACCTGTGTCCTCCTTCTTGAAGCCAGTTCTCCTGAAAGCCACTTCCAGTAAACACTTCCCAACTTTTTTTTACCCCTTGGTGCACCTTGCATCTGTGCCAGGCAAATAGTTGTCAAGCTAGCTTTTTAGAGCTGCGAGGGTGGGGGGGGGGGTGAATGACACTGACGTGTAGGTATATAAACTAGGAAGAGTTTACCCTTTCTGCTCATTGTTTCACATTGTTTCCTTCAAGTGTTCAGTTAGATAGTTGCAGGCAGAGCACCTTTACTAATTCTTTTAACCCCTTTTCTCCAGAGGGAGGGTGGCACTGCACTCATGACAGGAGCTTAAACGCAGAGGGGCTCATTGGCTTGTGTTACTTAAAGGCCCAGAAATGGGTCTCTTCTCAGGTGACGACCTGGCTTTACTCCCTCTCTCTGTTTTGCTTTTTGTTGTGTTGCCTTTGCATAGTGGATGTCTTCTCCCCAACCCCTGCAGCTTTGGGATTCACCCTCACTGACCATTATCCAGGGGCAGAAAGAGAAGTCACGTCTTACCCAGAAGGCCCAGCAGACATTTCCCGGTGCCTTCTCTGGACTTTGATTGAAATAGGCTGTGTTCGTTGGTTCACCCCTGAATCTTGGCATGGTGTTAGTTCCATCCAGACTGACCCAGAGTGGAGGGGGTGCCCCCAAGAAACATTAGGTCCTGTTAATGGGAGAATGGGATGGGGAGTGGGCTGGCGGTGATCCCTGAGTGAGTGCTGGTTTAGTCACCTCTTTGATATGATAGCGCCTTCAAATAGTTGGGCGCCTTCAAATAGGTGGGTGTCATGCTAGGCCTGGGAGACTTGGGTCCAGATGACAGAATGGATGTAACTGAAATATGAGGTCTGGCGTAAGCAACGGGATTGTTTGGATGGCGTCAGATCACAGCCAGGGTTCTAAGTACCCACTCCTGATTGAACTGCAGACTCTGATTTGCCTGTAGTCTCACTTGGGTACCTTGTCTTAGTGCAGGTGCTAGGTTGCAGCTTCTGACCCTGTCCTGGGCTAAGGAGCCCTTTAGGAGTCCAGGAGAGCCTCACCATAGCACTGCTGATTCTCCTGTCCCCATCACCTTTCCTGATGCTGCAGTAACTGCCTGGATGAGCCTGGGTAGAAGGAGACCGTGCCTGTGACCCAGGCAGGAGCCGAGTTCTCCAGACTTCTGTTCTCTCGGGCTCAGAGGTATGGCTGATTACTCGGAGGTCTGGTCCGAGCTGATTGTCTTGCCCATTTCCTCTTGTCTGTACCCCCCATCCCGTCGTCGTCATTGTTGTCCTCCCCCCGCACCCCCCCACCCCCCCGCTTACCAGAAACTGGTACCTGCATTTCTTTCCCTTAGGTTAACTGAAATGCATTGGGTCAGGTGATCTTTCGTGTCCCTCCATTTTTCCCTTCCAATCTGAGGGGCTCTAGGCAAGCACCCGAAATTGGTGATGTCTGCTCCCCCTTTGCTGGATGCTGGCAGCCTGGCAGTGGCAGATGGGGGCCACATGTTACATTTTAGGCGTGTCTGGGAGCGAGGAGGTTTGTGAATGGTTATTTCACTTTCACTTCTATTTTAAAGGAGCTTCTTATTCTTAAGCATTTAAAGTTCTCCCTTTGAAGGTTGGTCAACAGGCCAAAGCTTCCACTGAGTGCAGGAGCCTCACTTCTCACCAAAGGGCAAAAGTATCACCCTCCCAGGTGTTGTGAGCTCATCCTGCATTCGCTTGTAACCTTTCTCCTCTCACCACTGAGTCAAAATACTGTTTGGGATTGAAATTGGAGTGGGAGAACTGAGAGGGAAACTGTTCTTTTTTTTTGTCCTCAGCATTGTGTGTGTCTGTATGGCTTGTGGACAGACTTCTTCCACATGGCGGGAAATGTAGCAGCTCTGGGATTTGAACTCTTGAAAGCTAGGACATAATCAAAAATGGATTCACTGACTTGCTTCCAGTTTGAAAACTCCTGGAGAATCACTCCAGCTTGGCTTGGGGGTGGGGTGAAGGGGGCTTTGTAAGAAAATGGCAGTGCCCTCAAGAAGTCAGGGAGGAGCTTGCAGAAGGAGCAGGGTCTGTTGTGCAGACAGAAGCTGTAGGTGTCCCTAGACTGCTGTAGCCCTCCCATGTGGCAGGACAAAAACAGTGAGGTCTGGGGCGGGTAGGTGGGGACTGTCAGGGTTTCTGGTGAACCTGCTTATCAGCCCCACTCAGAGTTAGGGGAGCAGGAACCTGCGTGTTGCCCTGGGGATGATGCTCCTGTGTCAACCATACAGTGGGCATGGTTTTCTGTACTGTTGGTGGTGGGCTCCCTCAAGTTGGGGAAATAGGAAGTGGCATCATCTGCTTTGTAAGATGAGCCAACAACGTTGTGCATGAGGATGCCCTTATGCTTGTCACTCCAGGCTGTCTTTCTGGATCATCATGCTGTCCTCAGTGGCCTGCCTCAGGGTCAGTGCTGAATGCATCTCCTTGGGAACGAAGCAAGCCTGAGGCCTAACACTGAGCGGTTCCCATTGTCCCCTGGCTCCCTGTACCTTACTGCATTGGCCTTTCCGCTCTCTTCAAACCTCATGCCCACGGTGCCTCCTTCCCCTTGAGTATTTTGGCTTTGCTTTGGGGACCCCTGTCTGGCCTTTAAGACTTTCCCCAGGTATTCTCACCATGGCTTCCAGCAGTGCATGGGCCCTTGCAGTCCAGCTGCCTGCTGCCCTCGGCATGCTGTGCTTTTGGTTGGTGGTGCCACAATCCACTGCTCAGCTGGCCACCTCCCTTGGTTGCCCCATTCCTACAAGCAGGATCACTAGGGAGATGTAGCTGCTTCCCAGCCAGTCTCCTGTGTCCTGGTCTTGCCTCTGTGCCGGGCCCAGAGTGAGTGTCCAAAAACAGACTGGGATGTTTCACCCCCTCTGTTGGGGCCATGTGGCTGACTGGGTAACATGTGAGCTCTGTAGGTGACATAGTGAAGAAGACAGTCTTTCTCTGGGTGGAAAACTTGGGCTTTAGAGCTGAGCAGAACTGAGTTGGAATCTTGACTGCTGTTCACCATGTAGCTTTGGAAGAGGTTAGGTTTGTAGCCTTAATTTTCTCAGGAGGATGTACATACACTGCTTAGGAAAGCTGTTGAGAGTAGGATGTGGTCCCTGGCCTGAAGCATCTTGGATGTTGATGTGTGCATGGTAGCAAACAAACTTGGTGGTGGGCAGCTCACCCAGCTCCCATCCCCTACTTCCTCCTCCCTCCCTCTGGTCCATGCCCATGGGATGCTTAATGATTGGGGTCTAGCCAATCATGGGGCTGCGTCTTCCTGGACAGTGATTGGTTCAGGGATGGACCTGTGCCCATCTGAAAGTTTTAGTGCTCTGCTGGGATAGTTGGAGGAGACTTGAATGGGGAAGGATGTGAGCAGGTTGCTGCTAGGGTCTGCTGCCTAGGGACAGCCTGCTCAGGAGTGAGACTGGCCCAGAGGGATGGGGAGGAATAAGTTGCCTGGGCCCAGCTGGCCCTAGGTGAGTCAATGGCTTCTTTTCTTGATGAAGCCCATTTGAACTGGCTTTTCTGTCACTTGCAACCAGGAGAGTCAGCTGAGCACATTATGCCCTATAACCTCTGGCTCAGGCATCCTCTCTCCTCCCCTGCTGCAGCCGCACTCAGCTGCTCATCAGCTCCTGACCCACTGTTACACCCCCACCTGGGTGGCCTGCCCTCCCTCTATTCTCCCTCCTTCCTTCCCTTCCTACCTGCCTCTCTGGGCTCCAGGTCCAGCATGCCTTTCCCAACAAGCCCAGTGCCAGCTGTCCCAGGAGCACTGTCTTCTGACTGTTCTGGCATCCTGGTCTGATCTTGCCCACCTTTAACTTGTCTGACATGCCTGTGTCCGCCCCACCCCATTCTTTTGCTGATGCATAGTTCATTCTGTTAGGGCCAATGACCAGTTTATTGTGGATCCATCTCTGATTTCAAGCTGTGGGTAAGCGCAAGCAGTGCCTAACCTGGGAGGACCAAGCTGGGTTTGGGGTAAGAAAGAGTTCAAGTTTAGTGGGGACTGGGCAGGGCAGCTGCTTGGCTTTCTAGTATTGGGGTTGGGATGGCTGGTTCCCTGGAGGATGCCCCCCTCCTGTGATGACTGCTTGGCCCTCTCCAGACCTCAGGTCTTTGGAGTCCTCCTGTGGTGCGTCAGTTCCCTTGGAGCCATAGTGGCATGGTCAGCACGCAGGCATTGAGCCTGTCCTGTGTGTGTCACTCAGTTTTAGGGAGTCGAGATTCTAAGGGCTGGAGACAGGACTCAGGAAGCGGGGGAGGTGGGCAGCTACAGGTTTTGCAGCACTTGCCTAGCCCCCCTCTCTGGTGTGCACATGCCTCCTCCCTCCTTCAGGCCAGACCTGGACTCCCCCTAAAAGAGTCCCCCAGGCCTGGAGTCCCCCTAAAAGAAGGTTCTGAACTCTGAACCCCAGCTGTTCTGTGAGAGCAGCAGCTCCAGGTCCTACTTGGTTGCTTCCACCTGAGTGGCCTCGGGGTGAATCACTTAGTGTCTCCGGGCCTCAGTGTCTTTATCTGTGATATGTGGCTCTTGGTGCCATCACCTAGTGGTGTCATCCTAAGGGGCTGAGCATGTTAGGTGCCTGGTGCAGTGTCTGGCTTGGTTTAGTCACCTAGGTGAGGGAGCTGATACTGTTTCTCTGTTAAAGATGAGGAAAAGAGTGAGGGGGGTTGTCCTTACCTGAGGCCTTGCAGCTGGAAGGAGCAGAGGGTGGATTTTAATCCTATTAATGGGTAATAGACCTGAAGGTGGAGTTCAGCATGGAGGGACTGGATCTCATTCAATCTAATGAGCAACCCTACTTAACAAATCAAGTGTTCAGTGTCTTTTGGCATCATCTTTATAAGGATTATCTCTTTGTAAGGACTTTATCTTTGGACCATAACAGAAGCAGGGGGACAGGAGCAACTCATCATATGCTCATTCTGTGCCAGGTATTATACCATTTAATAGATGAGTCTAAGGTTTAGCCAGGGTAAGTAGCTGGCCACCGCACAGCTGACCTCAGAGCCTTTACTTTTCTTAGGAGGCAACACTGTGCCCAGTGCAGGGAGGAGAGGGGACTGCGAAAATCCCTGCTGAGCTCTTTCCTTCCTGGCTGAGCACTGCTGCTGATGGAGATGGTCTCTGTCTGCACTGTTCTGTATGGTAGCCACAGCCACATGTGGCTAGTGAGCACCTAATGCGTGGGTGGTACACCAAGGAATTCACTTTAAAATTTCTATTTAATTTTAATGCCTACCTGAATTGGACAGCGTGCTTCCAGGGCCTCATCGCTTGTGCTTTGGGTAAGAGCTGGGGCCTGTGCTGTGTTTTTCCACATGGGGAGTTGGGTAGCATGGGGGTACAGAGTACGGCCCCTGTCCCCTCCCAGCGACCCTCAAGTCTTGACCCCTCCCCTGTCACACAGCCTGGTTTCTCTGATATCTCTGGGCCCCCTGAGCCATGTCAGCTCCATTCACGAGGTCTTGTCTCATGGAGAAGAAAGGCTTCTTCTCATTTCTTTTTTTTTTTTAATTTTTTTTTTATTTTTATTTTTTTGCGGTACGTGGGCCTCTCACTGCTGCGGCCTCTCCCGTTGCGGAGCACAGGCTCCAGACACGCAGGCTCAGCGGCCATGGCCCACGGGCCCAGCCGCCCCGCGGCACGCGGGATCCTCCCGGACCGGGGCACGAACCCATGTCCCCTGCATCGGCAGGTGGACTCTCAACTACTGCGCCACCAGGGAAGCCCTTCTTCTCATTTCTTAAGTACAGGTTGGTGAATGCGAAATCCTCTGGGCCTCCCCCCAAATGAAAAAGACAAACGGATGGCTAGAAAGAAAGGGAGGGAGGGAGAGAGGGAGGGAGGAAGGAAGGAAGGAAGGAAAGAAAGGAGGGAGGGAGGAAGAAAAGTATTTCATATGCAAGGGTTTTGGAGTTCAAATCTATATAGCTCTGTTTCTGAGATGTTTGTCCTTGGACAAATCACATCAAATATTGCTGACAATCTGTCAGACTTGCTGTCCTCTATAAAGCGAAGACAAGCTCTACCCTACTGAAGGGTTAAATAATGCCTGAAGGGAAGTTGCTGGGTTCATCGTAGACACTGAACACATATAAGTCCCCTCCCTGCTTTTCTTGGGGGTTGGGGGCGGAGGCAGTTACTCCCCTGGATGAGTTTGTAGATATTTAACTGTGGTTTTCACAGATGGTATTTTTTGCCAAAGATAGTCTTCCTTTTAGTGTGAGCAATTACCAGACAACATTGCATAATTTTGCACATTTCTGAAAGCTCCCTAGGGGGAAGCAGGAAGAAATTGGTTGTAGAACAAAATCCCACAGTTGTAGAAGGAAAGGCACACTTCGGAAGAGGTGCTTGGGTTGGAACTCGCAACCAGGTTTACAGCCTGCCTGAACTTCTCCGAATCTCTCTGTATTGTGGTTGCAGACTGGGGAGGGGAGGGATCAAAATACAGATTTGTGTGTGTGCACGAAATCGCCTTTAGGAAGCAGTGTTCTTTTGGTATGGAGAACTTACTCAGAACTAACAATCACAAGCTCCCAGAGACGTCACCAGACAGAGAAATGTTGATGTGATTAATAATCAGAAAATATACCTCATATTCAAATATGTGGGGGAAAAATGTTGTTGGCAGGTAATCAAGACGGCGTTAAACTGTCCTGTTGCTATTTTATATCTCCTAGAGCATCTGCCACTCTACCCACCTCATCCCACAGCACCTTGCTCCAGGACCCAGGAGCAACTTCATACTTCACCCTTTTGGAAAATATTTACGTGGCAGGAGGCATAGCCATGGTCACGTCCTTTGATCAGGTCATTTTACTCTTGGAAATTTATTTACAGATACATGGTCATTTTTAATAACAATGTTAATGAATATATTTATGTAATAATAATTTTTAATATCATTAATTAAATGGCGTGGGAGAGGCTTAGGAAACATGGTGTATCTACAGAGTCAAATGGAGTAGAACTGTGAAGAATGATCCTGCAGGCTCTGAAGAAAAATGGACAAGCCTTGCCATGATGAAGAAAAGGAGCATTTTTTGTCAGCCTTGCACAACTAGAAAAGGCACAAAAACTAGAACTTGGGGTAAAATGGGAAGCATTTGTATTGGGGCAATAGGAACGGTTTTTGTTTTTCCTGTGCTCCATTGTTTTTTCAATTAAACAGTAAAAAAATGAAAATAAAAGTAGATTGATTTAGCCTGAAGAGCACTCGAACTATTGAGAGCAATCAGATGTGGAGTGGATCGTGGGGCCACTGTGTACTGCAGCCAGTGGAGACGAGAGGATTATTTCCTCTCTCATGCCTTTCTGGGAGATTCAGAGCAGGGGTGTGCAACTCTTTACCCCAGTCAAGTCCCCCAGTCGTATTTTTCATGCTCTCAGAGCACTGGGGTCCAGCCTCCCAGGACAGAGAAGATGTGCAGGACTCTTTTTAAAATTTTATTTATTTATTTTATTCTAATTAATTAATTAATGGCTGCGTTGGGTCTTTGTTGCTGCACGCGGCTTTCTCTAGTTGCAGCAAGCAGGGGCTACTCTTCGTTGTGGTGCTCGGGCTTCTCATCGCGGTGGCTTCTCCTGTTGCGGAGCACAGTCTCTAGGTGCGTGGGCTTCAGTAGTTATGGCACGTGGGCTCAGTAGTTGTGGCTCGCCTGTCTAGAGCACAGGCTCAGTAGTTGGGGTGCACAAGCTTAGTTGCTCCACGTCATGTGGCATCTTCCCAGACCAGGGCTCGAACCCGTGTTCCCTGCATTGGCAGGCAGATTCTTAACCACTGCACCACCAGGGAAGTCCTGTGCAGGACTCTTGAGTTTTTATTGCAGTCAGTGCGGCCATAACTGTGGCCCTGTTAAAGCCCCAGCATCATCCGTGCTCCCTGCTTTTCTCCACCTTAGTATGTCCAGTCTATCTGTAAGTCCTGGTGGCTCTACTACCAAAATGTATATTCTCCCTTCATCATCTTTTCTCCATCTCTTGTCCAAGCCTGGCCATCACCCTCTTGCAACACTTCCCTCTTGCCCCTTCCAAACCAATATCAGATCACATCATTCACTTAAGATCCCATGTGATTAGAATAGACATCCCCTCTCCTCATTGTCATGATCTACAGGTGCTATGTGACTTGGACCCTTCTTTCCTTTCTCATCTCAGTTTATACTTCCGTCTCCCTCATTCATGACTGTGCACGTCTGCTCCCCAGACCTGTGACCTCAGATTCCTTCAGACTTCTGTAAAGAGCCCCATCCCCTCCCTGCTGTCACACTGCCTGCCTCCAGACTACGTGTGTTCATGGCACACATAGGAAATAGGGCGTCCAGGCAGGGCACTGGGAAACTAGAAGTGGGAGTGGGGGGAGGAGCAGTACATTTCTTCAGTATAGTTATGAGAAAAGTAAAGTGTTAGGGAATGTATTAAATATTGAACTTCTGTTTACTTTCCAAGTAACATTATTGATTTTCATAAAAGGGAGCACTGTGTCCATGAACATAACTTTTTTATGTTAGGTGGGCTTTTTTGTTTGTTTTTGCTTGACGTTAATAATCACCATGGAGAAATTCAGTTTGCATGCAGAGATGATAAAACTTAGAACCATTTTTTTAGTAAACCGTAATTTATAATAGTTGGTATCTAAAGAATCCAGGTTCTTTCCTCTTTTCACTTATATGTAATGTTGAATTACAGTAATGCAAATGGATTTTAGTTTCATTCAAACTTTATTTCAAGCACTTCGAAGTAATGAAGAACTCTAATTTACTCTAGTGGTGTGCCCATAAATGTTTGACAGCTGGCTCTCCAGGAAAAAAAAAGTATGCCTATACACACATAATTTATAAATTATACTGATAGAGAAAGGATAGGTAGCAGACAATTTACAAATAATAATGAAACAGAACACTTTATTGTCAATTTGATGTAGTCAGTTGATTCTCACAGACTGCTTTCCTTGTTTTTTGCTGAACTTTTTGTATCTATAATCAGCATATGAGTGTAGTCCTGACATGAATGTTGACTGATAATTTTTATGTTAATGAGTCAAGTAATGTCTTAGCGAATCAGAAGAGAGTTCTCAATTACTGGAAGAATATTTCCTCATCGTTTGTGCTATTCCTAAGGTAACAGCTACAGGCATGACACACTTTTAAGTTTAATCTGCATAATCAACATTTTCTTAAGTCTAAACCCCAGGGGTTGGTGAACTATTTCTGTAAAGTGCCAGATAGTAAATATTTTCAGCTTTATAGACCATACAGTCTCTGTCACAACTCTGCCTTTATGCATAGCACAGAAGCAGCCATAGACAATTTGTAAATGAATGTGGCTGTATTCCAGTAAAACTTCATATTCACATAGTTGATTTTATGTTATGTGAATTCCACCTCAATAAAAAATACATAAAATGAAATTTTAAAACTCTTTACAAAAACAGGCATTGAGCTGGATACAGCCCAGGACTCTACAGAGGCCACCAACTCGACAATAAATCAAGCCCTGATTTGTAGTGTTCGCCAATTTCCATGGTATAAATACTTCCACTATGTCTGATTTCAAGCTACTAACATGTCTGTCACCAAATATGGAGTTGGGAAGAGATGCCTCAGTAGTACACCATTTTCACCATGAAGATATAGTAGTAATGAATAAACTCAGAAACCTAGATAAAATAGTAAATGTGAGAAAATAAGTAGGAAGTGATGAGTTTTGAGTATTTCATCACCTTTGTTTTCAGTATAACTTATTGTATACAGTTTCTGTCATTGCATTTTCTTTAAGTTAAAAAATCTGTTATACTTTTTTAAAAAATTGAAGTATAGTTAATTTACAATGTATTAGTTTCAAGTGTACAGCAAAGTGGTTCAGTTATATATATATATGTGTATATATATATCCGTTTTCAGATTCTTTTCCATTATAGGTTATTACAAGATATCGAGTATAGTTCCCTGTGCTATACAGTAGGTCCTTGTTGTTTACCTATTTTATGTATAGTAGTGTGTTTATATTAATCCCAAACTCCTAATTTATCCCTCCTCCCCTTTCCCCTTTGGTGACCATAAGTTTGTTTTCTATGTCTGTGAGTCTCTTTCTGTTTTGTAAATAAGTTCATTTGCATCATTTTTTTTTAGATTCCACATGTAAGTGATATCATATGATATGTAAATTTCTCAGCCATTTTATATATATATATATATAAAAAACACTGAATCACTTTGCTGTATACCTAAAACTAACACAACATTTTAAATCAACTATACATCAATTAAAAAATACATATATCTCCAAATGAAGATGCCCTTGAGAAGTAAAAGAGAGTGCTAAAAGTAAATTACATTAAACAATTTTTGACCACAAATGGTTTATTAAAAAGCAATAAAAATTCCATTTAAAAACTATTTTTAATAAAATTCTAAAACTTTGTTTAAAAGATGAAAAATCCAGGACACACGCTAAAATGGATAGGACGCCGAGTTAACTAGGACAGAGGTCACCCCAGACCTCAGGAACATGGCAGTAGAAGTAAGGCAGAGGTAGTGTCCATCCTTGCTGCTCAGAGGAACATCTCAAGTGATACTTATTTCAACCAGAATCTTCGTCAAATGAAATATAAGTCATTCCTGCTCCTTGGGTACTATGTCTGCTTATGCATGTTGGTGCCTTTGTTTTTTCAGGAACTAAACAAAGCTTACAAGCACCAACTCTGGAGCCAGACTGCCTGGACCTGATCCTGGCTCCGTGCCTTATTATCTGTGCGGCCTTGGGCAAGTTACCTAACATCTTGGAGTGTCACTGCCCTTATACCGAAAACGGAGGAAGTAATAATACCTATCTCCCGAGGTTGTTTTGAAGATTAAATGAGTTAATACACTTCACACGTCTAGAACAGCACCTGGCACATGGGTCTGCTTGTGCAGTTTTAATGCTATTAGTGTCTACCATGTACCTGACCCTGAGGTATAAATAGAGGTGTTTGTGAGCTGGGTAGAGCTCAAGGATTTGTGTCGTTTCTTAGTACAGTGTTTTTAAAACTGGAATTAGCTACAGAAATACAAATGGAGGTTTTCTATAAAAACCCAGTTATGTGACTTTTCTAGAAAATTTAGAATGCTGCCAGGCAGGAGATAACTAGCTGCCCACAGCAGCCTTCAGGTGGTCAGTCCCAACCTTACCATTGCATTTTTAACAATGGCTGTGTTTAACATCTGGCTCCCAAGATTCCTGAAAGCTTCACCACAGGCTCTCATGGGCTGGTGTGAGCTGGCTCCAGCACACTCTTGGGCAGAGTCCCTACCCCTGTCCTGCTTGGATCTGGGCTGCAGGCCACAGGCTCCTTGTCCAAGATGGCATCAGTGCCTTTGCAGCTGGCTGCTGGGATGGTTCTCTTGGCTCGAGTGTCATGGAGGCCATGCTTGGAGCCCCTTACGAGTACACGATGAGCCAGCTGTTCTGAAGGTGGGGTGGGGCCAGAAGTCTGCTCCAGACCCTTTGCTGCCCCAGGTTCTCTCTGGGGCTCCAAGCTGAGGCGACCACCCCTCCTGGCCCAGGCTCTGGAGGAAGCCTTCCTCTAGCATGTCACATTGGTTATTTTCTTCATAGCTTTCAGTACAGTCACCTTGTCCTGTTCGCTTGTCTGTCGCCTGCCTTCCGCACCCTGAATGTAAGTCCCTCCAGCTCCCTCTGCTCCCTGAGTTCCTCCTCAGCACGTATACATTTTTATTTTCCTGGTAAATACATAGCTGGTGAATGAACTCTGGTGTCTTGTCTTTGTTGGCTGCGGCAGTTTCAGTGTGCAGTCTGAATGATTTTGGCTCCTGCATCCAAGGTTTTCCTAATGTTGGAGACAGCCATTCCCTCTCAGTGTGTGCAGGGTGCCCTTCTCCTTGGAAACGGCAGCTCTGTCTTCTGGCTGTGTTCTCCTTGCAGATCTCAGAGTCACTCTTGGTAACCTCACCACTGGGCTGTAAAAATTGCTCTAGGTTTCAGCAAGGCTAATGCCATATTTGCTCCTATCCACACCCCCTACCCCCAACCCTGTGCCATTGTGTCCCTTCAGGGCTGTTAGAGCCCTCCCCAGGTAGAGTGACAGTCGCGTTAATCCTTGCCTGTCTTCCCAACAGCCTCTGAGTTAGAGCCAGCAGGCAGGGGGCCCAGTTCTCTCCCATTTCTGTGCAAGGAAGCGGTCAGCAGTTGTGAGCAGAGTGGTCTCAGTGCCGGTCCTGGAGAGTTGTGTGCACTGGGTTCTCTCTCCCTTCCCTGCTGGTGGAGTCAAGGGATAGATGACAAGGGCAGGATAACAGCTCCGACATTTGAGGGCAGTTTGCCAGACAGGTGGGCCCGCCTCTTGGGGACCCTGTGCAGGGTACATCAGATTCAACCCTGCTTTCTTCCTCCCCTTCGTGATGGGGTCATTGCATAGTGTAAGGTGGGAGTGAAAAATAGCTGAGGCAGAACCAGTTGCCATAAAAGTATTTGGACCCTTAAGACAGAGTTTAACACCTGAGAATTTATTTCTGAGGGAAAAATGAGAGAAGGAAGTCGTACGTGTGAAGATGATCTTTGCAAGATTGGTTGCAGTAGGGGAACCCGGAAGGAAATGGGATGCCCAGCAGTTGGAGAAGGTCAAGGAAATGATGCATTAATGGGACGTTTGGCTGTTAAACAAGATCATTATGAAGATTATGTAACAACAGGAAGAAGTGTTCAACGAAAAAAAAAACAGTATCTGTGATGCAATTTCAACTACATAATTGTTGCAGGCTCTGGACAAGAGCAGGAAGGTCAGCCAGAGAAACGTGACCATGGCTTAGGCTGGTGGGGGCTCGGGGGACTTGAGGGGCTCAGGGGAGACAGTCCTGCAGAGCTTGGCCTCTGGGGTCAGACCTGAGCCATGATGTTGTCATCTGCCTCCTGGGGCTGTTGTGTTTCAAGAGTGACAAAGGTGGTGGCCTAGAAGATACTCTCAGAGAAAAGGAAGACCAAAGTGGGCGGAGGAGAACTCGAGATATTTAGGGTGAAGAACTTGGGCACCATGAAGCCTCAGGTCCCCATCCGTGAGCCCGGTCAGCACTGTGTTAGGTCAGACATGGTCAGTCTGCATAAAAAGTTACGGGACCGGATGTGGGCACACTCAGACAAAGTGCCCGTCACAAGTTGGCCAGGAGGTGGGCTCAGGTCCACCATTTCGGGGTTGAAATCAGGGTCCAAAGAAGACATGCCTAACTGGGCTAGTGTGAATGTGTTTATTTGGAGGTGAGGGAAAAGGGGGCTTGCCTGCTCCGAGGGTCCTGCCCCACCTCTGAGGGTGGGGAGGGATGGAGTCAGCCAGTGGTACCTAGACACCCTCAGTGCCTTTGAGATGCAGAAGTGCCGCCAGGTGGGTCCAGAGGTGGCACCTGGGCCCCAGATGCAGATGTGGAGCTGCCTGGGGGTGGGACTGCTCAGGCAGTGGAGAAGTGGAGTGAGAGAAGGAAAGGGTCTCGGGTTGTGCCTTGAAGAGCTCCAAGAGGAAGAAGGTGAGCGTGTGGAGGGATGTCAGGATTTGCTCAGGGTCCGAGAGATGAGACGAGGCAGGGCTGACGGGTCCTTGGCTTTGGTGAAAAGTTGCCTGGGCAGAGCAGTTTTGGTGCAGTGACAGGTAGGGGTGAGGTAGAGCTCCTTTTTAATTTCCTTTTTAATGTTAATGTAGGTTTTAGTAAAAACTTGTGCTCTGTTTCCTCACCTAGTTGCCATGGTCAGTCGTGTTTGGTATCTACCTGTATGGTGATTATGAAAAGGGGCAAAAACAGACCTTTAAAAAAGTTTCAAAAAATAGGTTTAAAATAGTGAGAAAGTAATGTTAGAAAATGATACACCGAAGGAAATACAGTAAAAATGGAAATCCTCTGTGTTCCCAGTGCTCCTCAGTATTCTCTGCCTGGTATGTTTAAAGCAAGGGAAAGCTGCTATGGTGCTTCTCCTGGAACCCAGCTGGGGTCCCGCCTTGCCTTGGACTTTTGATGACCGGGACCTCGTGTCGCGCTGCAGGGCTGTCCTGTGACATTTAGCCATGGGGCAGGCTCTTGTCCTCAGGATCCATTTTGCCACCCCTTGCCCTGTGGGATGCAGGTGGTTTGGGGTGAGGCAAGCAGTGCCGATGGGGGTCCACGCCAGCCCAGCGGGGGCTGCTGTTGGGTGTCATGCTTTCCCAGGGTCCCCAGCAAGGAAGGTTGGGAGGAAGCGGCTGGTTTGGCTTTTGGTAGCAAGTGACCTCGGGAGCCGTGGTGGTCCTCCATCACCTTCTACCAGCAAACTTCCACTCATCCGCCATGCCATGCAGTGCTGCTGCTTGTGGATCATGCTGTCACTGAATTACCATGGTGGATTGTGATGTTTGGTTCCCCCCATTGCTTTAATGTTGCCTCCACAAAATTCTCACCTGGCTTTCCTTGCTCCTGCTTTATGTAACCCATCGGAATCATTTCAGGGTGGCCAAGAAGGTAATTTGGAGAAAGTATTTGTGGTTGTGGTGACGTCTAGGACAACTGTGTTGAAAATGGGAGACTCTCTCCAAAGCCATTGGGCCCTGCTGAGCAAACGTGTTTGCCTGGAGCAGTATCAGAGCCTGTGCCACCCTGGTCACAGCCTTCTCCTGCCCTTGCCTCAGCTTTCCCTCTGCCGGCCACCCAGCCATGGTACCCTTGGCCTTGTCTTCCATGGGGGTTGTGTGAGGAGCACTGAGAGTCACCTCCCTGTTCCCATGAGCCTTGTGGGGTGGCCAGTACAGATGACAGCTGGAAACTGGACAAGGCCTGTTTGCTCTCGAGATACTTACTTGGTGACTGCACATCCTGACTTGCTGCAGAGGGAGACCCCTGAGATGTTTATAATATTGGAGTAAACATGGTGCCCAGCAACCAAGGACAGTAAGATGGGGCTTCATTTATCTATCCGTCCTTCATTCGTTCATTCATCCATTCACTCACACTTGAGAGTAGTAAGGGTCTAGCTCAGTTGTCTTGAGGGAAGTCAGGATTTCAGACACTTTCAGTCACAGAAGCTTAATACATTGCAGAAAACCATGAAGAGTGAGGGGGGAAAAAAAGCTGTCAGATGCTTTGAGGCTGTTTTCATGTCAGGAGGATGGAGACAGGTTATCGCTCACACCAACTGTTTGAGGGGAGAACAGACTGCTGTTTGCCTAAGACTTTCTGTAGATATTTGTGGCCACTGGCCTTTCCCATGTGAGCATGGGAAGTTGGCTCCCTCTCCTGGGTTTCCAGTTGAAGTATGACAAAACCCCACAGGCAGGCTGAGGAGGGCACATGTCCTGAAGTTCAGTCCTCGGCGGCTAGTGAGCCTTTCATTTCACAACCTATAAGACACTGTCACCCAGCTCCAGCCATAGTGCGTTTTCTGAAGGAAAGCCAGGAGTCACCTTTTCCAAGCCCACAGTTAGGATGTGCAGTCTGTTGATGCACAGGTGTTGCAGGGGCAAGCAGAATGTCCAGGAAAAAAACATATATATGGATTGATGCCTGCTGCTTTTAGGAGTGCGTTATACACACGTGCCTTTGTCATGCAGTCCTCATGATACCCCTGGGAGGCCCAGGCATGACAGGCTTCTTCATTTCATCTTCATGAGGGGGGAAAGGAACTTTCTGTCTGACCTTCCTCCCCAGGGAGGGCTGAGCCCAGGAGGGGCATCTGATGCCTAACCTCCAACAAAGGAGTGTTCCTTCTCTTTGCCTCCCACCCCTCCTCCTTTTTCTAGGACCTGTTGCATCTGTCATCTGCCTCCATAGTTGCTTTACAACTCTGAGGTATAATTGACATACAATAAACTGTGCACACTTAAAGTGTACAATTAGATATATTTTGATCTGTAAATACACCTGAGAAGCCATCATCACAGTCATGGTAATAGATATTTCCAAAAGTTTTTTCTCGTCCCATTGTAATCTTCCCTTCAGCCCACCCCCATCCCCAGGCAACTGCTGATTTACTGTCACTGTAGATTAATTTGCCTTTTCTAGAATTTTGTGAAATCATGCAGTATGTACTTTTTTGGCAGGGTGGTGTCTGGGCTCTTCTTTCATTAATATTTATTTTGAGATTCATGCATGTTGTATATATATGAATAGTTCATTCTTTTCTGTTGCTAACATTTAATTTTATGGATATACTACAATTTGTTTATCCATTCTTGTGTTGATGGACTTTTGGGTTGCTTAATAATCTGTCAAAATGTCTTCCAAGGTGATTATACCATGTTATACTCCCACCCCACCAGCAGTGTATGAGAGTTTCAGTTGTCCCACATTTTGATGAGCACTCCATGTGGTCAATCTTTTTTAATTTTAGCTATTTTAATAGGTATGTAGTGGTATCTCATGGTGTTTTAAATTTGAATTTCCCTGATGGCTAATAGTGCTGAGCATTTTTTTCCCCCTTGGGTTCTTTGCCTAATTATTGAATTGAAAGAGATTTTTATATATTCTAGAGACAAGTCCTTTCTTAGATATATGATTCATGTATATTTTCTCCCAGTGGTGGCTTGCCTTTTCATTTTCATAACAGTGTCATCCTTTGAAGGGCAAAGATTTTCAATTTTGGTGAAATCCAGTTTGTTTTCTCTATAGTTTGTACTTTTTGTTTCATATTACTAAAGTCTTTGCCTTTTAAACCCAAGGTCACTAAGATTTTCCTCCTGTGTTTTCTTCTGTATATTATGTAGTTTTAACTCTTATATTTAGGTTTATGATCCATTTTGTGTTAATTTTCGTATGTCTTATGAGATAGAGGTCAAGGATTTGATGTTTTGTTTCAGTGTTGTTGTTTTTTGCCTATGGCTATCCAGTTATTCCAGCACTATTTGTTGAAAGATTATTCGTTCACTTCTGAATTGCCTTACCACTATTGTTAAGAATCAGCTGCCCATGTATGTGTGGACCTGTTAAATGGACTCTACTCTGTTCCATTGATCTGTTTGTTTGTTTTTGCTCTAATACCACACTGTCTTGACTATATAATGTCTTAAAAATCAGATAATGGGGGCTTCTGATTTTCTTTTTTTCAAAGTTTGTTAGCTATTCTAGGACCTTTGCGTTTCCATATACATTTTAGAATCAACTTGTCAATCTCTCCCAAAGACCCTGCTGGAATTCCGATTGGGATTGCATTGAATCTATAGATCAGTTTGGGGGAGAACTGACATCTTAACAATATTGACTCTTCCATGCTATTAACTTGGTATATCTTTCCATTAATTGAGGCCTCTCGTAGTGTCCCTCAGCCATGTTTGGTACTTTTCAGTGTTGAGGTCTTACATCTTTTGTCAAATTTATCTGTAAGTTCTTCATAGTTGTTTTTTTTTTAACATCTTTATTGGAGTATAATTGCTTTACAATGGTGTGTTAGTTTCTGCTGTATAACAAAGTGAATCAGCCATACATATACATATATCCCCATATCTCCTCCCTCTTGAGCCTCCCTCCCATCCTCCCTGTTCCACCCCTCTAGGTAGACACAAAGCACTGAGCTGGTCTCCCTGTGCTATGCAGCTACTTCCCACTAGCTATCTATTTTCTTCATAGTTTTAATTGCTATTGTAAATGGAATTGGTTTTTAAATTTTCAGTTTCTGAATGTTTGTTGCTTGCATATAGAAATACAGTGGAATTTTATATTGAACTTATATCCTGCCACCTTGCTAAACTCACTTATTCTTATTTTGTAGATTCTATAAGATTTTCTATATAGACTGTTCTGTTATTTGTGAATAAAGACAGTTTTACTTCCCCCCTTTCCAAACTGGATGGTTTTTCTTCTCCTCCCTCCCTCCCTCCCTCCCTTTCTTTATCTCTTTTCCTTGCCTTATTGCACTAGCTGGAATCTCCTGATGAGACTGAATAGAAGTGGTGAGCACATGTCCTTGTTTTGTACCTGTTTCTGGGGGAAAACATTCAGCCCTTCACCATCATGTATGACGTTAGCTGTGGGTATTATCAAGCTGAGGAAGTTCTCTTCCACTCCTAGCCAACTGAGAGTTTTCATCAGGAATGGATGTTTAATTTTGTCAAATGTTTTTTCTACATCTATTGAAATGATCATAAGGCTTTTCATTTTTGGCCTCTTAATATGGCAGATAAAGTTGAGTTTTGAATGTTATCTGCCTCCCCCACTTTAATATCTAGTCTTTCTTTGCTATCTTCATTCCTGGTGTAGGCATGCAGAATTTTCCTCATCCAAATTGTTCCACTGTTCTCCCTTGAGCCAGCTGTTTCTGCCCTTGTCACCAATACGACTTGCTGATGGCCTGTTGTGTGGAGGCAGGTATGGGCTAACTGCACAGGATTAGCAGGTTAGGTTAGTAATGAAACTGTGGCCAGGTGTGTAATGGGCACCCTGGCTTCCTCATTGTGGAAGTGGCATAACACCTACTTTGGAAGTCTGTGGTCTCAGGAGAGAACCACTGTGTGGTAGGAGACAGAGGCCCGCCTGCCCACCCACCCAGGATGCTGGCTAGTAATGCCCAGGCAGTGGTTGCTGCCTGCCTGCCTGCCTCTCTCCAGTAACTTTAGAGCTTGCTCCTTCCTGGGGACTCTGACCTGCTCGGTGCTCCTTCCATGGAACCTAAAGAGCGCCCTTGTTTTCCTCAGACTGGCCTCTGCCCAGGATAGGAGCGTGTGGACACCTTTCTCTGTGAGCTGTGAAGCGTCGCACACACTGGGTATCTCAGAGGTAGCCTGGGCTCCTGGTGCGGTAGTTCTCAGACCTTGAGAGGGTCTCTGCTGCCGAGTGGGGGGTGAGGGGCTGGCTCGCCAACACCTCTCCCTCCTTTTCAACCCCAGTAGCGCTGGCATCTGTTTCTAGGATGGGATGGCCTCTAAGACCAATTTTTCATTAAAGTGTAGCATATATCCAGAAAAGTACACAAGTTGTAAGTATTACATCTCAGTGAACGTTTATGAAGTGAACATACCCTAGAAACCCCTACCCAGGTCATGGAATAGAGCTTCTCCCCAGAAGCCATTCTTGTTCCCTCTCCTAGTGTCTCTGCACCCCCAACTTCCCTGACTTCCGTCACCATGGACAAGTCTTGCCTGCTTTTGAGCTTCCAATGCAGTACAGAATGTATTCTTTTGTATCTGGCTTTTTCACTCAGCCTGTTTTGAGATTTATCTTTGATGTTGTGAGTAGCAGTAATGTGTTCATTCGACGTTGAATGGCTAGACCATGATTTAGTCATCCATTATACTGTTGGTGGCCACGTGGGTGGTTTTCAGATGGGGCTGTTCTGAATATGGCTGCTCTGACCATTCTCAGCACATGCATGCTCACATTTCTGTTGGTCCCTACCCCAGAGTGGAATTGCTGGGTCCTGGGGTATGAGTGTTCATCCTTACATGATGTTTGATACAGTGCACAGACTTACCTTCCTGTTCCATGTGACGATGTCCTTGGTCTTCTCCACGGTGGCCCCTGTTGCAGGAATGCCCACTGAGAAAGTCCCCATGCCCACTGCTGTTCTTCTAGCTCCACACAGAGCCCAGGGCAGCAGGTGGGGGAAAGAGGTGGCCTTGAACCTGATCCCTCTCAAGTCCCATGACAGGCTCTGTGGTGACCCCCTTTCTTGAGCGCTTACTGTGTGCCAGCCAGGCCCTGTCCTGGGTGTTCATGTGTGTATCTCTTGTCCCCCTCCCAGGAGCCTGTAGGAAGCTTCTGTCATCTTCCCACTTAGTGGCTGAGGGAATAGGTGGGTGGGCTCAGAGCTCTCTGCTCAACTCCTGTGTACAGTCTTCTCTGGTGCTTTTTGCCCTGGAGCATGTGATATGGAGTTCACGCAGCCCATTAGACCATGTCCTGCCTGATGGTTGCTGTGTCATGTAGGACAGGCATACCCTCCCTCAATTACCTTTAGGGCCTGGTGAGTTTGCGGATCTCACAGATTCCTGTTCTGTGGAAGGTGACATGGGCTCCTCCGTACTTAACCCTGTGACTCACCAAATGACTTAACCAGTGTGACCCCCACCCAGGCTCTGGCAGTTCCTGTTACTCTTTTCACATCCACCCAGCTCAGAACAGACATTGGTGACCCCGTGTGGAGTGCCCAGGAAAGTGAGGGCCACCAGACCCTGCGAGTCAGTCACGTGTCTGTAGCACACTCTTAACTGCTTACCACGGGAGTCCTGGTCATCGGTTGTGGGTGTGGTCACTTTTACCCATCTAGGCTTGGCAGCCTCAGGTTCTGGGACTAGTTCTGGGCTTGAGGCCCTCTGAGAAGGGGTATGTCCTTGGCTCTCTTCTCCATAGTCCTTCTCATGTCCTAAAGGAGCCTGCTTGATATCGCCACTTTGGTGCTCCTGGCCGCTCAGCTGAGCCTCAGTTGTGGTGCCTCACCTGTTACTTCTGTCCTTGCCACTGGCCATTTCTACATATGCCTCAGGACTGGGCCATAACCAGCCCTTCCTGCATCCTCCAGGCCTGCATTTGGTGACTTGTTGAGGGAAATTCTAGGATATCCCCTGTTCTCAGGATCCTATAGCAGCCCAGGAGCAGACTGGCAGACTTTTGGCGCCACACTAGGCACTGTGCTGCCTGAAGGGATCTTAGAAACCCCAGAGCGGCCTGGCGGACAGTGCACAGGACCCTCTCCTGGCCTGACCACTGTGGGCACAGTCTCCCAGGATGGTGGTCAGTGTGCCACTGAGGATCTACAAACACAGTCTGTGGTTTTCCCAACATTCCGCCCAGGCTTTCCGGCTGCCAGAGGGAGAGCTGGGCTCAGGTTGGTGGCTGGTCTTGCTTTAAGTCTTATTAGTTGGACCAGCATTGGAAGCCAGGTCTGGCCCGGCTGCTTCTCTGCCCAGCCCCGGCTGCTTCTCTGCCCAGCCACAGCACCAGGCGTTTTTCACCGGCAGCACAAGAGTGCACTGCTGTCACCTCGCTGTTTCACTTAGCATTCTCTTGGAGGTTGGCCCCATCACTTCCTAAAAAGCTGGTTTGTTCTAGTTTTGGATCGCCTGTATTCTACGTGTGTGTGGGCCGAGCACTGTGTGTGCCCCTCCCCTGGGCGTCGGGTGTTTCGTCTTGCGCAGCTAGTATTCTTACTGGCTGTTCCCACGAGAGCACGGCTGAGAGGGAGGAAACCTCACCCGGAGTGCTGTCATCAGATGCACTGCCACCTGGACCCTTCTGCGAGCATGGATGCAGATAGAAAACGCTCTGCTTGGCTTTCTGACTATCCAGTTGTATCAGTGTAGGAATGAACCAGCTCCCAGATGACATGTTGAGAGCTCTTGTGCTCTCAGAAAGGGCTGAATTACAACAAGAATTGTATGTTGACCTGATTCAGAGTTCAAGAGCATTTAAGTTTGTAGTTTCGTTGGGAAGAGCTGCTGGGACAGTTGAGAGAGAGGACCAGCACTGTGGAGAGGGCCCTTTCTCACCTCTGCAAGCCTCTCGGAGAGGTCCCACGGATGGTAGCCGCTCATGGCTGCTGTCCTAGGCCCTGGGCTTCCTCTTCCTGGGCTGCTCATTAGGTGCAAGCAGTGCTCTGCGTGCTGCCTCTGGGCCAAGTTGCAGCTGCAATCGGCTGCTCTGGCCATGGGCGCTCTGCGGGCTGTGAGTGTACAACAGTCAGGGCCACGCAGGCAGTGGCCATCCTCCAGCTGTGGATGCTCCTGGGGAGCAGATGGGCCCCACCGATGAGGAAGTGCTTTTGTGCTTTTGCAAGTGGTGAGCTTGGTGGCTGCGGCTGAGACACAGCCCCTGCCCCAGTGTCGTTCTTCCTCTCAGAAGCCGTGAATGAGAGAAACTTCACCCTTGTGAGTGCGAGATTCCCATGGGGTCCTGGCAGAGGAAGGCAGCTTTGCCAGGCAGGGCGCTGGCATGACACCTGCCTGAGGGAGGTTCCCCTGGCTCCCGCCTGGCTGTGGTACCAGGCAAGGCAGAACAGGGCCAGGAGGCTGCACCTTCCGACCTGAGAGGTAGAATCAAGGCACATTGACGTCTTTTCCTCGCTCAGGGAGATGGGGTGGGACACGGGCTGGTCACCACCAGGCTCTCTGGGAGATGCAGGCACCGCCTCTTGCACTGACTTGCAGTAGAAGCAGTTAGAGTCACAGAATAGCACCCACCTTGGGAACATGTGGAGTTCATCAGAAGCGGGAAGACTTGCTGTGGCTGAAAAGAGTGAGACTGGAACCAAATCACAGATACGCACTCGCCTGGCAAAGCCTCTTTCATCCACGTGGACACGACTGACGCCCACTGTGTGGCTTGCAGGGCACAGTGACTCAGCCAAGGATGGCCTTACAATGCTCAGCACATTGAAAGGCTCGAGGTTTGCTTGCTTCTGGGTGCCATCTGTGTCGTGTTTTGGTTTGGAAGGACAGCTTGCTTGCTGATGAACACTTCCAAAGCCTTTCGAGCTAAGTGGGTTTTGTAAATTCTAGTCTAGACTATTCTGCTTTAAAAAGAAAAAGAAAAAAAGTGACTTACACATGGTTGGTTTTAAAGCGAACTAGTTTTTGCTGCTGACCCGGCGGGCTTTGAGCCCACTGAAGGAGTTGGTGTGGGCTGTGCTGCATAGATGCAGGGCCACAGTGTGGTCAGGGCCTGGCTAGACAGGCGGGGTGAGTCCATCCTCGGTGTGTGCCATTTCCTTCCAGGGCCTGGCAGGGAGAGGCTCCAGTGCCATTGTCATTTACCAAGTGTCCTGCAGCTTAGGGCAAGCGTTGAGGGTGGGCTCAAGCCCCTGATGTTGTGGGTGGGCGTGGGGACCTCTCTGGCTCCAGTGCACCCTGGGGGTAGACAGAGGCAGCCTGGCCATCCATAGGTGCTGCTGGGCATGAAGCCAGCCCTGTGTGGAACTCTTGTAACCTGTGCATTTCCCTGCTGTGGCAAGTCGGGGAGAGTATGTGGGTGGGATGCCAGCATCACCAGCCTGGTGGTGTCTGGGTGCCCTCCCTCACCCTACCTAGTAAAGCACCAGCTGGGCCGTGTGTGTTGGGCAGACCCTGTGCCAGGCTAGCATAAAGCCACACTCCACTGCCTTCTAGCTGCGTGGTGAGCACTGGACCTCTTTTACCTTCCTGGACCCTCAGTTTTTTCTTATCTGTAAAGTAGAGTTTCAAGGGAGAAAAGCTAGAGACCTTGGCCCCTGGAGGAACCCAACAAGTAGTGGTCCTGTGAAGAGTCAGGCTGGGTGGGCCTGCCCTGGCTTACTGCCCTTGAGTCTCACCAGTGCTTGGACTTGGGGAGTACAGGGTTTCCTCTTTGCCACCAGGGCTGCACAGGTCCAGCTTAATTAGTGAGAGATTGGGGATTTCGGGTGGAGCAGGAGCCCTTGATGCCTGGAGAAAAGGGAGCAGTGAGCAAGGGGCCTTGTGGACTCTAAAGAAGTCTCAGTTCCTTGTTTCACATCAGGGCTGGAAATCCCCCACAGGGTGGTAATTACTCAGGGCCTGGGCCTATCCCCTGAATTACCACGAGGAGGAGGCTGGTCAGTGGTGGGTCTGTCCCCCCTGAGCCGTCCCCACCTCTGCACGTGGATCCAGGTTCAGACCACTGAACCAGTTCACAGAACAGTTTTCAGACGTGTGATGTGGGAGTGGTGGCATCCTGCACTGTGTAGTCCACACTTTTACCCAGGCTGCTTCTGAGGGCTGCTGTCCTGCCTTGGTCCTGTCACCTGTGCGTGTCCAGCGCCCCTTCCTTCCTCCCGTGAGTTGAGCAGCAAATGTCGTGGGTTAGGCTGGCTGGAGTAGTGACTTAGCAAGTGATGAGGGGCTCACTAGAAGGTCGGCCTTGCTGCTTCCCCGCCTGCCCTTGGTTCTCACGTGGTGGGAGGTCTGCATAAGAACCCTGGGAACTGGGTCAGTGGTGAGGAGCGTTCCCTCCCCGCCTCCCAGCGTGTGCCCCTGGGCGTCCCTGAGGTGTGAGTGAGGACAGTTTGAGGAGGGTTCTTTCTCTCCTCTCCCTGAGCCGGCCTGGAGGAGGCCAGTTTAGGGGGTGTCCGTGTGTTCCATGTGGAGACACTGGCTGCTTCACCTCCTTTCTGCCTGGGATGGTTGTTCGTTCGCTTTCCTTTCTGACCGTGGATACCTGATTGTCCCTCATGAATCTCCAGTCTAGGATCCGCAAGCACTCGGCGCAGTAGTGACAGAGTCAGTTCCACCAGTGGTCACCAGCTGACTGTGTTCACCTGGGCCACACCCTGGGCTGCCCACTGACTTCCTGCCCTGCCTTTGCTCTGCTCTGAGTGCTCCCCCGCTGCCTGGCTCACCTCACCTGCGCCCTGCCCTTCCAGAGTAGCCCTCCCCGCTCCTGACACCTCCCTCTGCAGCACCAGCCCTGAACACATTTAGGCACTTGTGTGCACAGGGGCAGACATCACCACCCTGGGACGGTATTTACTTGCAATAAAGAGGCCAGTCAAATAATGAAAGTAAGTGGGCTGGGACAGTGAGCAGTTCACATGGGAAGTCAGCATTAGTAGAAAGGAAGTGACATTTGGCTTCACTAATTATTGAGGAAATTCACATTAATCTGTATCTGTTGAAGGAGCCCTAATGAGAAGATGAGGCTGCAGGTGTTCAGATGTCCCTCATGTGTGAATTCTGCCCTTTTGGGGAAAGCTGTTTGGCATATAGTTTTGAGAGGTGGTTTTTTTGTTTATTAGTTTTGGTTTGACTTCATTCCCTGGGAATGAATCCCAAGGGAGATATCCAAAGGACAGAAGGGCCACAGATGTGCCAGGCTATTCCTGACAGCAGGAGGGTGTGAGTGACCCTTGAGCACTATGACCTGTAGAGCTGCCCCAAAGCCCTCTTTGAGAGCAGTGCCTGGGAGTAGCTCAGAGGCTTCCTCCCCACACAGTAATGGCATGGTCTCTGCTGTGATCGTGAGTGAGTGTATTTTCAGACAGATGGGTGCCAGGAAGGACCTAGCAACAGGGTGGCCTGTTGGGGTAGTGGGAGCAGTTTAGCTCCCACAGTGGCTGAAGTTAATGGAAGGCAGGTTGTGTAGCCAGCTTACTTCCCCTGGGTCTGTTCGTCCTCCTGGCCTCCTGACTTATGCCACTGTCTTTGCTCTGGACCCCTCTCCCCTCTCCAGGGCTTTGGTGCCATTTCACCATCTCCTGAGGTGTTGGGGCTTCTCCTGTCCACCCTGGGAGGCCCTGCTCAGATGCTGCCCTCACCACAGGTACCCCTGGCCTGCCTGGTACCTGACACCCATCTCCCTGCCCCACGGGTCCTATGCTGGACTTTTTATAGGCCTGGAGCCTGGATGGGAGCCTCCCCTTGGCTATCTATATCTGAGCCTTGGCGTCCCTGCTATGCACAGGGTCCTCTCATCGAGGGTGGGAGGCAAGGGCCACAGGCTGCCGGGGTGTCACTGTCTGCTGTGTCTGAGGCCGGAGGCCCAACCTGGCACTGCATAGACCCCAGGACTCCTGCCTGTTTGGTGTGGTGAGGGCAGGGCTTGGTCCACTTCCTGGTCCCAAGGGCCTGACTGCCTCCAGAATGCCAGGTGATGCTCCCCACACAGTGCTCAGTGCCCTTGCCATCATGGCCAGAGTGGGGGCCAGAGCGGAGCCAGAGGGATGAGCCCCCAGGGGTCCTGAACTTCAACGCAGCAGGGGCAGAAAGAAGAAGGCAGAGGACGTAGCACTTTCCACGGGGCCGAGAGCCTCCTCAAAGCCGAAAGCCTCTCTTGCACACCCGCCCGAGTGCAGGAGCTGCTCAGCTGTGACAGTGGGGCCCGCAAGCCTTACCGCATCCCCGCCCCTGTGCAGCTTCCAGGAGGGTCTCCAGCTGTGTGAGGTCTACAGTGCCAGCTTGCTGCCAGCCCCTAGGGTTGCTCAGGTGTTCTGCCTCCCCCCTCCTGTCTGGCAGCAGGACAGTGTCTGCCCAAGGACAAGGACACTCTGTGCCGCTGGGCTCGCTCTGCGGGGATTGCTGGTTCATAAGTTTGTGGGGACCCAGGGCTCTAAATATACCAGGGTGAGGTCACTGGAGTGGAGACAGGCCATGTGGCAAGCCCAGGACCCTGTCAGGGCCAGAATCCCAGGGCTGGGGACAGGGAGAGGGTGGCCTCGTCCCTGTGGGACTGGCCTCCTCACTGCCCAGTCTGTATTTTTCTTGGATATTAGTGCTTTGGGGCTCCTAAGAAATCTTTGTCTACCCCAAGGTTGAAAAGGTATTCTCCTGTTTATTCTAGAAGCCTTAGAGTTTTTGCTTTCACATTTAGGTCTGGGATTCATTTTGAGTTAATTTTTGAGTGTGCTGTGATGCTTGGTGTAATTGGAATCAACAATATGTATTTTCTGTGACTTTTCATCCTTCGTGGTTTGAACTTCACCTTGTTAATGCACTGAAGCTGCAGTGTGCTCATTTCTAGTGCTCTTGAATTCCTCAGTCTGTTCCTTCAACTCCTGGAAGACATTGGTGTCGTTATAACATATGACCACATGACCCACACCTTTCTGTGCCATCCCCATTCATTAAGTGTGATGGTAATAATAGTACCTTCCCCTTGAGGTTGTGATAATTCAACAAGGTAGTGCTATGTGGAAACAGGCCTTGGTAGAACAGGGCCTGGCTCGTAGCAAGTATCGTGTGAGGGATAGAATTGCTTGGTCATGAGATATGCACGTGTTTGATTTGACTAGACACAGCCCCATCGCTCCCCAGAGTTGGCTGCACCCCAGAACTACCTGGTATTGTCAGACCCCATTTCCACCTGTCAGGTGTGTATGCAGTGTAGCAGTCACTGGTGGGTTCGGTCTGCATCTGCTGATGACTAAGAGAGTTGAGCACTGCTGCACGATCTCCTGTTTTGTCCAGTTCCTATTCGTGTCTCCTGGCCCAAGTTCTCTGTATGCTCCAGATGGAACCTCGGGGCCCTGTGGCATTGGTCTTCTCCCACTTTGACTTTTGCTCTCCTTGTGGTGTCTTTAGATGAACTCTGGAGATCTCATTAATTGAACTAAATTGATTAGATTATTATGTATGGCTCTTTTCAACTTGGTGCACTTTATTTGATACATCTTTCAACCTCCCATCAGATGGCAGATTTGAGTGCATCTCCCATATGAAGGGGAATCTTGTTTCATAAACACAGTGAATCTCAGTTGTGTGACAGCCACTTGGACAGGTGGGCGTGTCCATAGACAGGCTCATGGTAAACTGGTCACCATGCACTAGAGGAGGCAGACTGGAGGGTGTGCACTGGGTGCCATGCTGGCCCCTGGGAGCAGGTAGGAGGCTGCACGAGGTGGGGGCTTTGGTGATGCTGGCTCCACTGGCTCTCGGGAAAGGGAGCATTCTAGAGCAGGCTGGCACGGGGAGAAGTGCCTGGGGTCTGACCAGTAGCTCTTGTTTTGCAGATCCGGAACATGGTGGCGGTGCAGGAAGTCATCTCCAGCCTGGAGAAATACCCCATTACCAAAGAGGCACTGGAGGTGAGCATTTCTGGCCTGAACACTAGGGAGGGCAGTGAGGGCCGGGCCTGGGCTGCCCCAACCCAGGTCTTTCCTGGCTTCTTGGAGCCTCAGAGACTTTGCTCACTGGCCCAGTGGGTCCTTAAGAGGAGTGAGGGGGGCATGCCCTCCTGGCCTGCACTGTGCCAGCCCACAGCACATGCTCCAAGAGTACCATCTTCCCACAGGCACTGCAGGAAATGGGTGGCTTTAGTCTGGGGCCCCTTTCTCTGCAGGAGGCCCTGCACACCCTGGGGTGCATGCCCAGCAGAGGTTCCAGTGAGTGACGCTGGCTCAGGGCCCTCTGTTTGCTGTTGCCTTTGCCACAACGTGCTCCCCCAGGATGCTTTGCAGTAGCCTTAAATGGTCCGTCCACAGCCTCCAGGAGTTGGGAGCCTGTGAGATGATGCTTCTGAGACTGCCGTCTCTGGGACCATAAGGTCTGAGGACTTGGGAGTTGAGAATTTAAATGTCACAAGGGACCCAAAATCCTCGTAGGTTTTGTGTCTGGGAGGCCAGTGGTTTAGGGGCCAGTGGGGTCATTTCAGAGACATGGGGCCCTTCCCCCCATTTCTGTCTCAGCTCCCTTTTCATGGGGTGTCCCTGTCCTAAAAGTGTGTCATCGTCTCTCTGGCTGTAGGAAACCCGACTTGGGAAGCTCATCAACGACGTCCGCAAGAAGACGAAGAACGAGGAGCTCGCCAAGCGGGCCAAGAAGCTGCTGCGGAGCTGGCAGAAGCTCATCGAGCCCGTGCACCAGAATGAGGCTGCACTGCGGGGGCTGGCGGGTGCCCCCGGCTCGGCCAACGGGGGCGCCCATAACTGCCGGCCAGAGGCAGGGGCGGGCGGCCCGCCCAAGAGCATCCATGACCTGAAGAACCGCAATGACATCCAGAGGCTGCCCGGGCAGCGGCTGGACAGGCTGGGCAGCCGCAAGCGCCGGGGGGACCAGCGCGACCTCGGTCACCCTGGGCCACCTCCCAGGGTCTCCAAAGTGAGCCACGACTCCCTGGTAGCCAACTCGTCCCCCCTTCCCACCAATGGGATCGGTGGGAGCCCTGAGAGCTTCCCCGGCCCCCTGGACAGCAGCGGGCACGTGGGCCCCGAGGGCAGCCGCCTGGAGCACAGCGAGAATGACAAGCACAGTGGCAAGATCCCCGTCAATGCCGTGAGGCCACACACCAGCTCCCCGGGTCTGGGCAAGCCCCCCAGGCCCTGCTTGCAGACGAAGGCTGTGGTGCTGCAGCAGCTGGACAGGGTGGACGAGACTCCAGGTCCCCCCCACCCCAAGGGGCCGCCTCGCTGCTCTTTCAGTCCCCGGAACTCACGGCACGAGGGCTCCTTTGCCCGGCAGCGGAGCCCGTACACATACAAGGGCTCCATGCCCAGTCCCTCGCCTCGGCCCCAGTCACTCGATGCCACACAGGTGCCGTCACCGCTTCCGCTGGCCCAGCCGTCCACGCCCCCCGTGCGGCGGCTCGAGCTGCTGCCCAGCGCAGAGAGCCCGGTGCGCTGGCTGGAGCAGCCTGAGGGCCACCAGCGGCTCGCGGGGTCGGGCTGCAAGGCAGGGCTGCCACCGGCCGAGCCCCTCCTGCCCCGGGCAGGCTTCTCCCCGGACTCCTCCAAGGCAGACAGCGATGCTGCCTCCTCCGGTGGCTCGGACAGCAAAAAGAAGAAGAGGTACCGGCCTCGTGACTACACGGTTAACTTGGACGGGCAGGTGGCCGAGGCAGGTGTCAAGCCTGTCCGGTTAAAAGAGCGGAAGCTCACCTTTGACCCCATGACGAGACAGATCAAACCTCTGACCCAGAAAGAGCCAGTGCGGGCCGACAGCCCTGTGCACACGGAGCAGCCGAGGACAGAGCTGGACAAGCCCGAGGCCAAGGCCAGCCTCCAGAGCCCTTTTGAACAGACGAACTGGAAGGAGCTGTCGCGCAACGAGATCATCCAGTCCTACCTGAGCCAGCAGAGCAGCCTGCTCTCGTCGTCGGGTGCACAGACCCCGGGCGCTCACCACTTCATGTCCGAGTACCTGAAGCAGGAGGAGAGCACTCGGCGCGGGGCCCGGAAGCCGCACGTGCTGGTGCCTCACAGCCCACCCACGGACCTCCCAGGGCTAAGCCGTGAGGTCACGCAGGACGATCTGGACAGGATCCAGGCCCATCAGTGGCCGGGGGTGAACGGGTGTCATGACACACAGGGTAACTGGTATGACTGGACGCAGTGCATATCGCTCGACCCGCACGGCGACGACGGGCGGTTGAACATTCTGCCTTATGTCTGCTTGGACTGACTGGCCTGTCGGGCTCTAAGTGCATTCCCACCTTGCAGTCAGCCATAGAGCCCGGCGCCTCCAGTGGTTGGGAATCCGGAGGGTGGGGGGAGGTCCGGCCTGGGGTGGGAGGGAGAGGGAACGAGAGTCTCTAGGTCTCTCTGTGCTCTTCCCTCAAAATTCTCCTTCTTTTGTGAAATGCTGCTACCAGTTTACTAACAAAATTGCAAAGGAAGGACCGCGTGGAAGGAAGGCCAGCAAAGTGAGTTCAGAACTCTATAGCAAACTAGCTATAAAAAGCGTTAGCCCCCCACCCCGGAAGAGGTGTGGACGCTTCCCAGCCCCCGGTGAGCTGGGACCTCAGTTGCAGGCAGGCACAGAAAACCTGTGGAAGAGGTTACCTTTAACACAGCAACAGAAGCACGCATCTCATCTCTGCATTTTCTGTTTTTTAACATGGCCCTGAGTGTTTGAGGCAGTGGGCAATGCTGTGGCCTCTGTTTGCACCCCACCTGGCCAGCTTTTCCATCATGGTGCCAGAAGCTTCTCAGCTGTAGCGAGCTGCTGGCATCAGGCAGGCCAGCTTGCCAGCCAGTTTGACCCATGCTCCCTGGGCGTCCACACATTTGTATCTGGTTTCAGTTACAACCCAATTTTTAAAGAAATGCTGCAAAAATTTAAGTTTTCTGGAGTTTATTTTACCCCCTCTTCCATCTGACCATCAAACGAATAACGTTCCTTGTTCCTCCCTCTTCATTTTCCCCTTCCTGCACATATCTAGAAAAGTTCACCTTTCTAGAGTCTCCTCCCCAGAAAACACAAAAGTAACCGTGGGTGCTACTGGTGTGTAAGCTGTACTGTTGGGTGAGAAGAGACCTGTCTGTACGCTGGAAACACTCATAACCATTCCTTTAGATTCGTTTGCCTTATGGTTATTTGTCATAAATGCGATTTGCAAAAACAAGGAGCCTTAGTGAATGTACAGTACCTAGACTTCTGTGTTCTCAGGACGCAGAAGGGAGCAACTTTGCTATTTGGTCCAGTAAATGGACACCTTGTGATATAAATGTGGAAATAAAAAAAAAAAACATTTGCACAAACCAGTCTGAGAACTGTTTTTAATTTGGTCCTTTACAGCCATATCAGCCCTTTCTGGATTCTGGATTAGCCAAGACCTGGACCCCATATCCACGGTTCAGGCCCCACAGCTAGCCAGACCATGGGGAGGTGGGCAGGGCAAAGTCACAAAGTCAGCCTATTAGCCTTCTGCATGGAGACTGACCTCACCTTGCCTTTCATTCACTCAGGGCCAAGATGCCTCTCCCATCTCTAGAGTCACCTGCTAGCTTTGGGTGACAGAACAAGGGGCCACATCTGTCTCCATCCAGACCTCATCTTCCCCAGAAAGAAGCCCTCCCAAGCCGGCTCCACAACCCAGGTCTCACTGACCTTGTCTTAACCCCCTAAAATATTTGTAGTTCTTAAATGGCATGGCTCCAAGCTGTGTTTGGCAGCCTAGCCCTTGGCCCTAGCTAGCCCCAGGCTGCCAGCTCCCCATGCAGGCCTGGGGCTGTCTTACTGTCTGGCTGGGGCTGACTTTTTAAAAAATAACTTTTCTTCCTTGACTTCCTTGATAATCTTTTAATTCGTTCCCCTTGTCTCTGAAACTGTATGCTTCGGCTTTCTAGTTTTTTTCACTCTGGAATAGGTCTTGTCCATATCTACTTAATTTCACAGGTAAGGAAGCAGCTACCCCTTTAGAGGGGCAGCCCCACAGGGCAAACCATGGGGTCCAGGAACATTCAGTCAACCCAGAACCACAGTTTCAGAGCCAGTGGGGAATTCTGACATAGCCGTGGTGCAGAACACACCCACTCCTAGAAAAAGTAGGTGAAGTAACTTTAAGGGCAGTGTGAGGTTGAACTCTGCCCCTGCCGTCTACCATCTGTATGGATCTGGGCTAATCACTTTACTGCTGTGCACCTGTCCCCATTTGGGAGCTGCAAGTGCTACCCCAGAGTTGTGAGGACTAAATTAAATCATCAGACTTTAGGGTGGAAAAAAGGAAAGCATGTCAGCAGGACCATTTGTGCTGTGGAGTAACTAGTTTCCTAAGTCCACTGTGCCTGTTTTCTCACTTTGTAATATGGCCAGCTGACATGTGGGTATCCTGAGGGTGACATTATTCTTGTGACAAAGGGTCACAGGCACAGCTGGAAACTATTAGGGTGCAGGTTGGCATCCCATGAGCCTGTCCTCTCAGGCCTAGGCTTTGAGGGAGGTCACTGCTCCCCCACCCCCTCCAGGGACCACCTGTCCTGTGTCTGAGTATCTGGTCAGCCCTAGGATACAAATATTGCCTGCCTTTGAGAACACAAGGCTAAGCTAAGACCTGCCACCAACATTTGGGGATCAAGTTGGGCTGTCACTTTTTAATTTGCCAAGTAAGGACACAGTAGAAGGAAATTTTAACATTCCCTATCCCCCCAAAAGTTGGAAGTACATGATTTTTCGAACAAAGTCCTTCAGTATAAGATCATCTTGCTGAAAACACCGTTTTGTTTTCCTCCGTTGCGGCTTGGGGCTGCTCTATCCCAGCCGGTCCTTGGGCGTCAGCAGTCGGGGCCAGCATCACGCCCCTCCCTCCTGCAGATCCCCTAGAGACAGGTGCCCGAGGAGGCTGCCATTATCACGGCTCCCAAATTGGCCGGAGGATCTAAGCCACGTCGCTTCCCTTCTCTGGGCTTCGGTCCGTCAGTCGGTGAAATGAAGATGGTAATACCATCTTCGTTTCACCGCACAGCGCACATCGAGTTCCCAGAACGTGCTCCGGGGCGCTCTGAGGTTGGCCCCTCTGTTGGAGTCCAGCCACGGGAGTTCGCTCCCGGTTTGCAGAAAGAATTTGGCCCAAGGAGAGGTTTTTACAATTCGGTTTCTCTCCCCGAAAGGTCTGGTCTTTTACCTTCGTTGTCCGCCGCCGGCCATCAGGAATCTGGCTGGGGGGCGCCGATGCAGCCCGGACATCGAGGTTTGACCCACGAACTCGATCGCCCGCTCACGGACACCGACGTGGCGGGGCCTAACGCTCCCGCCCGCCCCTCCTGCTTGTGCTCTGGGCCCCCGTCCCCGGTCCCCCGGGCCACCCCACCGCTTGAAGAGCCCTTGTGGCTTTACGGTCCCCGTTCCTTCCTTCCGCTTCCGGGACAGGCCCCCTCCCTCCCCCTGTGGGCTTCCGGAGGGGCGGGGCCTGCGCGCGCTACGTGGTGGCGGGCGCGTCTGCCGGCGCGTGTCAGTGACGCAAGAGGTGGCAGCCAATGGGGAGCGGCGTTGGCTGGCGCTCCCGCTCCCGTCCGGCCCCACCCCCGCCCGGCGTCGGGCCGTCGGACGGGCGGGAAGGGGTGGGTGCTCGGGGAGGATGGCGGTGGCGGCGACGGTGGGAGTGGGCGCTGGCGCCGGGGGCCCAGGAGCCGCGGGCGGCAGCGGCGGGGCGCGCGAGGGCGCGCGGGTGGCGGCGCTGTGCCTGCTGTGGTACGCGCTGAGCGCGGGCGGCAATGTAGTCAACAAGGTGATCCTGAGCGCCTTCCCGTTCCCCGTGACCGTGTCGCTGTGCCACATCCTGGCGTTGTGCGCGGGGCTCCCGCCTCTGCTCCGCGCCTGGCGCGTGCCCCCGGCGCCGCCAGTCTCGGGCCCTGGGCCCGGTCCGCATCAGTCGCCGGGCCCGCTCCTGCCACCGCGCTTCTACCCGCGCTACGTGCTGCCGCTCGCCTTCGGCAAGTACTTCGCGTCAGTGTCTGCGCACGTCAGCATCTGGAAGGTGCCCGTGTCCTACGCGCACACCGGTGGGTGCCAAACCTGGCCTAGGGGAAGGCGGCCGGGGCACGCCGCCTGGGGCTTCGGCTCTTGGGTAGGAGCGCGCCGGCCGGGGTGCAGTCGACGGTCAGGAATGCCGGGCTGAGAAGTCAGCTAATGTCCGGAAGGCGCTGGAGGCCGCCAAAAGCTTTTAGCAAGAGAGGGACACGCACAGGGGTCTCGGGAAAGGAAGGGGCCGAGAAGAATGCTGGGAGCTGAGCAGGGCGGATCAGAACTGTTGGGTTAGGGGGAAGGCCCACAGAAATAGAAGAGCTGAAGCAGGTTGAGGGGCTGCCAAGCCTTCCCGCCCCTCCAGTGGAGTTGGGACAGAGTCCCAGGGTGGGTTCTGGGACTAGAACAGCTCCCTGAACGCCCCTTGCCTCTCTTTGCAGTCAAGGCCACCATGCCCATCTGGGTGGTCCTCCTGTCCCGGATCATCATGAAGGAGAAACAGAGCACCAAGGTAACCCAGGAGGGCTCTGGGCCAGTGGGGGCCCCAAGGGCTTTCCGGCTGTTGCCCAGCTGGTGACGTGGTCCAGGTTCCTGGCCTGCAGGCTGCCTGGCTTCCTGTCAAGGAAGGAAGTCAGCTTAGAGACCTCTGGTGGCTCTTTTGCTGCTAATGTTCTGGAATCACCCTGGGGGCAGTGGTGTGTGGGGTGTGTGTTCCTGAGTTGTCTCTGTTGGGTGATCTCAGGATGCTGCCATCCATCTCAAGTTCCTTCCTGTTTTGATTACCTACCTGGGGTTGCTGGTAGGCAACTTGGATAACTTGGTCCCATCCTGACCAGACACCCCATGCCCCTCCAGTGGGGTCAGGGTTGGAACACCCTTGGAACATCCGACTCCTTGCTGGAACGGAACTCTGACAGAGTTTCACATCTTTGCAAGAGATAGCGGTCAGGTTGGGACTTCTGGGGTCAGAAGTGAAATGCTAGTCAGAGGAGTCCGATTTTGGCAAAGCCCAGCAAAGTCTTCACAATAAAAACAGCCAGGAATTGTGAATGTCTGGGAATGGAAGTGAAAACAACACGCAGAACCCAGGGCTGCATAGGGAAGATGCTCCGGGCACAATTCAGGGTCTGTTCAAGATGCCAGGCCTGGGTATTTCCTGGCTTGGAGGGAGAGAAGCTGTGGAGTCAGCCAGAGACAGCCTTTCCCTGTGTCCTTAAGTGGAAGTGGGACTTCTGTTGTCCCAGCTGGAATCCATTTCATGCTGGACAGAGCTCCTCTTTCCTATGTGGTTGGTTTCTGGCATCCTGTATTTTATGTAACTTAGAACGGCGGTGCCCTGGATCAGCTTATAGAAATGGGGCCACCTCTGGCTGATGTTTTCTTTCAGCCAGTCTTTTCCCCTGCAAGATCTGGGCGCGCTCTGCAGCCCACCCGCAGGGTGATGTCAGGTGTGACTTGTCTCCCCAGGTCAGGAGTTGCCTGAGAGGTGTGCGGCTGCATCTCTCCATATCACATTGTGTTTATCAGGTTTCCTGTTGTAAGGGACATTGTACCCGGCTTGGGCGGGAAGCCAGAACCTTACACAGAGAGGAAAGACAGGGGAATGGCTTAGGCAGGAGACTAAGGATAATGATAGAGTAAGTGTGGCCCCACCCTGTTTGGATAAGCTGGGTAATCATTCCTGATCTCTGGGGAAGAAATGGGACTTCAAAAGGGAGAGCCTGAGGGCGACAGCCAGTAGTGGGGGGAGCAGGAATTCTGGAATTCAGAGGCTTCCCTCGGCCCTGTGTGTGGGCGTTGGTGGGGTGGAAGCCTCACCACCCCCTCCTAAAGTCTCCCAAGTGCTTTAAGAGTATCCTTTGTAGAAGGATGAGCCAGGAGTAAGAAGAGCTAAGTGTGGGGAATGGATCCCATTTTAGCCACCAGAGTTCCAGGGCCATTCCTTGCCCTAGGCCCTGGAAAGCTTGAGCCTTCTGGAAGGCCCCCTATCATGGCACTCGCTACTCGTTCTTTCGGCCAGCAGTTACTGGGTTGCCTGCCGTGTGCTGGGCACCAGGAGCAGTGAACAAGGAGCTGCCCTAAGCGAGTGCAGGGACGCAGACAATGTAAAGGGCGCTTATAGTGAATGGAGAGCGCTATTCCCTGGAACACACAGCAGAGGAAACTGACAGCGTCTAGGGGGAGGTGAGTCAGGGAAAGTTCTTGTGTTTGTGAACTGACACCTGAAGGGAAAGGAGGTCTCCAGCTGGAGAAGGTGTCGGGGGAGTGTCCCTACCAGGGATAACTGCATGTTGGAAGAGCCCAAAATAAGAGGGACCCGGCCAGCCTTTCAGACGATTGAAGTTTCAGACCCTGGTGTGTTGGTGGCAGCAGCTGGATAGATCCTATTGAGACCAGCCCTGGTTTGTGGCTCTTAATGGGGGTGATGGTATAGGGGGTGGGGCCACCCACAGTGATACAGCCCTGCCCTCAGGTACTCCGAGAACCATCTGCGTCCTACCCCCCTCAGCGCCCCCTAGAGCATCACTGTCGTGGCTAACACCGTTGTTAAAAGGGGTAGGCAGTGTCCTTTTGGGGAGGGAAAAGACAGCAGCTGAGGCTTTCCTCTGGTCATCTGTGTTGGGTGGCCCAGCTCAACCCTGGCCCATCAGCCCCTCCTGCCCTCCTCTCACAGGTGTACCTGTCACTCATCCCCATCATCAGCGGCGTCCTGCTGGCCACTGTCACGGAGTTGTCCTTCGACATGTGGGGGCTTGTCAGTGCCCTTGCTGCCACACTGTGCTTCTCGCTTCAGAATATTTTCTCCAAAAAGGTATTTGGGTGCCATCCAGGGTGCACCTGGTGTTGCAGGGGTGTGCGGGTGGCATCTAAAAAAAAGTGGCCAAGTAGGGATTTCTTCGGTGTTGGAACAAAACAAATCCTGTTGCCCTTCTGCTGGTTTTCTATTTGTTTGGTTTTTAAATAGCTTTTTTGTTTTTTTATTATAAAGTTCGCCTACATTCAATGTGAAAAAATGGAGAAAGGCCCAATGAAAAGAAATCAGAAAACTTATTGAGCACCCACTGTGTGCCAGGCACCACAGTAGGTGCTGGAGACAAAGAATCAAGAGAGACCTGCCCTCTGCCGCAGGGTTTCCTCTTTACTGAGGAAAGTCGCAGTGCTGTCCCCTAAGGAGAACTACTATTAATGCTAGAGTTTTTTCCTGCACAGTTTTTAGAGTTGTAATATTATACATACTTTTCAAATTCTGCTTCGTTCATTTATTATTGCAACACTGCATGCTCCCATATCATTGAAAGTTATTGCTCCTAACTCCAGTAATAATCACATCTTTTCAGGTGTCACAAGTAACACAGTCAGTTTCCCTGTTGCAGACGCAGATTATTTCCAGCTATTCACTATAAATAATATTGTAATGAACGTCTTGGTGCATAACATTTTTCTGTCTCTCAGGTTATTTCCTTTGGATAGGTTTACAGTTCTTGGGTCAGAGGGTATGAGATGTTTATGGCTCTTGATATACTTTATGCCAATTTAGACATTAACCAGTGCCACTTCAGAGTGCCTGTTTTACTGTAGCTTCACCAGCATTGAGTGTTGGTGTTTTTTGTTTTTGTTTTGTTTTGTTTTGTTTCTTTTCTCCATCCTTCATGTACGAAACATCGTGCCTGTTTTGGACATGGGCTGTGTGTCTCGTCATAGGTGCACTTTCAGGTTTGGCAGTCAAGGTCAGATGTCAGAGTTAATGTACAGTCACCATGTTTGGGGCCTGGGTAAGCGGAGCCCCTCTTGCCACTTAATAGTTTCGATCAGCCTTTAAAGAGGTTTTCTCCCTTCAGGTATTAAGAGATTCAAGGATCCACCATCTCCGGCTGCTGAACATCTTGGGCTGCCATGCCGTCTTTTTTATGATCCCCACGTGGGTCCTGGTGGACCTCTCGGCTTTCCTGGTCAGCAGCGACCTGGTGAGTTGGCCTGTGTCAAGAACATGGCCTTTTCTTAACTGGTTCCAAAGTAGGCCCTTTGTCAGGGGGTTACGCCTCTGTGTTGACTTTGGGGCATCTGAGGCCTCTGATAGGCAGCCCTTTTAGCCCTCAGCCCTTTGATGACTCACACCGCTTGCAGTTGAGCAAGAAGGCTGCCTGTGCATTTCCTTCTCTGTCATGCTAGATCCTAGCTGCTGATAGCTGCTGCATTTGTGCCAGTACATTCAAGGAAGAAAACAAGCACAAGCAAGTTTCCCATCTTGACAGTCTGGTTCAGATCTCACTTTGCCTTTTGGAAACTGTGCTTGCACTGCTCGAGTCCTTTCTTGGTGTCATCTCTGTACTTCCATTGGCACCAGATGTATCCATAGCTCTCTAGTCACAGGAAAGAGCATCTTCCCACCACCTACAGGACCAGCCTCCAGAGAATGTGCTAGAAACTAATGCAGGTGACAGTGATAAGAAGGAGGTTCTTCCAGGCCCGAGTTAGGTGGAGTCAGTGTTTATTAGGGCTTAATGAGGTCTGACTGGATTCTTGACATTGGTCTTTAATCCCTACCACCACCTATGGATGTAGTGGAGGTTATCTCTGGTTTCCAGGTGAGGCAACTGTGGCTCTGTGTTCTAAATTCCCTTCCATGTTGATTAGCTGTAATGTTTCTGTGAAGAACTTTCCATCATCGGCTGGAACTAGTTTGTTACCTGAAAGTACAGTGCACAAAAAGCAGTTTACTACTTCTCTTTCCTTCTAGTTACCAGTTTTCAAAGTAAAGAAAGCCAGGGAGTGTTAACCAGGGAGTTGAGGGTTTCTTTTGGGTGAAGGAGGGTTCTTTGATTTATTTACTTTTCAGTATCATTGTGAACTTGTGTTTGTCAGTTGTATGTGTTATTTTGTTAAATATTCAGAGTATCTTGTCTGGGCTGATGGAGTCCTTCTTATTGGCTCCCTGCCCTTCTGATAGCACATATCAGCCTTGGGTAACTTTTGGCCCCACAGGACGTCCTCCCTCATCTTGTGCGCCTCCCATCCCAGACCTGCAATCAGCCACTCCTTCAGGGACCCGGGTTGCTTTTAGCAGAGAGAGATTCGTGTTTAGAGATACCATCTCAGTGCCACGTGTGCTCACTGCTGTTGGGTTGTCATTGTTTTTAAGACTTGGCAGTAAAAAACCAGGAAAGACGTATCTGGTGGTGGAGGGGAGAGCTTATCCTGATTCATTCTAAGTCCAGTTTAACATTGCAGCATTTATTACTGCTTTGATTTTGCGTGTGTGTGTCTTTCCTGGTACACTTGGTTTCTCACAACGTTTCTCATTCGCAATACACTATGGAAACTGTTCATACGTGATTCTACTGTACACACATATAACTGCTTCAGAGTGAGACTCCCTACCAGGCAACTGCAGGTAGCGTACAGAGAAACAGTAAAGATTTCTTGGCAGCTCTGTCTGTCCTTAAAACAGGTTTCGTTACAGACGTACAACTGGAATACTGTGTTCTAAGGGCACTTGAAATAATTGTTTTCACAATGTGCCTCTGTCACCAACTTCTTGTGCATTTGGGTTCCTTTACTTCCATTTGTTTTCAATTTCTAGGCAATTTTTTTTCCTCACTGAATATATCAAACCTTTATATTTCCAAACCCAAATGATATGACAGGGTTTATTCAAAGAAGTCTAACTTCAGTCCCTGTTGCCTCCCCACTGCCAACCCCTATAAGTAGCCATTTTTATGATCTTGGTTTACCCTCTCAGTGTTTCTTTTCGCAGACATAAGCAAATTTCTATATACGGTCGGCCCTCCATATCCATGGGTTTCGAGTCCCCGTATTCAACCGAGGATCAAAATTTTCATCCGAGGTTGGTTGAATCTGCAGATGTGAAACCCACAGATACGGAGGGCCGACTATAAATTGTACTACGCCATTTTATATGAGAGACTTTGAGCATCCTCAGATTGGGGGCTCCTGGAACCAACGCCCCACAGATACTGAGGGCCAAGTGTGTTCATACCTACCTCCTCCTTACACAAAAAGTGGCTTTTTAGATACTTAGGAAAGAGTGCCTTGCTCTTTTCACTCAATGACATGTCCTGAAGATCACTCCATACTGACCTGTTAGGTCTTTTTTGTTCCTTTTATTGACTGCATAGTATTGTCTATAGGTTTGGCTTCAGTTCGGTTACACTGTCCTGTTACAACTCATTGGGGTCTGTGTGTATACACACAAACAGGTATACGTAGGCTTTGCTCTGCTCTCTCTCTTTTATTTTTTTGTCTGCTCTCTTTGCTTTGCGTTTCTCTTGTATTTTGGATATTTTTCGGTTTTCTTCTAGTTTTTCTCATTGAGGCCATCTATTTTTTACCTTGATGGGGACCTTGTGCGTTTTAACAGCAGCCCTAGGAGCATGCAGTAGTCCACAGTGCTGCCGCCTGAAGGCGGGGTTCCTGTCGGGGCTCCTCCTCTCTGCCCTGTGTCTCTCAGCCAGGTGAGTTAGCTCTGTTCCAGTGTGGCACTCCATAGTAGGAGGAAGGAGGTTCAGGTTGGCGAATATCAGCTGGGGCCTGCTATTCGCCATGTTACCAAGAAAGGCTACAGAGGGCAGTTCCCAGACACGCCCAGCCCTGATGCCAACAGTTCAGCTGAAGCCAGGCACGGATCACCAGATTTGGGAGCAGGAAGCCTAGTTTTAAAGTTTGGACACGATGTGTGAAACAGGTATTTGAAAACTGGAAAGTAAATGGGAGCAGGCAGGCTGGTAGAAAAAGCCAGATTGCAAAGTACCACTGAGCCATCTGTGAGTTTGCCTTTCTTTTGCCTCCTGTGTCTCCAGCCTGGACTCAAGGCAGCCGGAAATGCAGAAGTGGGCACTGGGGAAGAAGAGAGTCAAAAGCCCTCTATGCTGGCTTGCAGACGGGGAAAGGAGATTCCTGATGTTCAGAGAGAGTAGAGGAAATCCCCCATTTTCTCTGTTTCCTTTGTTCTCTCGCATCCCAGGCCCCCAGCAATCCCATGGTAGTGGCGGCAGCAGGTCCCACGGGCACCTGAGATGCTGAGGGGGGCAGCCTCCCTCTGCAGTCAAAGGATGGGATTAGCCCCATTGCATTTTTTTTCTCCCTTCATCCTCCCACTGCTTGGCCCCCGAAAGGAGGTGCAGTTGTGGGAAAGACACAGCAGAATGGGGTAATTAATTCCAACTTTCTGACTGGAGGACTGAAAGAGGGAGCCCTCAGAAACCATAAAGTACCAAGGAGACATGGAGAGGAGGAACCCAGAGAAAGTGACCTCATAAAACATGAAATCCTGGGCCCACTCCTGAGCTGCACACGTAGGAATCTGATCCTAGCAGCATACAAAGACAGGATAGACTACTACCCAGGACCAAGAGTGACAACTGGGTAGAGCACACTCAAGACAGAGCTGTGTACCACTGAAAAGGCTTTGAAAACAGAACTGACATTGGAACCACAACCCACAGGAGGCTGCTCAAGCTTGTAGCCCGAACCCAACTGAGTCTGCTAAAACCAAATATTGACGTTCCCCATGGGACTTAAATGAGACCTACAGTCTTATAATATTCTAACTGTCCAGGATGTAATCCAAAATTACTTGGCATATGAAGAACCAGGAAAATTTCAAGTCTTGTGGGAAAAGATAATCAACAGATGCCAACACTGGGATGACCCAGATGTTGGAATTATTGGACAAAGACTTTAAAGCAATGATATATAATCATGCTCCAAGAATGCTCTTGAAACAAATGGGAAGAACAGAAGATAGATAGAACCGAATGGAAGTTCCAGAATGGAAGGAACAGCTTAAACACTCACTGGATGGGCTAAGCAGAATGGAGGTGACAGAGGAAAGTCCATAACTTGAAGATAAATCAATAGAAATTATCCAGTTGAAACCACAGAGAGAAAAAGATGAAAAGACAAAGAAAAAATCTTTGAAAACAGCCAGAGAAAAACGATGCAGTATTTATAGAACAGCAGTTTGGATGACTGCGGGTTTCTCGTCAGAAACAATGAAAAGCAAAAGTAGAATAACATTTTTTTTAAAGTACTGACACTAAGGAACTATCAACAGATTATATCCAGCAAATATAGAATCTTCAAAATCAACAGAACTATAGAAAATCAGCAAGAATAAAGAACTGAATGCCACAGTCAACCAACTGGATGTCTCATTGACATTTCCAGAATACGCTACCCAAGAGCAGCAGAATAGTCATTCTTTCAAGTGTACATGTGGAACATTCACCAAGATCATATTCTTTGTTACAAAACAAACCTTAACAAAAGGATTGGAAACATGCAAAATATATTCTCTGATCATGATGAAATCGGAAGTAAATGACAGAAAGGTAATGAAAAAATCTCCAAACACTTGGAAATTAAACAGCACATTTCTAAATAATCCCTGGGCCAAAGAGGAAGTCTCAAGGGAGAAAAAAATTTTTTTCAACTTAAGCAAAACTGACCAAAAACGAGAGAGAGAGAGAGAAGACACTACAAATATGAGGAATGAAAGAGGGAATAGCACTGCAGAACTCACAGACCTTAAAACCGTAAGAATACTACTGACAGCTCTATACACATAAATTCAACAATAGATGAAATAGACCAGTTCCTCATAAACCACAAACTATCAAAACGCACCCACTCAAGATGAAAAAGATAACCTGAGTCTCAGAGCTATTAAAGAAATTGAATTCGTAGTTTAAAACCTTCTAAAAAGAAGTCATCAGGCCCAGATGGTTTTACTGGTAATTTCTACCAAACACTTAAGGAAAAATAAACACCAGTTCTACACAATCTCCTCCAGAAAACAGAAAAGGAAAGGAACACCTTTGGCTCATAACAAAACCAAGAAAAAGACCAAAATCCCTCATGAACACGGAGGCAAAAGTTCTTAACAAAGTATTAGAACAAATCAAATGCAGTGATATATAAAAACCATGCTACACTATGAAAAAGTGGGATTTCAATCCAGAATGCAAAGCTAATTCAATACTTGAAAATCAGTCAGTGTAATCTACTATAATAGTCTAAAAAAAATCATGTATTCATACCAACTGATGCAGAAAAGGCATTTGACAAAGTCCAACATCCAGTCATGAGTTTTAAAAAGTCAACAAACTAGAAATAGAAGGAAACTACCTCAACTTGATCAAGGGCATATATAGTTAACATCATAATGATGAAAGATTGAAGGCTTTTCCCCCTAAGTTCAGGAATAAGGTAAAGATGTTTACTTTCAACATGCATATTCCACATCATACTTGACATCGTAGCCAGGGCAACAAGACAAGAAAAAGAAATACAGATTTGAAAGGACAAAATAAAATTCTCTATACCCAACAAAATTTTATTCTTTAGTATTAATTCAACTATAAATCACTACTTAAATTTTAATTTTTCTCCTTGTCAAAGGTGTAAATGAAAAAAAAGTTGAGATACTAATCTATCTGTGGGTGTGTGTATACATGGAGATAGATATATACCTATATATATTAAAAATTTTTTAATATAGAAAAGCTGATTGGAAAATTTACATACATTGACTGGCAAGAGAACTGGAATAGCCAAATAAGTTTGAGAGAGAAGAATAAAGTTGGAGGAATCACACTACGTAATTTGAAGGCTTGGTATAAAGGTATGGATATTGGTGGAGAGAGACATCGATCAGTGGAGCAGAATAGGCAGTTTGAACTTATACTCACAAATATGGGTAACTGATCTTTGATGCAGGTTCAAAGGCAATTCAATGGAGAGAGGATAGTTTCTTTAACAAATGGTGTTGGAACAATTGGACATCCATAAGCAAAAACTGAGGCTTGACTTCAACCTCACACATTATACAAAATTTAATTCATAATGTACTCTAGACTTAAATTTAAGAGCAAAAATGATAACCTTTAGAAGAAAACAGAAGAAAAATCTTCACGACTTGGGATTAGTTCTTAGACATTACACCAAAAGCAAAGTCCATAAAGAAAATAATTGGTAAATGGGGGCTTCCTCAAATTAAAAACTTTCGCTTTCCAATACACTATTAAGCGAAAGAAAGACAAGCTACAGACTGGGAAAAAATATTTGCCAATGCGATACTGACAGAGGACTTATGTTCAGGATATATGAAGAACTCTCAAAATTCAATAGTAGGAAAACAACTTGTTTAAAAATGGGCAAAAGACTTGAACTTCACCATCGTGATTGTACAGATGGCATGTGAAATATGTTCAACATCATTAGTCATTAGGGAAAAGCAAATTAAAACCAAGATGAGGTGCTACTTCGTATCCAGTAGGATGGCTACAATGAAAAGTACTGGCAGTACCATGTTTGTCGAGGCTGGGCCACAACTGGAATTCTCATATATCGTTGGAGCAAGTGCAAAGTCATGCAGCCACTCTGGAAAACATTTGGGAGTTTCTTCTGAAGTTAAACATACACTGACCATATGTCCCAGCAGTCTCACTCCTGGGTATTTACTCTAGAAATGAAATTCACATTCACACAGAAGCCTGTACATGAATGTTTATAGCAACTCTATTCATGATCACAAAGTATTGGAAACAACCCAAATGTCACTCAACGGGTGAATGGTTAAGGTAACTTCGGTATGTTTGTACAGCAGAACATTTCTCAGCAATAACAACTGTCATCCCTTACAACAACTTGCGGGGGGGGGGGGGCGGTTAGAGGCATTATGCTGAATGAAAGAAACCTGTCTGAGAAGGTTCCATGCTGTATCATTCCATTTATAGGACAGTCTCCAAAAGATGAACCTATCATGAGGAACATAGCAGTGGTTGCCTGGGTTGGGGGAGGGGGTTTGCACAAAGAAGCCCTGGGGAGTGTTATGGGGTGATGGAGCTGTTCTGAATCCTGATTGCAGTGTTGGCTACATGAGTCAATATATGTGTGAAAACACATGGAACTATCCACCGGGAGGAAGAAACACTTGACTTTATTGTTATGTCAGTTCTTTTAAAAAGCTGGATTGCCTGGGTTCCTTTCCTGCAAGATAGATATCTTTGCAAGCTGGCTGCCTTGTAAAAATAGCTTGGAAGTCCATATGGGTCACCTCAGGGAAGAACTGCTGGGAGAACAGGCCAGCTCACCCTGAAGGCGTGCTGGTGGGCTCACATGCCTTACAGAGGCTATTATCCCAACTAGGGCAACGTTCTGGGCAATTCTGAGCAGGTCGCCTACTCAGATCTCCCTCACCTTTAAGAGGACTACGTGATCGTTCCCTATCAGAGGGTGGTAGAGATAGAATCAGGCCGCTGCCCTAAGATTGCTGCAGCTCCCATCCTGGCAGGGCCACTAGACACCACTGTCCTGGGCGGACCCAGCTGCATCCTCCTCTGTCAAAGGCCAGAGCAGCCTGGGAACTGGCCTGGGATCAGCCCAGGCTCTTTGAGGAGTTCTGTGGCCCCGACGTCTGCTAGTTGTGGTTTCTTCTGGACCCCCTTCATTAGGGTAGCTTACTTCTGGTGAGGGTCAAATGGTAACTAAAATTTTGACGATAGCATCACCTCCTGTTTGTTTGGCCTTGGGATTGTTTTAAAGCACTTTCAAAGCCATGACTGCATTTGATCTTCATAGCAGCAGCGTTGTGTGGACTTATCAGGGGTCAATCTTTCCCATTTCATAGATGAAGGAAACAGAGAGGTCGAGCAGCTTGCCCGGGGGGGTTCCCAGCAATGGGGCAGACCCAGAGCCTCTGGCTCCCAGCCTTGGGCGGGGAGGGGAGGGTCTTCACACACCCAGAGGCTGCCTTCCCAGGACCTCCCCATTTTATACAATGCATCATGTCTGCTATGGTTTAAATGTCTGTCACCCCCCACCAAATTCATATGTTGAAGCCTAACTCTCAGTGTGATGGTGTCGGGAGGTGGGGCCTTTGGGAGCTGATTAGGTCATGAGGGTGGAGCCATCATGAATGGGATTCATGCCCTTATGAGAGACCCCAGAGAGCTCCCTCACCACTTCCGCCATGTGAGGGCCCAGTGAGAAGGTGCCACCCTGAACCAGGAAAAGGGCTCTCACCAGATGCGGAATCTACTGGCGCCTTGATCTTGAACTTCCAGCCTCCAGAACTGTGAGAAATAAACATCTGTTGTTTGTAAGCACCCTCAGCCTGTGGTATTTTGTCTTAGCAGCCCAAACAGACTGAGGTGATGTCCAGAATGCAGACCTCGCTCTGCTAACCCAGAGCCCCGGCCCTCACTGGACAGGGATGAGGGAAGGCTTTGGTTTGTGTCATACTCTGCACCCCTTGGGTAGCTGATGTCCCCCCGAACCTCCGCTTCCTCAGCAGGAAAGGGTGGTGATCATTATTATCGTTGCTCCATGCAGAGTGTCGTGAAGGTCAGAGGTTGTATAGATAAAGCACCTGGTATCACATGATGACCCACCTGGGTCTGTTCCCCAGCGAATGTGTGACCCTGATAAGCCGCTGTGTGTCACCCCCCCTGCCAGGGCAAGCGTGTGACCGCAGTGCTGTTCTCGCTCCCCCGTCTCTGTAGACCTATGTGTCCCAGTGGCCTTGGATGCTTCTGCTCCTGGCTGTCAGCGGCTTCTGTAACTTTGCCCAGAACGTCATTGCCTTCAGCATCCTCAACCTCATCAGCCCTCTGAGCTACTCGGTCGCCAACGCCACCAAGAGAATCATGGTCATCACAGTGTCCCTGATCATGCTGCGAAACCCAGTCACCAGCACCAACGTCCTGGGCATGATGACGGCCATCCTGGGAGTCTTTCTGTACAACAAGGTGAGTCTGGGGTGGGGGGAGGCTGTCCCCCGGGACGCCCAGGGAGTCTACCAAGAGTTGGCCGGGGCGGGGAATGGAAGGGGCCTCACCAGGAACTAAGAGGCCCGGGTTCCAGCTGCCAGCTTTGCCACTGACTGGTTTATGGTCTACGCTCAGCCCCCTCTGCCCGGGGCTTCCTTTTCCTGCGTAGATGACCCCAGGCTCATGCCTCAGTCCAGTGTGGCTCTCGGGTCTACTGAGGCTTTATCAGGAATTTCCCTCCCTCCTTGCGAAGATTGTTTGTTCCGATGTAAGGCTGTGGGATGGCTGACAGGTAGGGCCGGTCCAGTAACAGTTCACTGGCCATGCCCAGCCCCGCTAGGGATGACACTTGTGTTGGCCTTGAAGGCTGCTTGGCTGTGAATCTCGAGCTCCCCTCTGTCCTCTGTGCGTGTCCTGGACAAGGAGCCAGTGGTCTCACTGCTCTCTTGACCTCGCAGACCAAGTATGATGCGAATCAGCAAGCCCGGAAGCACCTCCTCCCCGTCACGACGGGGGACCTGAGCAGTAAGGAGCATCATCGGAGCGCCCTGGAGAAGCCCCACAACGGCATTCTCTTCCCCCAGCACGGGGACTATCAGTACGGCCGCAACAACATCTTGACAGATCACTTCCAGTACAGCCGGCAGAGCTACCCAAACTCGTACACTTTGAACCGTTACGACGTGTAGAGTCTAGCGACCAGGGCAGGACGTTCTGCCAATCCTCCCTCTTACCCCCCAGCAGTACCAGAAACTTCTGACAACCAGTGAATGTACAACCCGGACAAGGGGGGATGGTGCAGAACCATCAGAAGACCCTGGGGTTCCTGGCCCCCTGGGGGCAGCAGGATGCCGTCCCTGCAGTGGGGACCACTGCTCCCGAGCTCCGGTGTTTCATGCCCTTTCTTCCTGGAGTCTGTCTTCTGAGGGCTGCGTCGCCATATGGAAATCTCGTCCGGCTTTTACCTTCCTGTGTGGACTTACTTCCCAAGTCATGTTTTTCAGAGTTCTTGTTCTGTTTTCCAGATAACAGCCAGGACCCTCTCTGGAAAGGACACAGACCTCGGAGTGGGCAAGAGGTGGTTTGCAGGGAGGGTGGCAAGGGTGGTGCTTGGTGACAGGCTGGCAGCTTTAATTCCACTGCTCAGGGAGGCGTAGGACTGGTGCAGCCATGGAGCAGAGGAGTGTAACGGTTATTGAAAACATCTCCAGCCACAAAGATGGACTCAGCTTTCTGATCAGCCCATGGCTGTTTGCAGTTCTGGCAAACGTTCCCCAGTGCAAAGCTATTGTAATTAGCATTGAATTCTTAGAGCCTAATTCTGACACAAAAGTCAGAGGTGGCGTGTGCCCGGATCCAGAGGGAAAGGTGGCCACTGTCTCCTGGGCTCCCTCTTCCGTTGGTGGAGCAGGGCATCTCTCCTCTCGGAGCAGCAAGGAGGAGGGGACGCAGGGCTGTGAGAAGGATCATGAGGAAATCGTGTTCAGTGTTTCAGGCTCTATTTCTATATTTGTTTTGTTTCTTGAGCTTTCACCACTTCTGTGCTGACTTAGTAGGATGTTTGGGGGGGTGATGTTGGCTTTATGAGGATCTTGCATTTTCCTAGGGCAAATTTTGTAGCTGTCTGTGCTTTTATGCCCCCATCCCCCTTAGGGGATGCAGGATGCATGAGGATCAGCTTATGGTTGGAAAACCCTTTTGTTTTTAAGCATTTAAAAACAAGAAAAGTTGCTGGCGATGCCTGTCTCGGCACATTGCTGCGTTTAGTAGCAAGGAAGTGTTTTGAAAAGCTGGTCACTAGCTTTTCTAGTGAGCAGTCCCTGAAAGTGAGATAAATCAAGAATGTCATCTCGATAGTTCGTGTCATAGATGAGAGCTCAGTGCTCTGATTTCCATTAGCTGTTCTTGTGGTGTTTGCATTAGGATCTGAATCATGTCCCAGTGAAGCGGCAAGCACCAAGCTAGGATTTGGTTTGCCAAATCAGTCTTTGGTCAAGAAAAAGTTTGGGTTTTGGCAAAATCACTCGAGGAAAATTATGTGACCCTAGTGGGTAACCCATGTGCTGAGGTCCAGGTCGGGACACCTGGCATCACTAGAGACTGTGCCCTCGGAAAGGACCACTTGCTTGGCTCTGAGGGTCTTCGCTGATGGCAGCCTTCTTCCTTCAGCCCTGTCCCCGGCCTCTTGAACAGGCACTTGGCTTGATCAGCAGATGGGATATCGGGTCACCCTTTACCTCCTGGCATGTGAGACGGTTCTGTTTCAAGGAAGTACCGCTTGACTCCTGTTTGTTTTGGTAATTAGAATTTTGTACTTAGAGGTTACACTTTTGTCAGCTTATGAATGGGCGACTCCTGGAGAGGTCACAGGGACCCCTTGTGGCCTGTGAGTTCAGTACCACTGGCCTAAGGAGTCCCTGTTTGTCGTTGTCTTGCTTTTGAATTACTTTGGCCACAAGTTCTGAGACAATGCTGTGTAAAACAGGAAGGGGCCGTTCTGAAGGGTGTTATTTGTGAAAAGAACCTGCTGAGTGCCTTCACCAGAGGCAGTAGAGTCTGCACTTGAACCACAATAAATGGGGATAATTTTGCACAGCATAGACATTACGGTAGTTGTCTTTATGATAGGAACTGATTTCTTGAACGTATAATTGAACTCCAAAATGAATTATGCCTCTATGCAGGTTTAATGAAATTTCTGAGGTTGCTGAAATGTGTATATTTGTTTTCCTTTTCCAGTGCAAGATCTGCTGGTGAGGGGAAATATCTGACTGGTTTTATTACGGTTTATACATGAATAAATGGGATATTTAGTTCTGTACATAAATCTACAGTGAGTACATACACTGGAATGAGAGACAATCATATTAGACCAAATCATCAGATCAAAAGACAAAGACATACTTTTGAGACTTGAAAGTTCAAAGCTGACACTGACCTCCTGAAGGCCAGTTTTCCAGCCACTTGCTGCCCTTGCTCAACCCTCCACCCCACTCTCAAATCCACATTTGCAGCTGGGTTCCCCTCACCTCCTCATTGCCAGGGATTGTGACAGCCAGTTCACCCATCCGTGGTATGGTCTGCAAAACTAACTCAAACCCAACTCCTTCGTTTTACAGAAGGGGAAACTGAGGCTCAGAGGGCATTTTTAAATAGTGTTTGTTCACTATCTTGAGACTCAGTGTGGAATTTTTAAGCACCTTATTTTAATTCATTCATTATTGGGAAAATCAAACCCCTGTTACAAAGGAGAGAAGCCAAATAGGTTCAAATGAAGAAGCACTTGGAATTTCTGGATTTTACTGTGTATTTGGCATACATCATGCAACAGGCCCTCTGTTATCACTGGGACATAACCAGACCTGGATACCTTAAGGTCTAACAGCCTTAAGGACATAGAACATTAAATTATTGAAGAATCTGAACATTGTGAATTCTTTTTTTCAATTGTCACCTTGTTTTCAGGACTTTTCTTGCTATAGACTGTTCTGTGGGAATGATACTGTGTATATTCGTGGCTGGCATTTACCAAAAATAAATGGTGGTCTCCAGGGAATCAAGATTGGTCCCAGTTTGTCAGTGAGGGTCCCTTTCTGAGTGACCCTGTCGTCAGTGTGCCCAGCAACAAAACGTGTAAGAGGCAGAAAGAGCAAACCAACTTGGTTCCCACATTCAGGTGTATTGCAACTTTTTTATCTTTTCTAAGCCAAAATTTAAACACGTGACTTGTGAATTCATGAGCCAGTAGGATAAAACTAGAATCACAGCTTAACAGTTAATGACATGCCTTTATTGAACAGAATAACATGGAAAATCCAAGAATGTTGTGAGAGCTGTGCTTACATCTGTATGAGGAACAACAGAGTACCTGCTACGTGTGGGCTTTTCACACACAATCCACAAAGGATTACTCTTCACCTTGTGAGGCCCAGAGGGGTTAAGTCATTTGTCCAGGATCACACTGAAGTCTGCCTCCAAGCCCATTTCCCCCCATACTACTCAGAAACCACTCCCAACAGACAATTTCCTTCAATCACAGTTGATGGGTAGGAGTTTCTCCTAAAACAAGTGCCCACATCCTTTTAATTCATAATCCTTTTGTTCAGTGATTTACTGAGCACCAAAATATATCGCTGAGATATATAAAGGTGCTTGTGAATAGTTTATATCTGAAAGGATACACAGGAAGCCGGACACAGCAGTTGCCTCTGGAGAGGATATATGCACTTTTTTCAAAACTGCCATATTGTGCCAAGTACAGGAAACAGATACGTAAGCCTTCTACCCTCAGAGCACTCAGCTTAATTTATGGATGTGTGACTAAGGAGCACACAAGTGCTGTGTTGGAGGCGGGGCAGAAAATGCTAAAGGAAGTACAGGGTAATTATTCAAGCGGCATATGGGAATGTTTTGGCTTGCATTTTCAATTCACAGAGTATTTTATTTGCACATTTTATATTATATATGCTTGTTTAACTATCAGGACCCAAGAGGCAGGTATTAGCCCTATTTTACAGAGGGAAATGGCAACAGAGAAAGTCAGGCTTGGCCCATGGAACACGCCTGGAACCCAAGTGTCTGACTCCAAGCCCAGGGCCCTTTGCCCTGCAAAGCAGCCTCAATGAAGTGAGTGGTTTTGCTTTTCCTCACGTTTGTCATACACTCCGAAGAGGAGCTGGTGCAATCAAAGGGGATCCTTTCAATTCAGTTGCCTCGGCCACACTGCTAAAAAGTAAGACCCTGAAGGAGCCCTGATGTCCAGATGACCCAAGTCACTTTGCAGTTGTCTGCTGTGGTTCCAGCAGGGCCTCAAGAGGCTCTGCTGGGGATGGTGTCACTGCCTTATAAGTCAGGCAGGGCCAGGTTTAAGGACAGCCTCATTGCTCAGATGCCAGAGCCCGAACCCCTCCTCAGGGATGTCTGCTCCCAGACACTGGACTCCTCCTTTCTCTCCCCAGGGCAGCTCCTTTGTGACCAGAAGTTCGTTTGGTGACACATGATCAGGCCCAAGGAATGCTCATGTCTAGGACAGGACAGGACCACCTTCTCTGTTCCCACAGGACATTCCTCCTGCCATGGCTTCAGCTAGTTGATCACATGGGATTCAGTTACTGCAGATGAGGTGACAGTCACACCAAGCTTTGCTTTACTGAGACCATAGGTCTAGATGGGCCTAGATTTCCTCAGTCAACCCCCTACTTTTTTTAGTAACAACTTTTCTGGTCTATATATTTTTATAGTCTATAGATTTTTTAAGTTAGAAAAAAATTATTAAAGCCAAAAAATTATCTAGACTATACAGATGTCAAAAAGAATGTGATAAAGAACAACTTCCAAAATATATCGCTGAGATATATAAAGGTGCTTGTGAATAGTTTATTTCTGAAAAGATACACAGGAAGCTGGACACAGCAGTTGCCGCTGGAGAGGATATATGCACTTTTTTCAAAACTGGCATACTGTGCATATTATTTTGTAAACTGCTTTAAAAAAATATGCTAGAAACATTTCCCTTGTTACTAAATATCCCTTGATTCTGTCTGTGTACATGGTATTATAAGATGTGCTACAATTAACCAACCCCTACTGCTGCACATTAAATACTATTTTAATGGGATGAGTTTGCAGCGCACAATGTTGCACATGCTTCTAATCTAGGATAAATTCCTCACAGCACGTTTGCAGGACCGAAGTGGGTATGCGTGTGGGTTTTAAATTCTTTCCTTTTTCCTTGTTAGGTGGGCCCCTCAGCAAGTTCATCTCACCAAGGGGGGTGCATTTACTTGCTTACTTAAGAGTTTTGTTCCCAGGTCCTTGGAGACCATGTCGGTCTGCAGGAGCCTCTACTTCTAGCAACTCTCTCTACTGCTTTCTCCTGACCAACGAATTCTGATTTGGCCCACTGAAAGGAGCCTGGGGGAGGCCTTGTGATGCTTACATATCCTGTCTCAAATGGCATTTTAAACACTATGAGATGAATGTATGATAGCAGTAGTCATGGGTGTACAACCTTTCTGGTGGACAGTTGAGCAACGTCAGCATTAAAAGTGCAAACCCTTTGACCACAAGATCTATGTATACACTAAAACTTTTAATAGTGGTTTAAAAGTAGAACCAACTCAAGAGACTCCATGTTGTCTGGCTTCAAAAAATTATGGTAAATCCACACCACATTGTTCTATGCAGTCATTAAAAATGACCAGATTTGTAACGTGTTTTGGTTCACAGATCCCGTTAAGAATCTGATAAGTGCTGTGTATCTTCAACTCACAAAAACGAGTGCTATCTCTGAAATCTATCCGTGGTGGATCAGAAGTTAAAGCTTCTTGATACAGTTCTTTACTGGCATGGAAAAATCACACTATCCAGATTACTGAGCATTTACTAAACAGAACATTCCCCCTGCCTGGACTGTTCACATAGCTGGTTCCGGAGTGGGATCTCAGTGCAAACCTCACCGCCCAAGGGCCTTCTCAGATAACCCTATCAGTGTAGGCACCACCCTCCTCCCTTATCATGGTCTTAGCACCCTCTGTTTTCCTCAATAACACCTTTGAGATGATATATTTGTTTACTGATCTATGGGTCTCTCTGCCTACCCAGACCGTGGGCTCATGAGAGCAAGAACTTAGGTCTGACTTGTTCATTGTTTCATCCACAAGCAACATCCAACCTGCCTTTTTTTGTTGTTTTTTTGTGGTACGCGGGCCTCTCACTGTTGTGGCCTCTCCCGTTGCGGAGCACAGGCTCCGGACGCGCAGGCTCAGCGGCCATGGCTCACGGGCCCAGCCGCTCCACGGCATGTGGGATCTTCCAGGACCGGGGCACGAACACGCGTCCCCTGCATCGGCAGGAGGACTCTCAACCACTGCACCACCAGGGAAGCCCCAACCTGCCTTTTTGTGAACCAAGAATGGTCTTTACAGGTGAACATTTGCAATCAATTGATGACAGGAAAGACTGACTTGGAATCCCCAGAAAAGCATTCCATTCTTCTCATTAGACCTAAATTATTTAAACTGTACTCAATTGCTATATTTTATATTCCACCAATAAAAAGTGTTCTGGACATTTTTCTCTTTGGTTATATAAGCACTACACAATAGCCTCAATTTTGGCTCTTGGCCAGAAGAGCCTAAAATATTTGCTATCTGGCCCTTTATAGAAAACGTTTGCCAGCCTCTGGTCTAAGGCAATATCTGACGTACAGGAGACAATCCATAAGCGTCAGAAGTTACGTAGCAACAAAAAAGAAATGTATCTAAAACACAAAGATATATATTTTCATAAAATACAGAGGTATAGCCAACTAAAGTGTTAATGTTAACGGCGAGAGTCACATTACGGGGCAAGTCCACAGTCTACATTTCCCTAATGTTTGCTGCGGCTTGTTAATTTTCCCCACAATTAGCATGCGTTATCTTTACCATCATCGTTTTGGATGCAACGTAAATGCATCTTGCAGGATGGCGCCCTGCCCTCCGGACGCGCAGTGTAGAAGGCCCAGCACCCGTAGGTCCTGGACGCTCACTCCTTCCCCGCTGCTTGAATGACTGCACAGAAGCCACACGAGCCCCAAAGAGGCGCACTCAGTCTGAGGCCGGCGGGGGTGCGGGTGGAGTCCGCTCGCCCTAAAGTCTTCCTTATCAAAACGTTTGATCGACGGAAAGAAATCGAGCGGGAGGCTCTTTTGAACCTCAATAAGCTCAGTTACATCCCCGCCAAGCCCATAGCCTCCCGGTTCTGCTTCTGCCTCCGGGCGGCCCCGGGAGCATGTGACAGGCGTCGCGGCCCAGGAGCCGCCCAGACGCACCTCACCTCGTATTTTCCTTACCGCCGCCCCGCGAGGAGGAAACAGGCCTTGACCGGGGCAGGAACACCCCAGGCTCCCTAGTCCCGCGGAGAACGAGGCCGGCCAAGCCTTCGGGTTGCAACGCTGAGCTGAGAAAACGCCCCGGCCGCGGCTAACAGCCGTCCGCTCAGTTCTAGCAGCTCCTGGGCGTCGCACGACAACAGCCCACTCCGCACATGCGCGAGAAAGCCCTTGCGCGTACACTTCGCTAGCCCCTCCTGCGCGTCCGGCCTCGCGCGGCTTCTTCCCTCCCGCCTTGTGCCCTCACTTCCGGGGTTTCCCGGCGACGGCCGTAAGTGGCGGGCGGAAGCAGCCCGCGAGGCCAGCCGTAAAAGGCTCCCTCGCGCCACTTCCGGCCGGCTTCCGCAGACGGCCCTGGTGGGCGATCGAGTGGTGGTGGAGGACGTTCCCCGCGGCCGGAGCCATGGAGATGCCGCTGCCGCCCGATGGTGAGGCCCAGCCCGGGCTCGGGGGCCGTTTCTCTCTCCCCGGAATCCCTTGTTGACCCGCCCCGCCTTTCGGGGTCCCCGGGCCTAGGAGGGGGCGGGGCTCGGCCTCCCGGGTTCGCCTGCGGCCTCTCCCGCGGATCCCCGCATTCCCGGAGCGCTTCTGGCCCCTATCGGGACCCGTACAAGGGCGGCTGCTCCTGGGCCCACCCCTAGGGACCCCGGCCCCGCGGACGCGGGCCGGGAAGCCAGGGCCCCCGGATTTGGGCGGTCCTCGCTGACGCTCCGCGTGGCCTTTTCTCCGTCTTCCAGACCAGGAACTCCGAAATGTCATCGACAAGCTGGCCCAGTTCGTGGCCCGGAACGGTCCCGAGTTTGAAAAGATGACTATGGAGAAGCAGAAGGATAACCCGAAATTCTCGTTTCTGTTCGGAGGCGAGTTCTACAGTTACTACAAGTGCAAGTTGGCTCTAGAGCAGCAGCAGCGTGAGTCCTCGCCAGCTCTCAGGGCGCCCTCTCGAACGAATCCTTTCTCTGGTTCCAATTTCGGGCTCTGCCACAAAACGCCTTCTTTTGGGTCGCATGCTATTTCTCTGTGAAAATGAGTTAGTTTGGCCTTCACGATTCTTTCGGCTGTTCCCACAGCCCTGCGGCTGCAGGGCCCGACTGTCATGGAGATCGAGGTTATCGATTCTCCTTCTGGGCTCCGGATCAGGGATTTCTGTTGTTTTGCAAACATGATGACTGAGATCAGCGAGTAGAGTGACTGCTTCAGTGTTTTCCAGGGAGGAAGTGATAGAAGCCGGACTGGGTGGGACCCTCCTGGCAGGTACCGTCCAGCCCCCTTTGCGGGCTCTCCGTCGGTCCAGCAAGGTTTTTGTGCATTTCAGATGGTTGCAGTCCAGATCAAAACTAATTGTCCTGTGGGCTTTAGTTCTTTGCAGCTGTTTATGTTCACTGGTTTGGGCTTCAAGGTTCCGGCTTGAAATTAAGAGAATTTAAGATGAGGTCAGTTATCCTAGCTGGTCTTTGAATAACAGATAGATAGTCCCTGAGTTCACATCTGTATTGTTCAGTAGCAAATCTCTAGCTTCTAGATAACGTTGTGTTTCAGATTGCCAAGTAGGTGGACATTGAAAGGTGAATGCTCCCTGGACTACAAGCTCCCTGAGGCCAACCAGACCTTGTTTGGGTCAGTGTTGTGCCTAATAGGTAGCAGGTAGTAGGTGATCGATAGTTTGTAAGACATAGCAAAGTACAGTGGCTTGAACAAGCACAGTGTGTTTTGAGAGCCACGAGAGGAATCATAAGAGGCCTAGCATAGCTGGAGTGTAGATGTGTGTAGATGGGGGAGGGGGTTGATCTGGAGTGGGAAAGTTTCCAGGGGAAAGTTTGGGTTTTCTTCTTTAATCCAGGGGTTCTTCTGGTGCCTGTTTAAGGTTTGAGATGAGGATGGGGAAGATTTCAGGTTGCCTAGGCAAAATGTACCCATTTATGTGTTCCTGGAGCAACCGTTCCTTAGCCCCAGCACGTCAACTTTAAAACCTCTGCTGTAGGCAGTGGGAAGCCACAAGGGAGGTTGAAACAAGGGAGAGGTGGGTCGGGTTTGTGTGGCCTGCGTGGAGAACAGGCTGGAGGGAGCGTGAGTGGAGGCTGGGATGGCAGTTGGTGGTAAAGTCTGAATTGAGTCGGCGAGTTGAGTAAAGGCAGTGGGCTTGGGGACAGGTGGGGTTAAGGGGTAGAATCTGTGAACTGAAGCGCCAGTTGGATATTGATGCCGGTGGCATAACTGGGCAGGGGAGGATGGTGTTTGGGTTCGAGTGACCATGAGGTGAGAGCTGCTTCCCCTGCGAGGGGAGCACTCCCACCCTGAAAGTCAGAATTCGGGGGCTGCTTGGGACTTGGTGCCATAATGGGGGGAAGTTGGGGTGTTTCTAGCAGGGGAAGATCAGGACTCAGGAAATGCTTTCTGCAGGTAAGAATATCTCCGTTGCCGTTAAAGTCCATGTCAGAGTTAGACACACGGAAACTGAGGAGCCAGGAGTGTTGGGATGGAGGCACGAGCCTTAGGAGGGGCTGGGAGGAGGGGGGCAAAAGCTCAGGGTGCCTGAAGCCCAGAGAAGGAGGGATTCTTGGAGCGGCCAGAAGTGAGGGTGCACAGCAGGGAGGGCTGGCTTACCAAGGACTTAGGATTTCTGGAAGCTTTGGGGAAGCTGTAGAACGGTTTCAGAACTGTGTTCTGGAGCAGGGCTAGCCACTCTGTAACCAGCCCTTCACCCTGGTGGTTTGAGAAGACTGAGTCCTGGGACCGCTTGAGGTTGGCGCCTCACAGACTCTGGTGAAGGACTGTTTTTTGTTTTTTTCTGATCTGTTGCAAAAAGTACAGTTTGGCAAAGTACAATAAAAATGTGAACAATGATGGGAGTTCCCTGGCGGTCCAGTGGTTAGGACTTGGCGCTTTCACTGCCAGGGCCCAGGTTCGATCCCTGCTCGGGGAGCTAAGATCCCGAAAGTCACGTGGCATGACCAAGAAAAGAAAAAAATGGGGAAAAAAACATGCATCATGAAATATCAAATTGCTGTAAAAGTGCCAAAACACTCCCTTGCCATTTCTGTGCTTGTCTAGTCTTGGCGTCACCTGGGGCTGGCCCTTGAACCACACTTTGAGCAGCGGCACTACAGCCGCAGAGTAGAGGAGGAGAGGGGAGGCAGGACTGGATGCAGGGAAACCAGTTCCCAGGTTGATGCAGGTGACAGCAGAGTCATGGCAGTGATGGCGGGACACAGATAGATTGGCATGTGATCTAGGAGGGTGACTTGACTGTGTGGGGCAGCTTGTTAGTGTGAAGTGCAAGGGAGAGAAAGGTACATGAATCTTCTCACTTCTGGCTCGGGTACGTGGCGTAGCTGTGCCAGCCACGGGTCAGAAGGGGAGCTTTGGAGGGGGTGGAACGCAGGGTGAGAGGGAACCCATGCCTGTTTGAGGTGCCTGTGGAAAGCAGTGGCTGTTTGGTCTGTAATTAGACCCAAAGCTTGAGGAATCCAGGATGGCGATGATAGATTTAGGGGTCATAGAGTGCACTTTATAACTGCAGCCACAGAAAGATGTCATGTTCCCTTAGGGGCTTGCTCAGAGGAGGGGGCTTAATTCTCAGACCGGGCATCTCAGTATGTGAGGGTCGGATAGAGGAAGAAGGGGCCAAGGGGATGGCCACACCGGCCACGTGAGACAAGGAGCTGAGACGGGGCCATCAGGCTGAGTGGGGATGACCGCAGTGGCTTTGGGGGTGGGGTGGGTGGGCGGAGCCAGACCTCCGTGGGTTGAGATAAAGGGGAGATGAAGAATTGAAGATGAATCTTGGTTGTAAAATTGTCGAGAGCGGGGCATGGATGAAGAGGGAGCTTTTGAAGATCAAAGACTTGGGTGTGTTTAGATGTTGCTGGGGCAGAGTTAGTAAAGAGAGAAAATGAAGGAAGGAGAGCGAGAGGACACATTTCCTGAAGCAGCGTCTCTGGGAGGGTAGGATCCAGAGCGCAAGTCAGGGGGTGGGGGTGGTCCCATAAGGTGCCTTTGGTGAAGGCCTGCCTCAGACCTAAGCAATGGTGGGCCCTGGATGACACCCTCCACCCCACCGTCCTTTTATGGCTCTGTCCAAAGGCTGGGCCCCCTTAGAGTGGGACTCAGAAGGGCTCCAGCAGAGCGTGGTCACGCTCAGACCAGCCGAGGCCCAAATGCAGAGGGGGAGGCCATCTTGTCCAGGGACCCTTCCCCCAAGTCCTCCCCTCCCGTCTCATCTGGCGAGGTTTGGGGCCTGCACCTGCCCAATGCAATCTCCTGCTAGCAGGATAGGGCATCCCACGTCGCCTCAATATGGATTGACCCTTGAATGCAGAGGAGTAGAGTCAGTGGAAGGAAGGCAAAGGGTGGGGTGTAGGGGGGCCACAGCATGTGTCGGGTGCTGCCGTAGGACCGCAGGTGCGTGGGTTTGCTGGTCGCCATCCAGAGGTCCGGTGGCTTTGCTGTCTTGAACGGGGAGAGTAGACTGGGGGACAGCAGGCATTAGAAATAGCTGCGGAGGTTGCTGGGGGTTGAGAGACTCCCTCGGGGAGGGGCTGTTGCTTCAGGCCCAGGCAAGGTGTGGAGAAGGTGGAGGGGGTGGGCTCAGGCTTCCTCTGGGCCGAAGGACAGTGGGCAAGGCTGGACGGTGTTGGCTAACGAGTGGTGAGATGACAGTCCCAAAGGTCTCCGAGGAGAGGACGAGCAGGAAGGCAGAAGGGGTCCAGGGCTAGGCCCCATGATACAGGGCACGCATGGCGGCGGCACGTCGCAGGGGTCCCTCTTCTGGGTGGCGAGTATAGGGAGGGGAGCCCCCGGGGCTCAGAGCTGCCCAAGAGGCGGCCAAGGGGATACCTGGACCCCAGCCACCTCCTCACAGGGGCCACCTCTCCTCCTCTCCTGCCAGTCATCTGCAAGCAGCAGGCCCCAGAGCTGGAAGCGGCCACGGCCCTGCCACCGCTGCCACAGCCCCCGCTGGCCCCCGCAGCGCCCATCCCGCCAGCCCAGGGCACCCCATCCATGGACGAGCTCATCCAGCAGAGCCAGTGGAACCTGCAGCAGCAGGAGCAGCACCTGCTGGCCCTCAGACAGGTACGGGCCGGCCCCTCCCCCTCCCCTCTTGACCTGAGGTGGGTACCCAGAGTTCACCCTCTGTGCCTCAGTTTTTGTATCTGTACATTGACGCTAATATTCGGTGTCAGCGCTGAGGACGGGGATGTCCCGTTGTCCAGGGCTCGGCGCCTGACAGTCATTATCCCTCCAGTGCTGCCACCGCCCATGTTGTGTTTAGCTTGACCCCGATGCTGGACACGGAGGTTGCTTCTCATCCCAGTGAGGTCACTGCACGAGCTTTGATACCCACACACCCGTTGTGCTGGAGTGGATGTGACAAGTGAGACTGCACATTGGAAATTGTGTGACAGAGAATCCAGGTGGCCTCTGGTGCCACTGGCACCAGCTCCTGCTAGTTAGGTCACCCCAAGCTGTTGTGGGGAAGGACCCTTTTGTCCCAATCCATCACAGTCTGGTACTTTGGCCAAATACAATAGGATAAGTTGCCAGAAACATAAGATGGATGAAAAGATATCTGAAACGCCAGCCCCAATTTTAGTACTGGATCAAGACGTAAGTTACGGTTGTATTATTGAAAACAAAACGCTCCAGAATGCTTACCCTCAGTTTCCATACGGAGCTCGTCACAGACTGGGCAGTCTGGCTTCAGCCAGCCCTGGGCTGACTGCCTGTCCCCCCAGCAGCACCGGGTCTCAGCCATATCTCAGTTTGCTAACCTAACGGGCAGAAGTCTGGCGTCATGTTTTAATTTCGGACTCCCTGGTTGCTAGTGAGGTTGTTCTGCTTTTACTTGACTGGTGACTGTTTATATTTGTCCTCGCCATACCGTGTTCACACCTGCCACTCATTTTTCTTTCTTTTTTTGGTGAATTGATGTGCAGAGGTTCCTTGTTCCTCTGGGTCTTAATCTTTCTGTCTGTCATCTCCGGGGAGACATTGTATCCCCCTGTATCTTGTCTGGCTTTATCCTCTGCCTGCTCTGCGTGTTACAGCCATGACTTACAGATGCGTGTCTCAGGCTTTGGGCGTGAGTGTTGGGGGCAGGGCACTGATGGGCCAGCCTGGCTGGGCCTGGGCCAAGGTTCCTCCTCACACAGTCTCGGTCCCACTTGGCCTTTTAGGAGCAGGTGACAGCAGCCGTGGCCCACGCGGTGGAACAGCAGATGCAGAAGCTCCTGGAGGAGACCCAGCTGGACATGAACGAGTTTGACAACCTGTTGCAGCCCATCATCGACACCTGCACCAAAGATGCCATCTCGGTGAGGGCGGGGTGGGGCTGGGGGCGTGCTCCCAGAACCTGGTGCTCCTGACTAGGTGGGAGCTCCTGCAGCCAGTCTGGGCCAGGGCTGCTCTAGGGGCACCCCGTCTCCGCATCCCCTTCCCTCATGAGCACTTCCCTGGGCTCCCCCACCAAGAAAGGTGGAAGGCAGGCAGAGGCCGTCCGACATTCCCGGGCGTCTGTACACACTTTGGCCTGGAGAAGGCCAGCCCCACTCACCCACCACCCTGGCTGTTGCAGGCTGGGAAGAACTGGATGTTCAGCAACGCCAAGTCCCCACCTCACTGCGAGCTGATGGCGGGCCACCTCCGGAACCGCATCACGGCCGATGGGGCGCACTTCGAGCTGCGGCTGCACCTCATCTACTTGATCAATGATGTGCTGCACCACTGGTGAGGGCCCTGCCAGCTCCGCCTTCCCTCCTGCTCCTTCTCCCTCTCCCGGCCGATGCTCTGCGCTCCAGAGCCTGGCCTGTCCTGGGACTGGGAACCACTCTTCCGAAGACCCAGGGGGAGGGTCGGTCTGAGCCACAAGCCCTCCATCGGGAGGACAGCCACCCGCACCCCCCACCACCTCAGCCACTACCCCAGACCCCTCGCCCCACCTGGGGCCGCTGTCCCCTCACTCCCTGCTCTCAGGGCAGTTTCTGGGTGTTTTTCAGTGTCTCTGTCAGCTGCCAGCTCCCTTTCACTGACCTATGCACACCCCAGTCACCTGACTCTGCTCTGCTTCAGGAACCTTCCCATAGGGTCCCCCTGGCTGACCCTCTGCCCCCCACCCCCACCCCCCAGCCCTCCTAAGGCCAGGCCAGTGTTTACTTCCACATGGCCTCTTCGGTGCCTTTTGACAAAGGTTAAGTCGAGAAACAAGATGCCTACGCCAGAGACAGGGGAAAGCTCGTGGTGCTAGTAAGGCTAGCCTGTAGCTGTGAAGACTGGCTGCCACATTTGTCTTTGAACTTGGCTGGCTGGGGGACAGCTCCTGTGAGGGCAGCAGACTCAGACCCAGGTCTTGCCCCTTCTGCCCACGTGCAGCCGGGCCCTGCCCCTCCCTGCTTCATGTGCCATGTGGGCGGTTCCGGTGTCACTCCGCGCTCCCTACATCACTTTCCCCTATTTCTCTGCCATTGGGAAATAAGTAGCTGTTCGGAACCTTGTCTGCCTCCTGCTCCGCCAGCCGCTCCGCTGACTCAGGGCAGATCTGCAGAGACAGCCCTGTTTCTGGCACTTCTCCAGCCACCCGCTTCCTGAGCCTCACTGTCTGGAAGCCCAGTGCGGCTCGCCCCATCCTCCTGCCTGGGCTGCCCTCCCTCCCCCAACCTGGCTTCCCGGCCCCGGGCACTTGCTGCTCTCTCTGAGCTCCCTCTGGTGAGCTCGCTTCTGAGAGGGGTTCTAGCTGCCCACCTTCTTCCCCGGGCTCTGCCACCTCATTGTACAGCTGCGGGCCCTCCACGCTCATTTATGCGGCCTGCCCCCCGAGAGGCCGCCTCACCCTGTCAGGCCTCAGGCTCCTAGGCATCTGGCAGCCCGCACACTCCCTCTGCCTCGTGGAAGGTGGGGTCCCAGCCCAGGTTTCCTCGTGCCTAGGGGGTGACAGTGCCGAGTGAGGCTGCATGGACAAGGCCCTATACCTACAGCAACCCCAGCTCAGCCTTTGTGGGCAGCTGGGGCTCTCACAGGCCTGCATCTGTCCATCCTTATGCCACCCTGGGAGAGAAGGGTTATCTTACTGATAAGGGGACCAGGGTGAGAGGCCTTGCTCTGAAAGTCCCCAGGCTGTGTTCTTTCCCTCCTCCCACTGCCGTCCATCCATCTTGTGGGGAGCCCAGCCCTTGTCCCAGCCGGGTTGGGGGCCCGTGTCCCAAGAAGGCAGAGGGTGCTGTGGCTGGAGCCGCGATGGTAACGGGCGCGTGGCCGGGTCCCGCCCCAGGGCCCTGACGCGCGGAAGGTCTCTCCCTCACAGCCAGCGCAAGCAGGCCCGGGAGCTGCTGGCCGCCCTGCAGAAGGTCGTGGTGCCCATCTACTGTACCAGCTTCTTGGCCGTGGAGGAGGACAAGCAGCAGAAGATTGCCCGGGTACAAGGGGCAGCCGGCGGGGGGCGGGGGGGCGGGAGATGAGCAGGGGCTAGGGGGGTGGCACTCGTTTTTCCCCTGACATGGCCTTTCCCTCCTCCCCAACGTCCAGCTCCTGCAGCTCTGGGAGAAGAATGGCTACTTTGACGACTCCATCATCCAGCAGTTACAGAGCCCGGCCCTGGGGCTCGGCCAGTACCAGGTGTGTGCTGCTCCCTGAAGTTGGGGGCTGGGCACCACCAGTAGGGTGGTGACCTCAGAGTCCTGGTGGCATTTTCCCAGCTGGACTCCCCGGCGTGCCCCTGGGGTGGTGGTGAGGGGTGGGAGGCAGAGTCTGAGGAGCAGCTTCGGGGGCCCCCACCCCGTCCACAGCAGCCAGTGAGCCCTCCCAGGCGAGCCCGCCAGACTTTTCCTGGTGAGCTTGTGACCAGGTTACCTGCTTTAGGCTCTGCTCTCAGGGGTGCCTTTGGCCCATTTGCTCTGGTCCTCCAGGTGTGATGGGAGCATGAGGAAACCCTGGCATAGTCTAGGCTGCCACAGTCATCGTGTTGTGCACGGTGTCCCGTGTGCACATCTTCTCTCTGAGGGGGCATCTGCTCAGAGGTCAGGGTCGCAGAGCAGGGAGAGGAGGGCCGGATCTCCTTGGTCACCTCTCCTGTGGTGCCGGCGTTGCTATCCCATCTACAGCTGCTTGGGTGAAAGGCACAGTTCACACCCCCTTTTCCCAGGCCGGAAGATGTCTTCCTGCACAGGTCTGGTTGAATGTGAGAAGCTATATGTTGACCGTTTCCTCTGTGATGCTCCTGACTGCCACCCTCCCTACAGGGGAGAAGCTTTCATGCTCAGAAAGGCAAATGAGGAAAGTACATTTCAGACTTTTTCTAAGTTTTACTCCCTTTTTTTAATTGATGAATAAAAATGGGCTCATACCAAATAAAAATGGGCTCATACCACCATACCACAGTGATATTCACTGCTTTTCTCCTATTGAGTTGGCGGTAGCAGCTCATGGTTACTGAGTCACCCAAGTTCCTTTCACTGCATTTTCCCCGAGTCCTCGGAGGTAGGTCCCGTTATTGTCCAATTTTACAGGTGAGGAAGTTGAGGCTCCGGGGAGGTTGTGACTTGCTCAAAGCCATACAGTGAGTAAGAAGTACCGCCTGTGAGCATGTCCTAGGACGTTTGTCAGTGGTGGGATTTTAATGTCTGCGTGGCACTCCAGGGCACGGCTGTCCTTGCTTATTCGCATTGTTAGGGAATTCTAAACTGCCCAGCACCAAAAGTCACCAAGTCCGGCTAGATTGAGATGCTCTGTGGTTGTCAAGCTCAAGTTGATTGTTTTACGTGACAATCGCCTGCTTGCCCTGGGTCCCTGGGCCTTGCTGCCCGTAGCATCACCCCAGCCTTCTGGGTGCTCCCCAGGCATTTGTCCCCGTGCTGCTCCATAGGGTCTCGGACCTTGAGTCTCATGTCCTGAGTGCCGGCTGCCCTGCTCTCCATCAGGCAACCCTCATCAATGAGTACTCCTCGGTGGTCCAGCCAGTGCAGCTGGCCTTCCAGCAGCAGATCCAGACCCTCAAGACACAGCATGAGGAGTTTGTCAACAGCCTGGCCCAGCAGCAGCAGCAGCAGCAGCAGCCGCAGCCGCAGATCCAGATGCCGCAAATGGAAGCTGAAGTCAAGGCCACGCCGCCGCCGCCTGCGCCGCCCCCCGCCCCCACGCCTGCCCCGGCCATCCCGCCAACCACCCAGCCTGGTACGTGGCTCCCTGAGCACCTGCCCCCAGGAGGCAGCCTCCAGAAAGCAGTCTCCTCCCCCAGGAAGGGGTCTGGTTCTGTGGTCTCAGGCCCAATCCGAGGAGCAGATTCTAATCTATTTACAAGCACCAGGCAGGTAATTTCACAGGTAAGTGTAACCACGCCCTTACAACTGAGACAGTTCTCCTATACAAACCATCCCAGAGAATGGAGAGGAAAGCTCTCTAAGTCAATTTTCGAGGCTAGGATAACTGATACCAGATGGACATGGACAGGGAAAAAAAGAAAAATGTAACCTAGTGTCACTTCTGAGCAAAGATGAAGAATTAGTAAATATTGGGTTGGCCAAAAGGTTCGTTCGGTTTTTTCCATAAAATGGCTCTGATAGCACTTAGTTGTCTTTAACTTCATTCAAAACAATTTTGTTAGATTGTATGTGACAGCTGTCACATCAGCGTGCATTTTAAAAAAGACATCAAAATTGGTGAATTTTTGTGTAGCCCGTTTAATACTGAAGATAGAAAAAAAAAAAAAAGCAACATTTTCGACATATTACAGTTTATCATTTCAAGAAAGGTAAAAACACAACCGAAATGCAAAAAAAGATTTCTGCAGTGTATAGAGAAGGTGCTGTGACTGATCAAAACGTGTCAAAGGTGGTTTGCGAAATTTCGTGCTGGAGATATCTCGCTGGACGGTGCTCCACCATCGGGTAGACCAGTTGAAGTTGATAAAGATCAGATTAAGACATTAATTGAGAACAATCAACGTTATACCACGCGGGAGATAGCCAGCATACTCAGAACATCCAAATCAAGCGTTGAAAATCATTTGCACTAACTTGGTTATGTTAATCGCTTTGATGTTTGGGTTCTACATAAGTTAAGTGAAAAAACCTTCTTGACCGTATTTCTGCATGCAATTCTCTACTTAAACATAATGAAAACGTTCCGTTCTTAAAACATGTGACGGGCGATGAAAAGTAGATACTGTACAATAGTGTGGAAAGGAAGAGATTGTGGGGCAAGTGAAATGAACCACCACCAACCACACCAAAGGCCGGTCTTCATTCAAAGAAGGTGACATTGTGTATATGGTGGGATTGGAAGGGAGTCCTCTATTATGAGCTTCTTCGGAAAACCAAACGATAAATTCCAACAAGTACTGCTCCCAGTTAGACCAAATGAAAGCAGCACTCGACGAAAAGCGTCCAGAGTTAGTCAACAGAAAATGCATGATCTTCCATCAGGATAACACAAGACTGCATGCTTCTTTGATGACTAGCCAAAAACTGTTAATAGCTTGGCTGGGAAGTTCTGATTCATCCGCTGTATTCACCAGACGTTGCACCTTCGGATTTCCATTTATTTTGGTCTTTACAAAATTCTCTTAATGGAAAAATTTTCAATTCCCTGGAACACTGTAAAAGGCACCTGGAACAGTCCTTTGCTCAAAAAGATAAAAAGTTTTGGGAAGATGGAATTACGAAGTTGCCTGAAAAATGGCAGGAGGTAGTGGAACAAAAGGGTCAATACATTGTTCAGTAAAGGTCTTGGGGCTTCCCTGGTGGCGTATTGGTCGAGTCTGCCTGCCAATGCAGGGGACACGGGTTTGAGCCCTGATCTGGGAGGATCCCACATGCTGCGGAGCAGCTGGGCCCGTGAGCCACAACTACTGAGCCTGCGTTTCTGGAGCCTGTGCTCCGCAAGAGGAGAGGCCACGACAGTGAGAGGCCTGCGCACCACACGAAGACTGGCCCCCGCTCGCCACACCTACAGAAAGCCCTTGCACAGAAACGAAGACCCAACACCACCAAAAATAAATTAATTAATTAAAAAAAAATAAAGTTCTTGGTGAAAATGAAAAACGTGTCTTTTATTTTTACTTAAAAACTGAAGGCATTTCTTGGCCAACCCAGTGAAGTCTTAGCAGGTGAAATCTAGCAAAGTATTTAAAAGATGTGTCATGACCAAATAGGATATGTCTCAGGAATATATAAGGATGGTTTAATACCAGAAAATCTAACATCAGATGGGAAGAAATCTTTCAACTACATGCAAAAAGGGTACTTAATAAAGAGATGATGGGGGCTTCCCTGGTGGCGCAGTGGTTAAGAATCCACCTGTCAATGCAGGGCACACGGGTTCGAGCCCTGGTCTGGGAAGATCCCACGTGCCGTGTAGCAACTAAGCCCGTGCGCCACAACTACTGAGCCTGCACTCTAGAGCCTTCAAGCCACAACTACTAAACCCGTGTGCCACAACTGCTGAACCCGTGTGCCACAACTACTGAAGCCCACGCGCCTAGAGCCCGTGCTCCGCAACAAGCGAAGCCACCACAATGAGAAGCCTGCGCACCGCAACGAAGAGTAGCCCCCGCTCGCTGCAACTAGAGAAAGCCTGCGCGTAGCAACAAAGACCCAGCGCGGCCAAAAATCAAATAAAAATTTTAATTGATAAAAATTATTGAGCAAAGTAAAATCAATATGGCTTATCGATCAATAAGTAGGATACTTATTGTAAAGCGTTCAAAGGAGTGAGGGGTGTTTCCTGGCCAAGGTCAGGCCTCTCTTCGTGTTGCCTTCCCGGAGGCAATGGCAGTTTTCAGTGGGGTCAAGAAGCAAGGGTTTAGTGGGCAGTAAGCCCAGCCTGGGTTGGCCCTGGGTGCTTGCTGAAGATCATTTCGGTTGGGGCCTCCTGCTGCCACCTTCTCTGAGTGCTTTTTTGCCTGGTTCTAGATGACAACAAGCCTCCTATCCAGATACCCGGCTCTTCCGAGTACGACGCCTCAGGAGGGGTCCAGGACCCTGCTGCCACCGGCCCCCGGGGCCCTGGGCCCCATGACCAGATCCCACCTAACAAGCCCCCGTGGTTTGACCAGCCTCACCCCGTTGCTCCTTGGGGCCAACAGCAGGTATCTCTTAGAACTTGTTGCAGGGTCAGGTGGGGCACACTTGGGTTCAACTGGACGGCAGGCAGGTGGGTGATGGCTGCTATGCGGGTTGATGGGCTTTTAGGGCTCCCTGGGCAACGAGGTTCTGCAGCAGGGCCTGGGGTTTGGGGGGGTGGCAAGAAGGTGATAGTCTCCCCGAAGTATGGGAACTGAGCTGGGAAGAAAGTTGGGCCTTTACATCCTTCCCGGGAGGTTTGGTTTTCTGGGCTTCTCTGTAACACAGGTCCCCATTTTCCTGTGAATGCTGAGAAGTTTCACACCATGAAGTACAGCAAGGCGATTTGTTTCCTTCCCTTTTTAACTCGTTTGACCAGCAGTGTCAACATCTCATCACCCTAGAAAGAACATGGTGCTTTCGTAAGGAAAGGAAAGGTCAGAAATACCAGGCTAGCAGCATTTTGTGGGACTGGGGTGCTGGTCCATTCTTCTCTCCCTCCAGGTTCCTTGGAGTCAGAAACTTCTAGGCCAGGGCAGGGGTCATTCTCATCCAGCATAACATGACTGGAAAACACCCCGCAGCTTGCTCTCTGGCCACTGGACCTGGGTAGAGCAATCCGGTCTAGCTCTGGGTGTCCACTTGCCTCTCGACCAGGCATGGTGGACGTGGCCCTCCTGGTTGACCCTGTGTGGAGGGGGCGTAAGGGAGACAGTTCTGGGCTGGCAAGTGCAGTGTCATGGCTGTGAGTCCCCCCAGCCCACCCTTAGCTTCCGGACAAGAGATTTAACATCACAAAAGACGGGGCATCCCCACAAAGACAGCTCCCGCCTCTGGGTGCCTGCTGTGAGCCCTGCAGTGTTGGGTGCCCTCTCATGCGGGGGCACTTCCCTCCTTTCGTTGGTGTGGAAACAGATGCCCCTAGTGCCTCCCGGCTCAGTCTTTTTGGGGACCGGCAGGTTAGGCTCACAACAGTGGGGCTCCCCCACTGAAGGCCAGCAGTGCACCCACAGTCCACAATAGGAAACCACAGCCTGGGCTGCCCACGTGGTGTCTTACATGTTGAAATAGCTGCCATATTGAAAATCTGCCTTCTTGGCTTCTCTTGAAAACCTGAGGGTGTGGTGGCCGGGGCCGGCCTCCCTGTGCTTGTGGTCAGTGGACCCACCCAGCCCTGACCCTAGAGGAGGCCCTCTGGGCAGCCTCATCCAGGCACAGGCCACCCTGGCCCTGAGTTTGGGTTGCAGTCCTGGCTCTTTAAGTCTTCAAAGCAGCAGCTGGGCAAGCTCCAGGGCTTATGGTCTTCAACTTACAGAAAGCCATTTCCTGGAAACACAGCAGACTCTGAGATAAGGGTGTGAGAGGGCAGGTGACCCCAGGAGGCAGCATAGGGAAGAGAAGTGACAGGGAAGGGAGAACAGGCAGGGACGGGGTGTCGTCAGGGCGGGCTCTGCCGTGGGCCCTGCGGCTCAGCCTCTGTGCCCTGGGAGTGGTGGGGCCGCACCCCTGCACTGTCCCACTGAGGGGCTCGTGGGCTGTTGTTCATCCCCCAGCTTCTATCAGGCATGGGGTCAGGGGGTGCTCCCCAGCCCAGGTGCAGGTACAGCACTTGAGAGTCTGGGCCTGGGGGACGGGCGGGCACCACAGCATCCTCTGCACGCGTCAGAGTGAAGGTGGCAGCGCCCAGCCAGGCTGTAGGCCTGCAGCTCCGGGGGGTGCTGTGCTTGGGGCCGGGCCACCTCCACCGCCGGAGACTGAGGTCGGCAGGTGTCTGCTGGGTGCCCCGCGTGCCCAGTGCAGGCTGGGTCTCACGTCTGCTCTTTGCCTTGCAGCCTCCTGAGCAGCCCCCCTACCCACACCACCAGGGCGGGCCGCCCCACTGCCCGCCCTGGAACAACAGCCACGAGGGAATGTGGGGCGAGCAGCGTGGGGACCCTGGCTGGAATGGCCAGCGCGACGCCCCCTGGAACAGTCAGCCCGACCCCAACTGGAACAACCAGTTCGAGGGCCCCTGGAACAGCCAGCACGAGCAGCCACCCTGGGGCGGGGGCCAGCGGGAGCCGCCCTTCCGCATGCAGCGGCCGCCACACTTCCGCGGGCCCTTCCCGCCCCACCAGCAGCACCCGCAGTTCAGCCAGCCGCCACACCCACACAACTTCAACCGCTTCCCGCCCCGCTTCATGCAGGACGACTTCCCCCCTCGGCACCCCTTCGAGCGGCCGCCCTACCCTCACCGCTTTGACTACCCTCAGGGGGACTTCCAAGCCGGTGAGTGCAAGGTCGCCCTCGGGGGCACCGTCCTCGGGCCAGGGATCACGTCCCTCTCCTGCCTTGTGATCCCTGAGAAGGTCAGATCACTCGCCGGCAGGGCCTGGAAGAGGCGCCTGACGGACCGGCCTTCTGAGCGGGCTGGTGGCACTGCTGGCGGTCCTGCCATGTGGCCTGGTGTGCCCTGAGCCAGGGTGACAGGAGGAGGGCCAGAGGAGCCCAGCTCAGTCCCTCAGGAAGGTGGGGAGAGGAGGGCAGACCGGCAACCCTGGTGTGGGCACCGCCAAGGCACCAGGCCAGCTATTGAGGTGTGAGGCCCTGTATCTCGCAAAAGAGGAAGGACGATGGGGTTCTGAAAGGAAAAGGAACTCCCTAGTCCCCACGGTGGACAGACAGGTAGTGAGCGAGCCACTGAGTCCAGGCCCGGCAGCCCTTGTGCCATTCCCTGCTCCTCGTCTTGCTGTTTTCGTCAGGTGTTCTGTTTTCTTTTTGAAGAATCTTTAGTTTTCTCGATCTTGTGTTTACTAAAAAATTTCATTTCAACTCTCCTACTCTTCACTCTTTATCCTCAAATCCATTCTTGGCTGTAAATTGAGCTTGGAGACCAGTAGCAGGTTTCTTGCTTGTGTGAGTGTCTTGGGGCTGCTGCAACAGAGTCCCATGGACTGGGTGCCTCCAACAACAGGGAATTCTTCTCTGACAGTTAGTTTTGGAGGCTGGAGGTCCGAGATTAAGGTGTCAGCGGGGTTGGTTTCTACTGAGGCCTCTCCCCGTGGCTTGTAGATGGCTGTCCTCTCCCTGTGTCTTCCCGTGGTCTTCTCTGTGTGTGTTTGTCTCTTAATCTCCTTTTCTTAGAAAGACATCAGTCAGTATTGGATCAGGGCCCACTCATAGGACCTCATCTAAAGTAGTCATCTCATTACAGGCTCCATTCCCAAATGCAGTCACGTTCTGAGGTACTGGGGGTGAATTTGCAGGGGACACGGTATGGCTCATAACATGGCTGTTTGAAGGTTATGTGATTTCCCTTGTGGTTCCTTCTTTCACCCGTGAGGTCTGTCAGGTGCTGCTATGGGTGCAGGACAGGCCACTCTGAGCCCCGGCTCCTCCCCCGTTGCTGTGTGGCCCTGAGCAGTGAATGAAGCAGCCGGAGGGTTGGTGCTGGGCAGGGCTGCCCAGGAAGTGGATGTGGGTGTCCTTGCCCCACTCTGAGCCCCTTTCCACTGGCGCTTACTACCCTGGAGATCTCGACCGGGCTGTTGGCGTTGCCCAGCTCTCGACTTTGCGGTAGGCCTGAGTCAAGTTTCTGTTTTGCAGAGATGGGACCCCCTCACCACCATCCTGGCCACCGCATGCCTCACCCTGGGATCAACGAGCACCCACCTTGGGGTGGGCCCCAGCACCCTGACTTCGGCCCTCCTCCCCACGGCTTCAACGGGCAGCCCCCTCATATGCGGCGACAGGGCCCTCCCCACATCAACCACGACGACCCCAGCCTGGTCCCCAACGTGCCCTACTTCGATCTCCCTGCCGGGCTGATGGCCCCCCTTGTGAAGGTAATGTTGCAGAGTTGAATGCCAAGCTTAGCCTTGAATGCTCGGTCTCCACGTGGAAAGTTCACAGGTGGAACCCATTTCCCGATTGGCTACAAAACACTGCTTCCCAGGGCCCCTGCCCCTCTCATTTCCCGCACCCCAGCGAGCCTGACAAGTAGTCAGAGAGGATGTGCCTGAGCCAGCAGCACCGCCTCGCGTGCTCACATGTGGCTGCGAGCAAGGCCCGTGTCGCCCTCTGCTTCCTCCGAGCCTCCCTCCTGGGGCTGCAAGTTTGGTAGCTGCTCAGAGTGGGCTGGGCTGGGCGTGAGGTGCAGGTCCTCTTGGTCCTGGCCTTTGGAAGCCACCTTGCCCAGGGGCTGATGACAGGGATTTCTCAGAAAAGGGGTGGTCTCCAGCTGAGCAAGGTGAGCAAGGCAGGAGAGGGGGTCAGAAGGGAGCCAGGGCTGGGGCTCAGGGCGCTCTGAGGGTCATGCTGGCTGTACTGGTCACTGCCACTCCCCGGCCCCTCTGAGACATTAGCATACTGGAAGCTGAGACAGGTCACACTGGGGCAGCAAGGGGAGGCAGAGGGGCCAGCGGGGCTGCCCTCGGGGTAGGAGCTGGAGCAGAGAAAGGGGCACATAGCAGGGCCCCTGGGGTAGGCGCCTGGGCACAGGGCGGTGGTTGGCAGGGGAGGGTGTCTGGGATCCACGGCGTGTCGGTGAATTAACAGGGGTCTTTCCTTCACCTGAGCTTGGAGGCCACGTCTCCTCTGCATTTTTGTAGAGAGAATTCTGTAGCTTCTATCGACTTCCATGGAGCCCTCAACCACCCCATTTAGGAATTGAAGTACTGGTGTGGCCAAACCCTCCAGGAGGGTGGGGTTTCCCAGGAAGGGCCGGATGAGGCACTCTGATGCGCAGGGCAACTGTGTCCTGCCCCCGGCTCTCCGGCTCTCCGGCTCTCCGGCTCCCCGACTCCCCGACTCCCCCAGCCCCCGCAGTTCCCTGGATGGGCCCCAGCAGGGAGCAGTGACAGCTGTGTTCTCTGCTGCAGCTGGAAGACCACGAGTACAAGCCTTTGGATCCTAAAGACATCCGCCTCCCACCCCCCATGCCACCCAGTGAGAGGCTGCTGGCGGCAGTGGAGGCCTTCTACAGCCCTCCCTCACACGACAGACCCAGGAACAGGTACGGGGCTGCGGGAGACCAGGCGCTGGGGCTGGTGATGGGAGGGGAGGCCCCTGTCCCCTCTCCTGGCCCGTCTTCCTCAGTTTGCTTCACAAGAAAGACTCCGAACTGTCGCACCTTCCACCCAGGGCGGTGTGAGGCCCAGGTGAGAAAGTGTGGTTAGGAGATGCCGTTTCTCCCCCAGCTTGCGTGATGTGTGCCATAAATAAAAGGCTTTCACCACATTAGCGACATCAGGACAAGAGCTTACCTCGGGATCCCCTCCTCCAGCGGCCTCCTCGCTTCAGCTAAAATCGCCTTCTGCCCTGTTTGGGGCCACGGGCCTATCCACCTACAAATCAAGAGTTCCTCGTCCCCAGTTACAATAACCCTGAGACCCTCTTCAACTATTTGGAGAAAGCCCAGCGTGGAAAGGCGTGGGAGCCACGAAGCGCTGGGAGTGCAGTCCAGCCTCTCCACCTCCCAGCGGGCGGCCTGGCCTCTGGGCCTAGGTCGCTCCTTTGAGAAGGGGCAGCCCTGTGGCAATGACCACCCGAGTGCTTTCTGTGCTGGGCCTTGCTCAGCATCCTGAGTGAAACAGGGAAGGCCTGTCGGGTAGGGCTTATTCCTGGTGACTTTTTCACAAGTTCCCTATGGGAGAGAGGCTTGCGTTCATACAGGGGACGCCCATGTCTTACAGTGAAGGCTGGGAGCAGAACGGCCTCTATGAGTTCTTCCGAGCGAAAATGCGGGCCCGGCGGAGGAAAGGCCAGGAGAAGAGGAACAGGTAAGAGCGCACACGCCCACCCCACCACCTGTGTGGAGGTCAGGCCTCCGCAGTGCATCTCGTCCTAGGTCAGCTGGGAGCAAGCCCTGCCTTTGCCTGTGGCGAGCTGTGGTGTCGTGCCCGGCACAGGCAAAGGGGGGTCAGCTCTGGCCTCTGCCGGGGTCGTGGGCCTGGCACCCTACGATAAAGGTGCTGTGAGCCACCAGGAGCTGTTTCCCACAAGGCCGAAGTTAAAACACCAGTACGAGAGAAGCTTGCCATTGTCTGTATTCAACCCTGATGTGAAAGGGTGTGTCTGCACCTGGACTGGGCACATCAGGGGTCTTTTAGAGTTGGGGGTTGGGGCGGGCTGGGCGCAGTCCATGGAGGGGCTCCAGCTCACCAGGCCTGTCCCCGCAGCGGACCCTCAAGGTCTCGGAGCAGATCCAAAAGCCGAGGGCGCTCCTCCTCCCGCTCCAACTCGAGGTCCTCCAAGTCTTCCGGCTCCTATTCAAGGTCAAGGTCTCGTTCCTGCTCCCGTTCCTACTCCCGCTCCAGATCCAGGTAGGCAGGGCCCCGCCTCTCGGGATGCAAGGCCTGAGGCTCCTCAGCAGCTGCGCTGACCCGCCTCCTCTCCCCTGGCCCCGCAGGAGCCGCAGCCGATCACGCTCCTCACAAAGCCGCTCCCGGACCCGCTCGCGCTCTCGGTCCAAGTCCTATTCCCCGGGAAGGAGACGTCGGTCGCGGTCCAGGAGCCCCACCCCGCCGTAAGATTTCTGTCTTAACTGTCAGAATGACCTCTGGTAGCGCTGGAACCCTCTGATGCTTTGCTGTGAATGTTGAAACGTGTTGTTAGAAGACGTGCTGGCGGTGGCCCGCGCCAAGGCAGCACCTCGGGGCCCCTGAGCACTAGCACAGTGACAGTGGCACCTCATCTCACACCTCGCTGTTACCTCTGCAGTCACGTTGTAAAGCCTGAGGCAGTGGCTGCGCTATTTTCTAACCGTTTTACCGGTCCAGTGTGGCCTGGCTGTGCCGCTGAGTGTGAGGCAGGGGCCGCCGTCTTAGGGAACCCCCTTATCTGCCGGCGAAGAGGATAAAGAAGAAAGCTAGAGACACGAAATGTGTGTGTGTGTGTCCATCTCACGCTGGTGACCCTACGTATAAGCTACACGCTGTAATATTCTAAGTTTTCATTCCAATAAATGTATCAGCTCTTTTTTAAAAGACGTAACCTGTCTTAATTTTAGTTCCTCGGCTGGTCTGGGTTCTAATTCAGCACCTCCTATACCTGACTCCAGGCTCGGGGAAGAGAACAAAGGACATCAGATGCTGGTGAAAATGGGTAAGGTTCCTGGGAAGACAGAACAATCCGCTCTGGGCATTCAGGGTTGGGGGATGATGAAGTCAGAGGAAGCTCCAACTCATGACCAACTTCTGAGCCTGCAGGGTTTTTACTGAGCGTCCTTTCTTACTACCCTTAGTTCCCCATTTATAAACTGCACGTCTGCATGTCGTTTGACTCTCCAAACGCATTTCCATTTAACTTCATGTCAGGGTAAATGCACCACAATTTCAGCTTCCTCTGTGGGTCGTAACCACTCATCCCTCTCTTCTTCAGGCTGGAGTGGATCTGGCGGCCTCGGCGTGAAAGAGCAAGGAATCCAGGACCCCATCAAGGGGGGGGACGTCCGGGATAAGTGGGACCAGTACAAGGGCGTGGGTGTGGCCCTGGACGACCCCTACGAGAACTACCGCAGGAACAAGAGCTATTCCTTCATCGCCCGCATGAAGGCCAGGGACGAGTGCAAGTAGGCGCGGCGTGGGCAGGCCACGCCAGTGGCCGGCCACCGGCAGCGAGGACGGTTGGACCCTTCTTGGCTTACTGGCAGTGCAAGATGGTAGGGACAGCTCGGTTCTCACACTGTCTCCATCTGTGGGGAGCGACAGAAGAGAAGGAAGACTTCGGCAGGCCTTGTGACGAGTGCCACGCTTGATGGCGCGGAAGGCCCAGGCCCCACCTGCAAACCAGCTCTAACGTAGCAGCAAGAGTCACGAGGAGATGCCCAGAGGAGATGCCCAGCCAACTCGACCATGAGCTTATTTCCCTGGACAGTGAAGCGAGAAACATAAGGCCCCTGGATAAGAATTCTTGTCATCTGCAGGAACGGCTGTCTCACATCTCCCCTCAGCCTGAGCCTCTAAAACCAGTGGGAGTGCATGGAGGAGGGGCCCTGAGGGCACACGCCAGCCCAGCCCAAGGGGCCGGCCCTCCCACTCCCCTATCAGTTGTGTTGTGAGAAGGCTCAGGCCAGGCGCTGGTACTGCTCACTCTAAAAATGGAAAAACAAAACCTTTTTGATTTGCAAAGTTAAACAGGGTTTTCATTTTTACTCCAGATGGTTTAGTTTTAGAAAAAAATACTGATCTAGGTTGATACCCAGTGAGATAATTTGAAACCTGATTCCTCTGAGACATACTAGCCCTTAGTTACTTAAGCTGTTTAAGTTGAAGTGGTTTTTTTTGTTTTGTTTTTTGTTTTTGTTTTTGTTTGAACGTTAGCCATTTGCTGTTCCCTGCAGAAACAAAAGGTTCTGAAGAAACTTATCTGAGGCATCTCCAGGTCACATAATGATGACGCCCTTGGAGAATATGTACCCTTAGTGTCTCTACTTGTGTTTTTCACGGAGAGGAACCCGCACACCAGCACTCACGTGCAACGGCCCATTCACATCCAGAGTGTGGAGAGCGACCACCGGCCCTGCTTCCTGCTGTCACTTCCTTTGCCTGCCCCAAGCCGCCCCCAAAGGGAGGTGAGGCTGGAGGGAGCCGCCTCTGCCGGGAGCTGCCGAGTGACCGCCTGGGATCGGCTGCACTCAGCATCCGCAGGCAGCTTGGTGCGGTGCCATTTATTTGTACAGAAACATTTTTGAAAAATTCTTTTCAATGAGATGCAAAATTTTCTCCAACTTTTCCACCTGATGTGATAAAATATTTGATTTTGTTCTAGATTTCCTGTAGCTGTGAATTGTTCAAACGTGTCTGATTCAGGATAAAATGTAAACGTGTTGTTAACAATTTCTTGTGGATTTTACTGTTTTGCCTTCAAATAAAGACTTTTTTTTTAAAGACCTTTTTCCTCTGTGTATTTAAGTCAAGAAGCGTGCTCAGGCTGAGGAGGGAGGAGGTGCGTCCTGAGTGCAGACTTTGTCTGAATTGTGGAGTCGGGTCAGAAGCTCTGCCCTGGTGTCTCCTGGGAGTCCCCGGCGTGGACGCCTGGTCCTGTTTCCTCGTGGCTCCAGACAGGCTGGCATCCTCTGTCCTGCCACGAGTGGTGACAGCTCCACCTGGGGTTCCATTTCCACTGGCCTGTGGTACATCCTCTCAGGTGCCAGGCACACTGAGGAAATGGGGGCTGGGAGGGCTCAACTACTCAGCTAGAAAAGGCTGCAGCTGGGATTCCTCTCAGGTGAGTCCTGGGTGCCACCTGCCCCCACCACTGGGAATGTCCCCTGGGAACTAAGGTGTGAGCATCACGGCTGGTTTACGGGACCAGCTCCTTAGACCCATGAGTCTGTCTCACCTCCCGGCGTTCACAGCTCCTTCTTCACCTCCTCCAGGGCCTCCTCCATGGTCAGCGGGGTGGGCCTGTGTTGCCTGATGTACTGTGGGGCAGAGGACACACAGGGAAGCCATCACCACTGCTGCCTCAGTCTACTGAGGCTTTGGGTCCTGGAGATGGTGCCTATCCCCAGGGGCTAACAGAAAAAATGAAGGGATGCCAGGTGGCAATGGAAACAGAAGAGGAGAGGTGAACCCAGGCAGCCTCCGGGCAGGTACCCTGCAAGGGGTGAGACTTGACTGAGCCTGGAAGGGAAAAGGGACCGTGGTGAGGGGCAGGGCTACCCGGGGTGCCCTCAGAGGACACAGGTTGGGGAGAAGGACTTGGGTGCCACTCTCAGGGTGTGGACCTGGAGCAGAGAGCAGGCAGCCACACGTGGGCTGCAGGCAGGTGACGTCAGATCACTTCAGCCTGCATCCAATCAACTGATGCACATCCAACAGAGGAACAAGTTAAAAGGACCCCACTAGGGAGCAATCAGCCCAGTCCAGAATGTGGGAAACCGTCAGATAACCTATTTTCTTTCTTTTTCTTGGCCACACCGTGCGGCATGTGGGATCTTTGTTCCCCAACCAGGGATCGAACCCACACCCCCTGCATTGGAAGCGCAGAGTCTTAACCACTGGACCGCCAGGGAAGTCCCAGGACAACCTGTTTTCTTCCAACCAGTAAACTGCAAGGAAACAAAAGAGATGGGGGAGGGGGGAAGACCTCTAGAGCAGTGGTTCTCAAAGTGGGTCCCCAATGGGCCCATGGGAGAAACGCCCACTGCTAGGCCCACCCTGCTGCCAACACAACCCCAGTGGTCAGGCCCTCAGGGGTCTGACGCTGCTCAGGGCTGAGAACCACTGCTCTAGATTAAGACATCAAATGATCTTTTTTTTTTTGCGGTACGCGGGCCTCTCACTGTTGTTGCCTCTCCCGTTGTGGAGCACAGGCTCCGGACGCGCAGGCTCAGCGGCCATGGCTCACGGGCCCAGCCGTTCTGCGGCACGTGGGATCTTCCCAGACCGGGGCACGAACCCGCATCCCCTGCATCGGCAGGTGGACTCTCAACCACTGCGCCACCAGGGAAGCCCCAAACGATCTTGATGTACCACTTTGGACACTGATGAAATAAACAGGAGAAAAAGGTACAACTTTTATGAGATGAGTGGAAATCTGAACACTGGATATCTAATGATATCAAGAAAACTTAGGGCTTCCCTGGTGGCGCAGTGGTTAAGAATCTGCCTGCCAATGCAGGGGACACGGGTTCGAGCCCTGGTCCAGGAAGATCCCACATGCCGCGGAGCAACTAAGCCTGTGTGCCACAACTACTGAGACTGCACTCTAGAGCCCACGAGCCACAACTACTGAAGCCCGCGCGCCTAGAGCCCATGCTCTGCAACAGGAGAAGCCACCTAATTAGAAGCCTGTACACCACAATGAAGAGTAGCCCCTGCTCGCTGCAACTAGAAAAAAGCCGACACGCAGCAAGAAAGACCCAACGCAGCCAAAAAAAAAAAAAAATGCTGCAGGAATTCCCTGGCTGTCCGGTGGTTAGGACTCTGCACTTTCACTGCCAAGGGCACGGGTTTGATCCCTAGTCAGGAAACTAAGATCCCACAAGCAAAACCAAAAAGAAAAGTTAATTTGGTTTTGGTATACTGGCATTGTGACTATTTTTTTTAAAGTCTTTATTTTTAAGAAATATATACTGAAGTATTTGTAGATAAAATGATAAAAATCACCATGCAGAACAACTCATATAGTATGATGCCATTTCTGTAAAGAAATATATATATCATGTTATTATATATAAATACTATACCTCTTCTATATATTTTATACATAGTATAAAATATGTAAGATATAATATTGTACATGTACATAACAGTTTATATTTTACATAGGAAAAATCTAAAGACTACATATCAAGTTGGTAATAGTTATCTCTGAAATTATGGAGAACTTTATAGGCTACATATCTCCAACAAAAGTTTTATACAATACTTTAAGTAATCAGACAAAAAAATAAATTTTGGAGGGAAAAATAGAGGTGAGTGTGACATCTCTTGAACTTAGCCCTTGGGACTGAGGAGAGGGGCCCTGCCTGTGGTGGCCCACGGGAACGGTAGGTAGAGGGACAGGACCCTCAGCGAGGAGGTCACCTTTGGTCCAAGGTCACACAGAGCCTGGGCTGCGGCTGGCTCTCAGTGCCCCTGCCCCGCACCAGCCCTGGTCATGGCCAAAGAGAGAACAGGACTCCTTCCACGAGGACTGAAGGTGAAGGTGGCGGGGCCCCCAGCGTCCCCGCCACCCCGGGCTGAGCGTGGGAAGCTGCCTGCCCTCTCTTTCCCGGGAAGGGTTAGCTGCACCATGGTCACCTCTTTGGTTTCCTCCAGGGTGTGGTAATGGAATGAGTCCCGGTCCAGGGAGCGCAGGAGGGATGCATGCAGGTGCCGGCTGGCCTCGATGAACTGCTGTGTCAGGCTCAGTTGCTGCTTCAGCACATCGTTGAGCGCGAACACGGTGGGGCTGTACGCTGTCAGGGCTGCACCGGGTTCCGTGTCAGTCGGCAGCCCCCGGGGCCCCATCCCCCTGGCCAGACCCGCTCCCCGCAAGGGCCCTGCAGCCCCCAACCGTGGACTGTGTCGGGATGCTCTCTGCAGCTGCTGCCACCTTCAGAAGCAGCAAAGAACTCGCCTATTCTGTGCCTCTCTCTACTCAGTAGTAAAGGAACCGCTCTCTTCGCTGACTTTGTGTGGATCTCACACCCTCAGCTCAGCTCCCAGGCAGAACCGGAAGCCTCACCTCGGCGTCCAACACAAGGAAAGAAGGCCAGTGACACGGCTCCCCAAACTGCAACCGCACAGTGCGAATCTGACACTCCTGAACTGTACACTTAAAAATGCGGAAGAGGGTAAATTTTACACTATGAATTTTTAAACACATGATTAAAATAATTTAAAATGCAATTAAAATATAATAATTAAATAAAAGTACAATTAAAAATAACTGCAACCGGGGCTTCCCTGGTGGCGCAGTGGTTAAGAATCCGCCTGCCAATGCAGGGGACACGGGTTCGAGCCCTGGTCCGGGAAGATCCTACATGCCGTGGAGCAACAAAGTCCGTGCGCCACAACTACTGAGCCTGCGCTCTAGAGCCCGCAAGCCACAACTACTGAGCCCGCGCGCCACAACTACTGAAGCCGGCGCGCCTAGAGCCCGTGCTCCGCAACAAGAGAAGCCACCGCAATGAGAAGCCCGCGCACCGTGACAAAGAGTATCCCCCGCTCAGCAACGAAGACCCACTGTAGCCAAAAATTAAAATTAAAATTAAAAAAATTAAAAAAAAAATAACTGCAACTGTTAAAAATGATCATTACTAAGACTACACAGTAACATGGAAAAATTGTTGAGGTTAATATTGTGTTTAAAAACAGGAGATTTTTTTGAAGGATATAAATATTTCACATATTACAACCAATATATTTTAATATCTTCATCTTCTAAAAATGTTAAGAAAATGGAAATGGGGGGAAAAAAGCAGGTTCTAGATGGATCCTTGCTTGTGTCATGCGAGTCATCAGCAGCCCTGCGGGACCTGACACAGACTGGGTTTCCCAAGGTGGCTGCTGGGCGTCTTCCTATTGCCCAAGGCTGGGCTGGGCCTCCCCAGGGCCCCACGACTCTCCCACACTCAGCAAGGAGGCAAGTGTCGCGTCCACAGGGCTGGGCCGCTCAGTACTGGCTGAGTGTCTTCCAGAGGAAAACACCTATGGATTCTGGACAGAAAGGCTCTGAGGGGAACACACAAAATAAAGATGGCCCTGTGGGGGTGGAAGGCTCATAGGTATGTTCCTGGTAGCCTTCCTGTTCTGTCCAACATCGGTGTCCTCGACCTAAGGGACCCACAAGGTGAGCTGGGCTGTTACCTTCTATGGCGTCCGCACTGATGACGTGGCTGGCGATGGGCGAGGGGTCCACATAGGCACCTCCCAGGGCTGGTCCGATGGCCGCTACGCCGGCCGCTGTCCCAAGGACAAAGGAGGAGAGGTGAGTGGGCAGGATTCAGAGCAATGACTTTCTCATCAACAGGTGTGAGGCTGAAATAAGCTACATGAATCTGTCCTTTTCTCTTTCTGAATGTGATGGCCACCCTCCTTGCTTTTTTAACCGTTACCCCTTTTAAAAATTTCCCAAACCTGCCTCCATCTTTCTGGTAGGTTCTCCCTGTTCAATATACAAGTCAGGTGTGCTGGCTGAAGTGGTCACCACAGCTCAGCACGGCTGACAACTGTGGCATTGTGCCCTCCCCTGGCTCTGCCCTCCTTCCACAGCTATTTAAGGGCTTCGGAATGTTCCCTGGATTCTAACTGGCTGGCTGATTTATGCTGCCTTTTTTCTCCCTCCTTTCAAAGTCAGGCCGCGTCTAGGAAATCAGCACCACCAATGTTTTATGAAAGCATCTCTTTATTTTTTATTTTTCACTTTTTTTAAAAAACATCTTTATTGGAGTATAATTGCTTCACAATGGTGTGTTAGTTTCTGCTGTATAACAAAGTGAATCAGCTATACATATACATATATCCCCATATCCCCTCCCTCTTGAGTCTCCCTCCCACCCTCCCTATCCCACCCCTCTAGGTGGTCACAAAGCACCGAGCTGATCTCCCTGTGCTATGCGGCTGCTTCCCACTAGCTATCTATTTTACGTTTGGTAGTGTATATATGTCCATGCCACTCTCTCACTTCGTCCCAGCTTGCCCTTCCCCCGACCCCGTGTCCATCTCTTTAAATTGCAAAAAAAGAAACAAAAATGGGCACATTTGCTGCCCACAGGCTAGGCTGTCAGAAAGGCAGCAGGAGGACCTGGAGAGGGACACAGAACCAGGGTTTAAAATCCCCTTGAACACCTTCCAGTGATCTGAGTTGGCTCGTCTGACTGATCTTCCTCCCTGAGAAACAGAACAGTCACGCCCCAGCCAGGTGTGAGGTCCCAGCGGATGTATGACTAAGCCCCCAAATCCAAATGAACAGACAAAGGGAGAACCGCACCCCAGCGCACAGTCTGGAAACAAGCTCCGTCCGTATTGCGGGTGTTGTCTAGACAAGAAAAGGGAGCAGGAGACTCGCTAAAAGAAAGCGACCTTTCCATCCGCAAGGGCCAAGACCAATGCTGGGGACACGAGAAAAGATGAGCAGTGCCTGCTGCACCCCAGAAGAGAATCCACCGACAAACGCAGCGAGTTCAGACAACCAGCCAGCTGGGCAACACAGCAGCCCTTGGAGCCCCCATGCTGGGGCCCCACAAAGTGCCTGAGGACATGCTGTCCCAGAAGGCGGTTCCTGTCACCCTGGGTAACACTGACATTTGGGGCGCGGTCACTCTCTGGCCAGGCCGTCCTGGCCACTGCAGGATGTTGAGCAGCACTCCTGGCCTCCACCCATAGGCTTCCCGTCACCCAGACCTTGCCGATGTCTGTCCCCTGGGGCCAGGATCACCCCAGCTGAGAACCACTGCCTTAGTCTTTGGTTTGAAACCCTTCAGTGTTTTAGAGCTTGGAAGACAGTGGAGAGTACCCAAGGAGCCCCCTCTTCTGTGGGAGAGGAAACAAGGTGCTGAGGTCCCCCCAGCTGACTAATGACGACAACCCAGACCTCCTGGCCCCAGGGTTCCTGCCTGTCGCTGCCTCTGGCCTGCCCCTCCCTCCTCCAACCAACATGCTTACCCTTAGCCCACTGGTAAGTGAAGGCGGGATCGAGGGTCTGCACAGCCATCTCCTTCACCATGACTCTTGTAACACCCCTGGCCCACTTTTTCCGAGACTTGGGAGTTGGTGGAGGAAGGTCTGTCTTCAGGCTTGCAGAAAATTCAGACCAAGTCGCCAGCGTCCTGTCAGGAGACTCCTCAGAATGGGGCGTCGACTCAGATGCTGTTGGACTGGGGGATTTTTCAAAATCATCCGAATAAGCCGAGCTCACTGTGCTGGCCGTAGGTTCCTGAGACTTTGACCCCAGGCTAGAAGTGCCCTTGGGTCCAAGGGACGAGACGGACCGCTGGCTCAGGCACTCAGAAATCTTGCTTCCAGAGCGGGGGGCCCCAGCCCAGGGGTTTTTGCTGGATGCCTTTTCCCCCTGACCTTTCTAAAACAAAGGATGGCAGAGGTCACTGGAAAGTGTTTTCGAATGAACAAGCTCGGAATACAACTGCGTTAGGATGAGGACACCCCAAGGGCCCAGGAGGTGAGGGTCCACGCTGTCCTTCCTAGATTTAGGCAGGCTGAGTATCGTGAGCTGAACTCTTTTTTTTTTTTTTTAAACATCTTTATTGGAGTATAATTGCTTTACAATGTTGTGCTAGTTTCTGCTGTATAACAAAGTGAATCAGCTATATGTATACATTTATCCCCATATCCCCTCCCTCTTGCATCTCCTTCCCACCCTCCCTATCCCACCCCTTTAGGTGGTCACAAAGCACCGAGCTGATCTCCCTGTGCTATGCAGCTGTTCCCACTAGGGATAAATGTAAAATAAATGTAATATCTATTTTACATTTGCTGGTGTATACGTCAAAGTTACTCTCAGCTGACCCTTCCCCCTCCCAGTGTCCTCAAGTCCATTCTCTACATCTGCATCTTTATTCCTGTCCCTAGGTTCATCAGAACGTTTTTTTTTTAAGGTTCCATATGTATGTGTTAGCATATGGTATTTGTTTTTCTTTCTGACTTACTTCACTCTGTAGGACAGACTCTACATCCACCCACCTCACTACAAATGACAATTTCATTTCTTTTTATGGCTGAGTAATATTCCATTGTATATATGTGCCACATCTTCTTTATCCATTCGTCTGTCAATGGACGCTTCCATGTCCTGGCTATTGTAAAGACTGCTGCAATGAACATTGTGTACATGGCTCTTTTTCAATTATGGTTTTCTCAGGGTATATGCCCAGTAGTGGGATTGCTTGGTCATACGGTAGTTCTATTTTTAGTTTCTTAGGGAACCGCCATACTGTTCTCTACAGTGGCTGTATCAATTTACATTCCCACCAACAGTGCAAAAGGGCTCCCTTTTCTCCACACCCTCTCCAGCATTTATTGTTTGTAGATTTTTTGATCATGGCCATTCTGACTGGTGTGAGGTGATACCTCATTGTAGTTTTGATTTGCATTTCTCTAATGATTAGTGATGTTGGGCATCCTTTCATGTGTTTGTTGGCAATCTGTGTATCTTCTTTGGAGAAATGTCTATTTAGGTCTTCTGCCCATTTTTGGATAGGGTTGTTTGTTTGTTTTTTTGATATTGAGCTGCATGAGCTGCTTGTATATTTTGGAGATTAACCCTTGGTCAGTTGCTTCGTTTGCAAATATTTTCTCCCATTCTGAGGGTTTTCTTTTCGTCTTGTTTATGGTTCCCTTTGCTGTGCAAAAGTCTTTAAGTTTCATTAGGTCCCATTTGTTTATTTTTGTTTTTATTTCCATTTATCTAGGAGGTCGGTCAAAAAGGATCTTGCTGTGATTTATGTCATAGGGTGTTCTGTGTATGTTTTCCTCTAAGAGTTTTATAGTGTCTGGCCTTATATTTAGATCTTTAATCCATTGTGAGTTCATTTTTGTGTATGGTGTTAAGAAGTGTTCTAATTTCATTCTTTTATGTGTAGCTGTCCAGTTTTCCCAACACCACTTATTGAAGAGGCTGTCTTTTCTCCATTGTATATTCTTGCCTCCTTTATCAAAGATAAGGTAACCATATGTGCGTGGGCTTATCTCTGGGCTGTCTGTTCCATTGATCTATATTCTGTTTTTGTGCTAATACCATACTGTCTTGATGACTGTAGCTTTGTAGTATAGTCTGAAGTCAGGGAGCCTGATTCTCCAGCTCCGTTTTTCTTTCTCAAGATTGCTTTGGCTTTTCGGGGTCTTTTGTGTTTCCATACAAATTGTGAAATTTTTTGTTCTAGTTCTCTGGAAAATGCCATTGGTAGTTTGATAGGGATTGCACTGAATCTGTAGATTGCTTTGGGTAGTAGAGTCATTTTCACAATGTTGATTCTTCCAATCCAAGAACATGGTATATCTCTCCATCTGTTTGTATCATCTTTAATTCTTTCATCAGTGTCTTATAGTTTTCTGCATACAAGGTCTTTTGTCTCCTTAGGTAGGTTTATTATTCTTTTTGTTGCAATGGTAAATGGGAGTGTTTCCTTAATTTCTCTTTCATCATCATTTTTCATCATTAGTGTACAGGAATGCAAGATATTTCTGTACATTAGTTTTGTATCCTGCCACTCTATCAAATTCATTAATTAGCTCTAGTAGTTTTCTGGTGGCATCTTGAGGATTCTCTATGTAATGTCTGCAAACAGTGACAGCTTTACTTCTTCTTTTCTGATTTGGATTCCTTTTATTTCTTTTTCTTCTCTGATTGCTGTGGCTAAAACTTTCAAAACTATGCTGAATAATAGTGGTGAGAGTGGGCAACCTTGTCTTCTTCCTGATCTTAGAGGAAATGGTTTCAGTTTTTCACCATTGAGAATGTTGGCTGTGGGTTTGTCATATATAGCCTATATTATGTTGAGGTAGGTTCCATCTATGCCTACTTTCTGGAGAGTTTTTATCATAAATGGGTGTTGAATTTTGTCAAAAGCTTTTTATGCATCTACTGAGATTATCATATGGTTTTTATCCTTCAATTTGTTAATATGGTGTATCACATGGATTTATTTGCATATATTGAAGAATCCTTGCATTCCTGAGACAAACACCACTTGATTGTGGTGTATGATCCTTTTAATGTGTTGTTGGATTCTGTTTGCTAGTATTTTGTTGAGGATTTTTGCATCTATGTTCATCAGTGATATTGGCCTGTAGTTCTCTTGTTTTGTGACACCTTTGTCTGGGTTTGGTATCAGGGTGATGGTGGCCTCGTAGAATGAGTTTGGAAGTGTTCCTCCCTCTGCTATATTTTGGAAGAGTTTGAGAAGGATAGGTGTTAGCTCTTCTCTAAATGTTTGATAGAATTCACCTGTGAAGCCTTCTGGTCCTGGGCTTTTGTTTGTTGGAAGATTTTTTTTCTTTTCTTTTCTTTTTTTTTGCGGTATGCAGGCCTCTCACTGTTGCGGCCTCTCCCGTTATGGAGCACAGGCTCCGGATGCTCAGGCTCAGTGGCCATGGCTCATGGGCCCAGCTGCTCCGCGGCATGTGGGATCTTCCTGGACCGGGTCATGAACCCATGTCCCCTGCATCGGCAGGCGGAGTCTCAACTACTGCGCCACCAGGGAAGCCCTGTTGGAAGATTTTTAATCACGGTCTCAATTTCAGTGCTTGTGATTGATCTGTTTATATTTTCTATTTCTTCCTGGTTCAGTCTCGGAAGGTGGTACTTTTCTAAGAATTTGTCCATTTCTTCCAGGTTGTCCATTTTATTGGCATATAGTTGCTTGTAGTAATCTCTCATGATCCTTTGTATTTCTGCAGTGTCAGTTGTTACTTCTCCTTTTTCATTTCTAATTTTGTTGATTTGAGTCTTCTCCCTTTTTTTTCTTGATCAGTCTGGCTAACGGTTTATCAATTTTATCTTCTCAAACAATGAGCTTTTCATTTTATTGATCTTTGCTATCGTTTCCTTCATTTCTTTTTCATTTATTTCTGATCTGATCTTTATGATTTCTTTCCTTCTGCTAACTTTGGGGGATTTTTGTTCTTCTTTCTCTAATTGCTTTAGATGTAAGGTTAGGTTGTTTATTTGAGATTTTTCTTGTTTCCTGAGGTAGGATTGTACTGCTATAAACTTCTCGCTTAGAACTGCTTTTTCTGCATCCCATGTTTTGCGTCATCGTGTCATTTATTTCTAGGTATTTTTTGATTTCCTCTTTGATTTCTTCAGTGATCTATTGGTTATTTAGTAACATGTTGTTTAGCCTCCATGTGTTTGTATTTTTTACAGTCTTTTTCTTGTAATTGATATGTAGTCTCAATGCATTGTGGTCGGAAAAGATACTTGACATAATTGCAATTTTCTTAAATTTACCAAGGCTTGATTTGTGACCCAAGATATGGTCTATCCTGGAGAATGTTCCATGAGCACTTGAGAAGAAAGTGTATTCTGTTGTTTTTGGGTGGAATGTCCTATAAATATCAGTTAAGTCCATGTGTCATTTAAAGCTTGTGTTTCCTTATTTATTTACATTTTGGATGATCTGTCCATTGGTGAAAGTGGGGTGTTAAAGTCCCCTACTATGATTGTGTTACTGTCGATTTCCCTTTTTATGGCTGTTAGCATTTGCCTTATGTACTGAGGTGCTCCTATGTTGGGTGCATAAATATTTACCACTGTTATATCTTCTTCTTGGATTGAGCCCTTGATCATTATGTAGTGTCCTTCTTTGTCTCTTCTAATAGTCTTTATTTTAAAGTCACTTTTGTCTGATATGAGAATTGCTACTCCAACTTTCTTTTGATTTCCAGTTGCATGGAATATCTTTTTCCATCCCCTCACTTTCAGTCTATATGTGTCCCTAGGTCCGAAGCGGGTCTCTCGTAGACAACATATATATAGGTCTTGTTTTTGTATCCATTCAGCCAGTCTATGTCTTTTGGTTGGAGCATTTAATCCATTTACGTTTAAGGTAATTTCGATATGTATGTTCCTATTACCATTTTCTTAATTGTTCTGGGTTTGTTTTTGTAGGTCTTTTCCTTCTCTTGTGTATCCGCGAGCAGAACTCTTGAAACCCTTCAGCACGAGGCTGCTGCACTTAGCACTGATGTTGTGAGCACGTGTAGCTGGCACGTGGGTGAAATCTGTTAAAGGGTCATTATTATGTATTATCAAAACATGCGTTGATAATGAGGTGGTTACTAATATGGAAAGAATCACCACGGGGCGATGCAACAAGTACAGGTTAGTTGTGGGGAAGTTGAAGTGGGATCTGCTTTAATCTTCTGATATGTTAAGTAGCTCTATCCTGTTATTACCTAGATCAGGGTCTCTACTCATGGCACACTGACATTTGAGACACGAACATTCTTTGCAGCGGGGGCCATCCTATGCATTGTGGGACACTGGCACAGGACATCCCTGACCACTACCCACTGAATGCCAGTAGCACCCTGCACCCCAGTCATGACCACAGTGTTGCCAGACATTGCCAAGTGTCCCCTAGGGGAGCAATCGCCCCGAGGTGAGAACCACTGACCTAAATGAGGCATAACGGTTGCAAGCTGTTCTACCCAAAGACCTAAAACGAAAAATCAGTTTTTTGTACTTACTTTCTGTTCCAAGTCTGATTTCTCACTGACGGCTGGAGCCAGATCATCAAGGGATAAAATGTTTATTCTCAAATCTGTAATCAAAAATGTAACATGTCGATATTTACTCCACATGCATTTACCATCCTGTTGTAGGCACCGGGCTAAGTGCTAGGGACGGGAAGAGCAGAAGGCGTACAGTCCCTGTCCTCAGAAAGTGAGCCCAGGGATCCAAGCGCTTTTTCTCTAAAGGGCTAGGTCATAAATATTTTTGGCTTTTCGGGCTAGTCTGTCTCTGTCACCATTGCTCAGCTCTGCCCTCATGATTCAAAAGCCGCCACAGACCATGTGTAAACAAATGGGTATGGCTGTGTCCCAGTAAAACTTTATTTATAGGGACTTCCCCCATGGTTCTGCAGTTAAGACTCCGGCCTTCCAAAGCAGGGGATGCGGGTTCGATCCCTGGTCGGGGAACTGAGATCCCACATGCCACACGGTGCGGCCAAAAAAACAAAAAACAAAAAACTTTATTCATAAGAACAGACGACTGGGCTTCCCTGGTGGCGCACTGGTTAAGAATCTGCCTGCCAGTGCAGGGGACATGGGTTCAAACCCTGGTCCAGGAAGATCTCAAATGCCACAGAGCAACTAAGCCCACGAGCCACAACTACTGAAGCCCATGCGCCCTAGAGCCCGTGCTCTGCAACAAGAGAAGTCACCCCAATGAGAAGCCCATGCTCTGCAACAAAGAGTAGCCCCCGCTCGTCGCAACTAGAAGAAAGCCCGCACACAGCAATGAAGACCGAACGCAGCCAAAAATAAATAAATAAAACATTAAAAAAAATTTTTTTAAATAAAAGAAGAGCCAAGTATTGTGAACATGTGTGCAGGGGCCCTGGAGGTCTGCGAGGAGGGAGTTATAACCTCAAGGGGGTTGGAGACTTGGCTGGGGAAGGAGGAGCTGACACCAGGTCTGGCCACAGGATCTGCAGGACCCAGTGCAAAGGAAAAAAAAAAAACCAGACGGTGGGGAAATTCCCAGTTGTTAGGACTCTTCGTTTTCACTGCCGAGGGCCCGGGTTCAACCCCTGGTTGGGGAACTAAGGAACTAAGATCCCACAGGATGTGCAGTGAGGCCAAAGAACAAAGCAAAACAAAGAAACAAAACACAGACCACGGACCTCTCGGCCTCTGGCCTAGACAGAGGAGACGATCATGATGCAAGGAAGGACACCTAGTGACACATGTGCTTGAGGTAGAAGAGGGGGACTGGCACCTCGTCCTAAGTTCTCATTTAAAGCAAGTCAAGGACACTTAACTGTGGTGCCAGCTGGCCAGTCACCAGCGCCCAAATGCCTTGGGTGCAGGTTACTCAGGAGGAGGAAGGCTCTGCGCAGTTCGGGTGTCCCAGCGGGTTTCTGCCCCAACAGTATGTGAGCCCACTCCTCCCCAGGACGGGGGAGGCCGACTGGCTGCCAGTATTCGCAGGGACCCCATCATGTGGCTCATTTCAGGCCCGAGGCACAGAGGCTGTGTGTGTGTGTGTGTGCGCGCGTGCGCACACAACTGGGGATGGGAAGGGCGCGGTGGGGGGGGGGTCCACCCTGCGGGGCCTCAAAACTCAAGCAGGTACATGATCCAATCATGGCTGAGTTGAACAGACACTTCCGAAGAGGGCCTAAGGTGTCTAGAGGCTTCCACGGAGGGCACATGCTAGGTTGGAGGGATGAGTCTCCCTGAGGAGGCAGGACGAGACCCCCAATTCTAGGAACAAGCAGGGGACAGTTAGCAGGAGCAGACGGGAGCAGGGCCCTCCCTCAGGTGGCACAGCGCTGGGGATGAGCAGGAGATGGAAGACTGAGCCGTCTACTCTCTTTGGAAAGGTCAGCTGAGTGCAGCCGTCTGGCAGCATAAGACCCAGATCAAAGCCCAGCTCATCACTCTAGCGTGAGGGTCTCGCCCCCGCCTCCGAGCTCCTCTAACACTGCCAGTTACCACAATGCACGTGACGCGTAAGTCCAGAGATACGTTCATGGACAAAGCCTCTGAACTAAGCCATCCCAGCCGGCTCGGGCCAAGGCACTGCAGGAGACTGTGGACGAGTTCTCTGGAACAGTGTTGTCATTGGCTGAGGAATGACGTTATTGTCACATCAACCAACCTGGACATGCACACACTTACTAAGCAGGAGGCCCCACTGAGGCACTCCACAGGCACCAGCTCACTGACACAGCTCTGCCCCACGTTACAGATGTGAAGACCATGGCACAGAGAGCCTGACACTGCACGGCCAGAAAGAGGCGGAGCAAGGATGTCCACCTCAAGTATGCTGGACCCCAAACTCAGACTTGTACTCACCACTCCCTGCTACGTGCCTCCCTTGAGGCTGCATCAGAATGAGGGAAGGTGGGGTCTGGACACCAAGGGGGCCCTCCAGGCCAGCAGCGAGGGCTGAGGGGCAGCCTGGATGGGCGGCCCAGGAGGGCAGGAACTTGGGTCTGGCACCTGCCCCACCAGCTACACCCACCTTCTCACCCACCTGCCAGGCTGGCGTGGACACCCACTCACCAGCCCCTTGCGCCCAAAGATATGAGACCGTATCGGTGAGGTGCCAAATGGCATCCGGCCGATGGTGGCCCCTGAGGGGGCTCAAAGGGATTTCCTCACATCCGTGAGCCCGTTTCGCTGCCTTCTCCAACCCTCACGAGGGCGCGTGGCAGGGACTCTTGCTGGCCGTGCTTCTCCTCCCCGCCCCCTATGTGGTGGTACCTTGGCATCTTGAATATTTTGACCTGCAGGAATCTGAGACACAGCAGGGGCTGCAAGGACTCCCTGACCTTCTCCCCTGAATCAGGTCGTAAGGCTCTCAGGTAAGAAGATGTGCCTTCCCTCTACCTGGAGGAAAGGAGCATCCTTATGTCCAAGATGGGGGAACACTGAGCAACCCCAACTACATCCCCTCATCTACTACCCTTGGCTCATATCCTTCCATCTATCACATTCTCCCACAACTATTCTCCCATCAAACCTAGCAGAAGGCGCGACCGTTTCTTCAGGTTTCCATTTCCTTATAAAGGCTCCTGTGTCACATAAAACGTACATTAAATATTTATTTAATATCTGAACGCTCTTCTCCTGTTAACCTGTCTTTGGTCACAGAGCCCCAGGCAAGAACCCAGAAGGACACAAGGAAAAAGCTATTTTTCCTCCCCTACAACTGATTCACAGGCTACGGATCACCCTGGCACTTGGGGTCAGGGGACAGTTGGCTTGTTTGTCATCCTGTTCCTGACACCATGATGCCTGGCACGTGCTGGCACACAGCAGGTACTCGAGACACAGTTATTGAACTCGGATTTGATGATCAGGCACCAGATGGGAGAAATCAATGTTGGCTGCACATATTTTTCTTTCTGCTCTTCCTTAAATACATACAATGTTAAAATAAAAATCACGTTCAATGATGGTGAAATAATAAAAATGTTTATGAGGGACTTCCCTGGTGGCGCAGTGGTTAGGAATCCACCTGCCAATGCAGGGGACACGGGTTCGAGCCCTGGCCCGGGAAGATCCCACATACCGTGGAGCAACTAAGCCCGTGCGCCACAACTACTGAGCCTGCGCTCTAGAGCTCGCGAGCCACAACTACTGAAGTCCGCGTGCCTAGAACCTGTGCTCTGCAACAAGAGAAGCCACCACAATGAGAAGCCCGCGCACCACAATGAAGAGTAGTCCCTGCTCGCCGCAACTAGAGAAAGCCTGTGCGCAGCAACGAAGACCCAATGCAGCCAAAAATAAATAAATAAATTTATAAAAAGAAAAGTTTGTGACTGGTTAGAGATTGGTTTCTTTTTCTGAAGTTAAAAAGGAAAGGAAGCAAATTTCTCTTTTACAACAAGGAAAACTGCATTGCCGTCCTCTTGCACGAGGCTCTAGAAGGATTTCCGTTTTTGCTCTGTCATTGGGTAGGGTTACTAGAAGAAGGCTTTAAAGACAGAACAAAAAAATCTGACATAGCCCCTCAACTAGGAAAGAAGGTCAGGAAGCCAAGGGTGTGACTCGCACCCCTCATGACAATACCCTGTGACCACCACACCAGGGATCCTAGAGGCGGTCTTGCCCTTCCTGCCCCAGGGTGACAACTCTGCGCAGGGATGAGGGTTACCATTTAGACTTTCATCGGCGGCTTCTGAGGGAGACTCATCCTGAGGCCCAGCCTCACTCCTTCTTGGGGAGGACGAGAGCTTGCCATCCCCCACTGTTGAGGGCACAGACTTCGGAAAGGCTCCGGGGATGGAAAGTGATGCCGTGTGGGAGGCTGTGTCCTCTGAAATGGCAATCTGTGGGGAGCAAGTTCTCGAGCCAGCACTGTGAAGGGTCCCATCTGCTGACCGTGAGGTTGGCAGACGTGATGTCGGAAATGGCTTTGAGCTGGAAAGATCCTTCCTGGGCAGCGAAAGGACTCTCAGTTGATTTGGGATCTGATCCTACTTTGGTGGAAACAAAAGAAGGGAAATTACCAAACATACGCTACATAAGTCCTTATCATCGGACATCATGGCTGGTGGAGAGCATGAGTCCTTGGTGATCAAATCATTATCCCTCTCTGCCCCTTTCTTTCCCTTCCCCTCATCTCTGGAAGTCAAGGTACAACATTTAGACAAGATAATACAGGGATTAGACATACTCCACAAATAATCAGAAAAATTCACTTTGCTTTCAAATACATATTGTTAATTACACATTTTCTAAACTAAGGCCCCTGAGAACATGGATCTTCAACAGAGTCAAAATCAATATGCAGATTTTTCCCCTTAAAATGCAGCCTTCCCATCACTTCACACCAACTAGGATGGCTATAACCAAAAAAAATAAATAAATAACAAAAAATAACAAGTGTTGGTGAGGATGTGGAGAAATTGGAACCCTCATACACTGCTGGTGGGAATGTAAAACAGTGCAGTCACTGTGGGAAACAGTTTTTCTGTTCCTCGATAAGTTACACACAGAATTACTACAAGACCCAAGAGTTCGACTCCTAGGTATAAACCCAAAGAATTGAAAACAGGGACTCAAACAGATACTTGTATACTATTCACAATCGCCAAAAGGTGGAAACAACCCAAATGTCCATCAATGGACAAATGGATAAATAAAATGTGGTCCATCCACACAACGGAATATTACTCAGCCATAGAAACGAATGAAGCACTGACACATGCTACAATGTGAGTGAACCTCGTAAACATCATGCTAAGGGAAAGAAACCAGACACAAAAGGCCACAGGTTGTATAATTCCATTACACGAGATGTCTAGAACAGGCAAACCCACAGTGACACAAAGCAGATTAGTGGTTGTTAGGGTCTGGGGGAGGGGGAAACAGGGAGGGATTACTGGGTAAGGGTCTCCTTTTGGCATGATGAAAACGTTTTGGAACTAGACAGAGGTGGTGGTTACACAACATCGTGAATGCACTTAATGCCACTGAACTGTTCATTGGCATTGAACAGTTGGAAGATGGAAATGCAGCCTTCCCAATGTAGCGATTCCCGTGTGGTACAACCAACAAATAGGCATGGATCACCAATGGCAGTGATCACAGCTGGTGTTGGATCAGTCATACAAAGTGCTGTCCTGGGGTGTATACAGCTACGAGGCTCCACATAGTGCAAAACTGCCTGACGTGTCCCAAATCCTGTCCCTTACAGAGCAGACCAGCAATGGGTACCCGTGATTGGCTGAAACCCAACCTCTCCTCATCAAACACTTTCTGAGTGTTTACGGGTGATGGCTCTCTTCAAAAGTCTCTAGTGCTATGATAGAAAGGTACAAATGCAAAGTACATACAAGTACAAAATAAATACATGCAAACCTTACCGAGACTAGTTTTGTTTGTTCTTTCTCACTGACTTTGGTGCTGGTGAAACCCTGATTTGTGGATGCTTGTTTTTCGCTAGAAGATTCCATCAAGCTTCCTAGCAACTCTTTCATTTCCTCTTCATCACTGTCTGGAGAATCCAGTCTTCTAGGAGGTTTTTTCTCTTTGGGTGTTTGAAGATCCCTCTCTTTCCCAACATGTGCTTCAGGGGATATCTTTTCCACAGGTGCTTCTCTCTTCTTTAGAAACCTACTGACCTTCCCACTCGGCATGTCACTCTCAGGGACAGGAATTTCAAGGGCCTGTTTCTGGGAGGTTTTGTCTGTGTTCTGTGAAGAAAGGTCAACCGTCCTTCTAGGGGGATTTTCGTCTGCTCTGCTAGGAAGCCAGTCCTCAGAGGTCTTCAGGTCAGATTCCACGTCAGACAAATCCATCTGCACCTTCCGGTTCCTGATCTTGGTTTCTATCTGGGCCAGCTTTGTGAGCGCAGCGTTGGCCCTGACCTTCGAGGCAGTGGTCGAAGCTCTACCTGAAGACAGCCAGGGCCCACTCCCCAGGAAAGCATTCTCTTTCGGGAATAAGTGTTTTCCACCCATAGTCTGGTTTCTTTTTAGAAATCTGCTTGGACCGGGTGCTATTTTGGTAAGACTTCTACTGATTTCCAAGTTCTGGATTTCTTCCATCTTTGAATCTTCTAAGGAAATATCACTGAAGTCGCCAAAGATATCACGCACAGTACGGCTGGTTTTTCTTATTGAAGCCATTCTAGGGAGTAAAGAAAGAAAACTTACAGTAAGAATACCTGATGTTCAGACTGCACATTCAAATCTCTCAACGCTTCCCACCACCTGGGAGAGGCCACATCCCCCTTTGCCATCTGGCCAGAGCCTCCCCTTCAAGCCCGATGATGGCAACGAAAATAATAAGACACCTGGTACGTTATCATTGAACTATGCCGTTCAAGGCCAGGTCTTAAGTGAGACACGTTACATATTAAAGACGAGAGCCAGTGCTTCTCAGGCCCAGCAGTATGCCTAGCACTCTGCTCAGAGCTACAGTATCTCATTTAATCCTCACTCAACACTGAGAGTTGGTCGTTGTCATGCCTCTTTCATAGAGAAGAGGAAGGAAATGAAGGCCTCCACAGGTTAGGTCACCTGGCCAGCGAGTAACAGAGCCAAATTCAAAGCTCAGGCCAATTCCAAAGGTCCCACTCGCCCCTACAGTGCTTCACTGCCTCTCCAGTTACCCCACCTCTGCTCCGAGTGAGTCCTATTACCCAGTTGCACCCCAAGTCTGGTCTCCTCCTTTATCCAAGTGTCCTCAGTTCTCTCAAAAAGAGCTGTTGAAACACAATCTGTATATTTAATGAGCTCCCCAGAAATCTTATTTTACTTACAGTGTGTGAACTACTGCCCTGGGAGCAGGGATGGGGGCTATGGACAGACACAGACCCCCCCACCAAAGGTCGGCCATGTGTTGTATGTGTGTGCTGGCGTACAGTTTTCTGGGAAAAAGGGCCAGCGTTTCCGTCATATTCTCAGAGTTCCCATGTGCCCCTGAAGGAATATGAACAATTCACTCCAAGATTTACCAAGGTTTCAAAAGATTTTAAAGACTTAAAAAAATGGAAAAATATGGCATGGGTGTGTGTTTGCTGCAGGCCCTTTAGTGAGGAACCTGGCAACAGCAATGAAAATGTGAAATGCACAGACCCTGTGACACCACAATTCCACGTCTGGGAATTTCCCTACAATGCCCATAGAGATGTATGTTCAAGGGATGTCTTGGCAGCATTGTTTGTACTCGTCAGAATCCTGATCCCATCCATACAGGCTCAATGAAGTCCAGATGACCACAGGCAGAAAATGGAATACTATGCACCTGTTAAAAGGAATGGGGGAAGACCTGTGTGCAAGATAATGTCTCCAGCATAATGATCTGTGAGGCAGAAAAGATGCACAACCATGCCTCAGCTCCATACTGTTTGAATGTTTTAGCAAGGCCATTTGTTACTTTTATTTCAAAAAATTTACTGTGAGAACCCAAAAAGTCTTTTCTTCCCCCCACTCTGTCCACTTGGAAAACAACCTTATTGGGATTGCCAGACTAAATACAGGACACCCAGTTATTTGAATTTCAGATAAATAGCAAATAATTTAAGAAATATAAGTATGACCCAAATATTTTTATCCTAAAAGGTAATGTTCAAATTTTTTTTAATTTATTTATTTATTTATTTTTGGCTGCTTTGGTTCTTCGTTGCTGTGTGCAGCTCTCTCTAGTTGCGGCGAGTGGGGGCTACTCTTTGTTCCGGTGCATGGGCTTCTCATTGCAGTGGCTTCTCTTGTTGCAGAGGATGGGCTCCAGGCACGCAGGCTTCAGTAGTTGCAGCATGCAGGCTCAGTAGTTGTGGCTTGCGGGCTCCAGAGTGCAGGCTCAGTAGTTGTGGCACACGGGCTTAGTTGCTCCATGGCATGTGGGATCTTCCCGCACCAGTGCTCGAACCCGTGTCCCCTGCATTGGCAGGCGGATTCTTAACCACCGCACCACCAGGGGAGCCCTAAATATTTTTATACTAAAAAATTATTTGTTGTTTATCTGAAACTGAAATTCAATTGGGTGTCCAGTATTTTGATTTGTTAAACCTGGCTACCATACATCTTATATACCTTTCAAAGCTGAGTTCAAATATTTTGTGCAAGGCATTTAACTCAGCCCCTAAGATTCTGTACAAGAATGAATTATTTTTATTATTTTACTGTCTGTTTCTCTGACCAGTGTGCTTACTTGCTCATCCCCATCTTAACCACCCCGTGTACTAAAAGTGCCCAGCACAGGCCTGACCACAGGAGTCAGTGAATCAAAAATCACACCCAAAAGAAACAGTGCAGAATTCCTAGTGTGAGTGACCCTGGTCAAGTTACTTAACCACTCTGTGCCTCAGCCTGCTAATCTGTAAAAAGGGAATAATAACTATTAGCCTCACAGGATTCCTATGTTCAGTGTGGGGCATGGAATAAGCATACAATAAAATTTAGATAGCAGTAATGACAGTATTTGGACTACCTGCATAACCGGCTAACTTTTAGCTGGAAGGACATGGTGAAGGGGAAGTAGAAAGCACTGGAACGACATCAACAGCTATCCTTGTGAGTATTTTTGTAGGCAAGGCCCAGGGCACTATGTGGGTCAGAGGAAAAGCCTGACCACCAGGCCAGGTTTTCTGGCATCTAGTTCTTCTGAAAGTTTCCCTAGATTTAAAAAAAATTTTTTAGTAAAAAAATTAATTAAAATAAATAATTTTTTTAAAAAGAATTTCAAGAAAAAGGGATTTCTCTCTGGTGGCCTAGTGGTTAGGATTCCAGGCTTTCACTGCCATGGCCTGGGTTCAATCCCTGCTCCAGGAACTGAGATCCCACAAGCTGCACGGCACAGCCAAAATAAATAAATAAAATAAAATAAGATAATTTTAAAAATAAATCAATAATGTTTAAAAGGGTAAATTTCATGTTATGTACATTTTACCACAACTAAAATATATATTTTTTAATTAAAAAATTTTTATTGAAGTACAGTTGATTTACAATATTGTGTTAGTTTCATAAATAGATGTATTTTTAAAACACATAATTAAAAATAAACCAATAGGTAAAAGATGTGAACCAATATTTCACCAAAAAATATATATATATAAATGGCCAATAAGCACATGAAAAGATGTTCAACATCAGCCATGAAGGAAATTCAAATCAAAACCACTATAAGATCCACTTCATACCTACGAGGGTGGCTATAATCAAAACTACAGAAAATAACAAATGGTTGGTGGAGGGTATGAAGAAATTGGAACCTTCATACCCCTTTGGAAGAGACTATAAAATGACGCAGCTGACAACCTGGAAAACGGTCTGGTAGTTCCTCAAAAAGTTAAACATCATTACTTTATGATCCAGCAATTCTACTCCCATGAAGCCCAAGATAACTGAAATGTAAGCAAATGTTCATAATAGTTCTTATTCATAATAGACAATAAGTGGAAACAACCCAAATATCCATTAACTAGTGAATGGATGAGAACTGAGGTCCATCCATAAATGAGATACTACTCAGTAATAAAAAAGAACAAATAATGACACACACAACACGCATATACGTCAAACACACCATACTAAGGGAAAATACCAGATGATGCAAAAAACCACACACTGTATAATTCCAGTTATAAGGATTGTCCAGAAAAGTTAAATCTATAGACTCAGCCCATCAGTGGTTGCCTGAGACTGGGAGTGGTAGCGGAGATAGACTGCAAAGGGGACACTTGGGGTGACTGACAAGTTCTAAAGCTGGATGGTAGTGATGTTTGCACCACTTGGTAAATTTACTAAAAATAACGGGAATTGTACGCTTAGAAGGGGTGAACTGTATGGTATGTAAATGAATTATCAATAAAGTTGTTAAAAATAAATAAACCAAAATTTGAAAACACAGTCGCCCCTCAGACCATCGAGCTCTTCCCCCAGGCCTGGAGCGACCCACATCGTACCACGCTCGCTCATGGGCCCCAGACGAGGAAAATGAGGCGCTAGGCCGCTCTCCCGCCGCCCGACCTGCCCAGCCCCGGAGCGCGTCCCGTTTCCCTGCAACTCCTCTCCCGAGCCCGGGCATTAAGCCCGGCCACCGCCCAGCCAACCCCGCCAACCTCCTCCCACGAAGTCCTTCCGCGGACGCCGCCACCGCTCTCGGCCGGACCCTCGGGCCAGAAGGGACCGTTGACCCCGGCAAAGGCGCCAGGGCGAAAGAGACTACACCTCCCGGTGCACCCCGCGCCCCAACGACCAATAGCGCTCCATGTCGCTATCGCGAGGCATCATGGGAATGGTAGTTTGAAGGGGGACACGGCGTGCACCGCGCGTCAAGGCCCAATGGTGTCTCGGGTCATAATCGCAAGGCATGACGGGAGTAGTTCCGGGAAGGGCCCGGCGCGCCGCGGAGACGCCTGGGCGCAAAGGGACGGTTACGAGAAGGGGTGGCCGCGCCTTCCCCATGGCCGCCGCTCGTGTCCCGCTGTGGGCAGTCTGTGTGCTGCGGATGGCGCTGGCCACAGTCTACTTCCAGGAGGACTTTCTAGATGGAGGTGAAGGGGCTCCGCCGGTGGCGGAGGCTTAAGCTCCCTCATACCCCAGTGCCCAACGGATGGCCCAAGTTGCCATTGCCCCCGCCTGTCGTCGAGGTATCGGTGGTGGCAAAACCTCGAAGCTTCGAGGCCTCGAGGGACCCCAACACTCTCCCCACCACCCAAATTAACAGTTTTCAGCCCTAACCGGTGTTATTTACCCCCAACAGAGCGCTGGAGGAACCGATGGGTGCAGTCCACCAATGACTCCCAATTTGGGTATTTTAGACTCTCGTCCGGGAAATTTTATGGTCATAAAGAGAAAGACAAAGGTTAGTGTAGGAATCGTGAGAAAATCAAGGTGAATGTTAAACCCCCATAGCAACCTTTCAAGGTAGGTGTGGCACAGCCCTAACACCCATTTCACAGGTCGGGAAACAGGCATGGGTAGGGTCTTTTTGTCTTCTCTTTTCTTGACCAAGATACCCCCTCTTTACAAGCACTAGTCAAATGGGTTTGGAGAGCCGAGGGTCCTGCCCTACAGAAGGAAAAAGTTTAGAAGGTACTTCTCATTTTTATTTTCACGTTAAAAAGAAAAACAGGGTAAAAGTTATATGCCGTCAAGCACACGGATCTTTGGGGGTCCAATAGGACGAATGTTTACAACTGCACACCGAGGTCAAGATAGGAACGTTTTCAGGCCCCACCTCCACCCCCAGAGTCTTCCCTTCTGGCCTACCCCCCCCCCAAGTCAGTAGTCTCCAAGTACCAAGGATAACCTGTATTCTGACTTCTCATTCCTGATGATCAAAGGTAGGCAAACTAAAGCTCCTCTACTGCCTGTTTTTTGTACAACCAGTTAGCTGAGAGTGGTTTCTACGTTTTTTAATTGTTGGAGAAAAATAGAAAGGGGAATAGTATTTTGTGATGCATAAAAATTACACAAAATTCAATGAAATGCCTGAAATTTCAGGGTCCATAAATAAAGTGTTAGTGGAACACATTCATGCTCCTTCATTTGCATACAGTCTATGGCTGCTTTCAGGCTGCAAAGGCAGAAATGAGTAATTAGGATGGAGAAGGAATGGCTCCCAAAGTGTAAAGCATTCATTCCCTGGCCTTAACAGAAAAAAGTTTGCCAACCCCTGATTTAGATTAAAAAATTTCCCTCTTTACCGCCTTCCACTCAACTTCCATCTTGGCTCTGTTACTCCAGTGTTGCCTTCATTGTTTTGTGGATACACATTGTTCCAAATTGTCAGGCTGTGATGGCAAAAATGGAGTGAAAATAACAAGGTGGTCTGTGAAGCTTGTACAGGGAGCGGGGTTGTCATTTGTTTTTTTCCCACAATGTTTTTCCTTCCTCCAACCTGGAATCCTGAGACTCTGTGCGTTTCATTCATTCCAGCACTTGTCTACTGAGAGCAGACACAGGCAAGGCACTGAGGATACTGGTTAATTTGACCCCTTTCATTGTGGTCTCCCAGGACCGTAACATAGAAGCCATGGATGGAAAGATCAATAGAATTTAACCAGACAGAGATGGGTGAGAGGTGATGGTGGTGGCTGAGGAGTGTGGTGAGACTCAGAGGGAGGTGGTGAGTCAGATGGCCTTAGGAATTGCCTGGATGGTAGGGGAAGGGGCTACAGATCACCTGAGAAAGGGAAGAGTGGGGGAAGAATGTAGGAGAGAGAGAGAGAGAGAGATAGGTTTGGGAGTGAGGAGTCAACCGTGAGTTCAGTCTTAGACATACTGACGCAAAATGCCAGGTTCATTAATGATGGCTCTCAGCATAGGCAGTTATGGAGGCTGGAGTATGTTACAAGGAAGGGTAGGTTATAAGAAGACTGGCTCTGTTTTCAGGTTTGTCTTTTTCTTTTTTAATTTAAGTATAGTTGATTTATAATATGTTAGTCTTAGGTGTACAGTACAGTTATATATATTTCAGATTCTTTTCTCTTATAGGTTATTACAAAATATTGAGTAGAGTTCCCTGTGCTATACAGTAGGTCCTTGTCAGGTTTGTTTTATACTCCAGTATAAGATAAGGAATTGGTACAGAGCCTTTTGGCTACTGAAAAGGGGTTTTTGGTCTTGAAGTGAACAGCTAAATTTATAAAGTACAAGAAGATTCAGATGACAAAAGGATGGTATCTTCATAAAAAGAGCCACCACACAGATGACACCCAAGGACCAGCTCATCCAGTGCAGTGAAGCACTTTTTTTCCCCCCAGATCAGCAATCTGTCCTCCATCAGCCGTTGTGTCTCTTAAATAGCTGTTTTAAGATGAGAAGGAAAAGAAGTAGAATGTTCCATTGTTTAATCCAGTTGTTACAAAGCTTCCTTGTACATTCCTACCCCTTGGAAAATGAAGCAAAATTAATCTTTTATCTATAATTAGATTGCATATTTGTCAGTTAGAGCTGAAGTGTTTTTATAACTTAAGACCTAACAGTGGTATATTAAGTACAAAAACATGTACATGAGTATGTGAACTAGAAGTTCTGTGGCAGCGAGAGCCTGTTAGTGATATGCCCATTGTATATCATTGTACAAATGTGCTATAGGTGCAGGATCAACATAAATGGTTGGAAGGTTTATTATCGGGGTGGGGGAGGACAACCATGTAATTCCCTGCATTGCCGAGCAGTGTCATTCCTAATCCTTCATGAGTACTTTTTATTTAAAGGTCTGCAGACCACTCAAAATAGCCGATTCTACGCCATCTCTGCACGGTTCAAACCATTTAGCAATAAAGGGAAGACTCTGATCATTCAGTACACCGTGAAACATGAGCAGAAGATGGACTGTGGAGGGGGCTACATTAAGCTCTTCCCTGCAGACGTGGATCAGAAGAACCTGAATGGAAAATCCCAGTACTATATTATGTTTGGTGAGTTTAGATAGTATGGACAACCATTTCTTGTGATTTTGAAAACCCTTCCACCTGTAGGATCCTTAGACTGACTTTGCTATAGTTGTGTTGAGTTTATCTAACTAAAGGTTTCTAGTACTGTTAAACCTAATTAGTATTAAAAAAGGCGGCTGTACCATTCTGTTGTTCTTGGGAGAAAGTTATTTATTCAACATTAATGTAGCCCCAAGTATTTTGAATGCCTCAGGAGTCAGTAAACCTTGGCCATGGGCCAAATCGGCCCACAGCCTGTGTTTGTTATGGCCCATGAACTGAGAATGGGTTTTTAAATTTTTTGGCTGCACTGCATGGCTTGCAGGATCTCAGTTCCCCGACCAGGGATTGAATCCGGGCCACAGCAGTGAAAGCCCAGAATCCTAACCACTAGGCAACCAGGGAACTTCCTGCTTCTTAACATTTTTGGATGATTAAAAAAATCAAAAGAAGGACAATACTTTTAACCCATGAAAATAATACGAAACTCAAATTTCAGTGTCCACAAATGAAGTCTTATTGGAATGCAGCCTCACTCAGTTCATTTACGTCTTGTCTATGACTGCTTTCAAGCAGTAGTGGCAGAGTTGAATGGTCATGACAGAGAGTATATAGCTCACAAAACCAAAAATATTTACTGTCTGGCTCCTTACAGAAAAAGGAGATCATTGACCCCTGGAATACATTAAATGTCTCCTGACACTAGGAGTAATTGATTAACATCTGTGCTGGAATTGGGAAGGGACCACATTGGGCTGCAGGAACTAGACATAACTGAAATGTGTGGATTCAAAAACGTTTAAGAATGAAGAGGATTCTGGGAAGATGGGGGAATAGGAAGCACCAGGAATCTGTCTCCCCACCTAGACAAGACAACATTCTTGCACTGGCATAATCTGTCTGATGTAACAGTTAGGGAACTATGGAGTCTGTGGAAGTATTGCAACTTCCAGTAGAAAACTGGGGAGGTCAATTTGGGTGAATTTCAGTTCTTAGCACAGTAGTACCTACCCATTCCCACCTCCAGCCATATGGCAAACAGACAGCTGTGCACCAGGTTCCTGGAGCAGCTTTTACAGGAGCCAGGGTAGGCAAAAAGGACCCTGTCCTCCGAATATCAAGGATCTGAACTCTGATGGCTGATTGCCCCTTCTTGTTGCAGAGGTGCAGAAAAAGAGATGGGCAGCCATTGTTGTTAAACACACCCCCATTGTTATAAGCCTTTCCCCCTCCAGCTGAAATGATTTCCAGGAGACTTAAAGGGCCAGAACCCTTCCCTCCCACCCTTCATTTTTCACCTTTTCCCCTTTAGGAAGGTAGACATTAAAGACTAAGACATTAAAAAACAACTACATATGCAGGGAAAATTAGAAAGTGACCACACATACACAGGAAAACACTCAGAAAAGACCTGAGAAAACCTGAAGTTTACATCCCAGGCTGACGCTTGGTACAGAGCCAGCCTTCAACAATCAGTCAAAAAACCAACAACAACACAGCAAACCCTGCGGAAGGAGGAGAATCTGATTTCCAGACTTAACATTCATCATTAGACTCATATGTCCAGTGTTTAACAAATAATCACAAGGTATACAAAGAAACAGGAAAGTGTGGCCCATTCAAATGAGAAGGATAAATCAACATAAACTGTCCCTGAAAAAAAGACCTAATGGCAGATCTGTTAGACTTAAATAACTGAATGATGCTAAAAGAACTAAGTGAAGATGTAGTGAAAGTCAAGAAAAATGAGAGTAAAATGGAAATATCAGTAAGGAGATAGAATACTTAACAAGAAACCAAAATCAAATTCTGGAGCTGAAAAGTAAACTAACATGAAGAGTTCACTAGAAGAGTCAAAGGCAGATTTGAGCAAGCAGAAGAAAGAATCAGAGATCTTGAAGATAGGATAATGGAAATTATCAAGGCTGAGGAGCAGAAAGAAACAAGATTGAAGGAGAGCAAACAGAGGCTAAGGGACCTGTGGGACACCATCAAACAGACCAACGAGTACACATTGTGGGAGGCACAGAAGGAGAAGAGAGAGAAAAAGGAGCAGAGGGAGAGAATATTTGAAAAAACAAAGGCTGAAAACTTCCACATTTGATGAAATACATGAATATAAATATCCAAGAAGCTCTATGAACTCCAGGTAAGATGAACTCAAAGAGGTCCACACCAAGACACAGTGTAATCAAACTTGCAAAAAGCAAAGACAAAGAATGTTGAAAGCAGCAAAAGGGAAGCAAATCATCACATACAAGGCATTTGCAATAAGCTTATCAGCAGATTTCTCATCAGAAAGTTTGGAGGCCAGAAGATAGTGGATTCAAAGTGAAAAGAAAAAAAAAACTCTCAACAAAAACTCATATTTGGCAGAACTGTCCTTCAAATATGTGGAAAAATTAAGACAGAAAAGCTGAGGGAGTTTGTAACCACTAGAACTGCCTTGCAAGAAATGCTCAAGGGAGTCCTGCAAGGTGAAATGAAAGGACACTCACTAGACAGTAACTCGAACCTATATGGAGAAATAAAAATCTCAATAAAGGTAAATATAATTATAAAAGCTAGTATTATTTAACAATGGTTTATAACTACACTTTTTGTTTTCTACATGATTTAAGAGACTAATACATTTAAGGAAAAACAATTATTTGTGTAAAAGCTAATATTACTGAAACTTTGGTTTGTAACTACAAATCTAGTTTTCTACATAATTTAAGAGACTAATGCATTTTAAAGAATTATTAGTTTATGTTTTAGGGGACACAGCATATAAAGATGTAACTTTGTGACATCAATAACTAGCTAGATGGGCTAAGGGAAGAAGAGAGAAGACTCAAATTACTAAAATCAGAAATGAAAGTGGGGATGTTACTACCTTGTCTACAGAAATAAAAGGGATTAGAAGAGAGCACTATGAATATTTGTACACCAAAAAGTTGGATAACCTAGATGAAAGGGACAAATTCCTAGAAACACAAAACCTACCAAGACTCAATCACAAAGAAATAAGAAATCTGAATAGACCTATAAGTCCTAAGGAAATTGAAGCAGTAAACAAAATTATCCCAACAAAAAAAAGCCTTGTCTCAACAAACTGAGTATATGGGGAATATACCTCAACATAATAAAGGCCATATATGACAAACCTACAGCCAACATTATATTCAGTGGTGAAAAGCTGAAAGCATTTCCTCTAAGATCAGGAATGAGATAAGGATGCCCACTCTTGCCACTTTTATTCAACATAGTATTGGAAGTCCTGGCTACAGCAATCAGAGAAGAAAAAGAAATAAAATGAATCCAAATTAGAAAGGAAGAGGTACAACTGTCACTGCGTGCAGATGACATGATACTATACATAGACAATACTAAAGACACTGCCAAAATACTACTAGAACTAATAAATTCAGTAAAACTGCAGGATATAAAATTAATATACAGAAATCTTTTCTTTCCATACACCAACAGCAAACTATCAGAAAAATTAGGAAAACAAACCCATTTACAGTTGCATCAAAAAGAATAAAATACTTAGGAATAAATCTAAGGAGGTAAAAGTCCTGTGCTCAGAAAACTATAAGGCACTGAAGAAAGAAATTGAAGATGACACAAACAAATTGAAAGGTATACCTCATGGATTGGAAGAATTAATATTGTTAAAATATCCATCTTCCCCAAGGCAATATACAGATTCAATGCAATCCCTATCAAAATACCAATGGCATTTTTCACAAACGAGAACAAATAATTCTAAAATCTGTATGGAAACACAAAAGACCCCAAATAGGCAGAACAGTTTTGAGAAAGAGTAACAAAGATGGAGATACAACACTCCCTGATTTCAAACTATACAACAAAGCTTATAGTAATCAAAACAGTATGGTACTGGCACAGAAACAAACACATAGATCAGTGAAACAGAATAAAGATTCCAGAAATGAACCCATGCTTATATATGTCAATTAATCCACAACAAAAAAGGCAAAAGCTTACAATGGGAAAAAGACAGCCTCTTCAATAAATAGTTTTGGGAAAACTGGGCTACTCTCTCACTATATACAAAAATAAACTCAAAATGGATTAAAGACTTAAGTTACAACCTGAAACCATAAAACTCCTAGAAGAAAACAGGCAGTATGCTCTTTGACTTCAGCTTAAGCAATATTTTTTTTGCATCTGTCTGTCTCCTCAGGCAAGGGAAACAAAAGCAGAAATAAATAAATGGGACTACATCAAACTCAAAAGCCTTTGCACAGTGAAGGAAACCACAAACAAAATGAAAAGGCAGCCTACTGAATGGGAGAGGAGATTTGCAAATGATAGATTTGATAAAGAGTTAATATCCAAAATAAACAAAAAATTCATAGAACTCAACATCAAAAAAAAAAAAGCCCAATTAAAAAATGGGCAGAGGACCTGAATTGACATTTTTCCAAAGAAGACATACAGATGGCCAAAAGACACATGAAAGATGTTCAGCATCACTAATCGTCAGAGAAATGCAAATCAAAACCACAATGAGATATCACCTCACACCTGTCAGAATGGCTATTATCAAAAAGACAACAAATAACAAGTGTTAGTGAGGGTGTGGAGAAAAGGGAAATCTTGTGCTCTTTTGGTGGGAATTTAAATTGGTGCAGCCACTATAGAAAATGGATGGAGGTTCATTTAAAAAAATTAAAAATAGACCTGACATACGATCCCACAATTCCACACTGGGTATTTTTCCAAAGAAAACAAAAACACTAATTTGAAAAGATATATGCTCCCCTATGTTCATTGCAGCATTATTTCCATTAACCAAGATATGGAAGGAATATAAGTGCCCATCAATAAATGAGTGGATAAAGAAGATGTATATATACAATGGAATATTACTTAGTCATAAAAAGGAATGAAATATTTCTATTTGTGACAACACAGATGGACTTAGAGAGTTTTATGCTAAGTGAAGTAAGTCAGAGAAAGACAAATACTATATGATTTCATTGATATGTGGAATCTAAAAAACAAAGCAAATGAACAAATATAACAAAATACAGAGTCATAAATGTAGAGAACAGGTGGTTGCCAGAGGGGAGGAGGGTGAAAGGATGAGTAAAGTAGGTGATGAAGATTAAGAGGTACAAATTTCCAGGTGCAAAATAAGTGAGCCACAGGGATGAAATGTACAGCATGGGGAATATAGTCATATATTATATAGTCATATATAATAATGTAGCTTCTTTGTATGGTAACAACGTAATTAGACTTACCATGGTGACAATTCTGTAATGTATAAAAATATTGAATCACTATTTTCTGCATCAGGAACTAACATAATGTTCTAGGACAATTATACTTCACAAGCAAACTCATAGAAAAGGAGATCAGATTTGTGGTTACCAGAGGTGGGCATGGAGGAGGGGGAATGGGATGAAGGTGGTCAAAAGGTACAAACTTTCAGTTATAAGACAAATACTAGGGTTGTAATGTACAATATGATTAATATTCTTAACACTGCTGAATGTTATATATGAAAGTTGTTGATAGAGTAAATCCTAAGAGTTCTCACCACAAGGAAAAAATACTTTTTTAAAAATTCTGTACCTATATGAGATGATGGATGTTCACTAAATTTATTGTGGTCATCATTTCATGGTATATGTAAGTCAAATCATTATGTTGTGTATATTAAGCTTATACAGTTCTGTATGGCAATAATATTTCAATAAAACTGGAAGAGAAAAGGAAGGAAGGAAGGAAGGAAGGAAGGAAGGAAGGCTGGCTCTGAATCTGATGGTTTTGCTGGTGAATTCTACCAAACATTGAAAGAATACCAATCCTTCTCAAACTTTTCCAAAAAATTGAAGAGGAGGGAACACTTCTTAACTCATTCTATGATGCCAACATTACCCTAATACCAAAACCAAAGACACTACAAGATAACACTGATGGAAATCCTCAACAATATACTACTAAACAGAATTCAGCAGCATACTAAAAGAATTATACAACATGACCAAGTGGCATTTATTCCTAGGATGCAAGTATGGTTTGGCATATGAAAATCAATGTAATATGCCACATCAACAGAATGAAGGGGGAAAAATGATCATCACATTTGATGCAGAAAAAGCATTTGACAAAATTCAACACCTTTTCATGATAAAAAAAAACACTCAACAAAATAGGAATAAAAGGAAACTAATTCAATGTAATAAAAGGCATATATGAAAACCCCACAGTGAACATACTCAGAAAAACTCGAAGTGTTTCCTCTAAGATCTGAACAAGGCAAGGGTGCCTGTTTTCCCACTTCTATTCAACATAGTACTGGAAGTTTTAGCCAGAGCAATTAGGCAAGAAAAAGAAAAGAAATTGGAACAGAAGAAGTAAAATTATCTGTTTGCAGATGATATGATGTGTAGAAACCCTAAAGCTTGCACAGAAAAACCCCATTAGAACTAATGAATGAATTCAGCAAAGTAACAGGATACAAAGTCAACATGTTAAAAAACAAAACCAAAACCAGTTGCATTCCTGTACACAATGAATAATCTGAAAAGGAAATTACAAAAACAATGTCATTTACAATGACATCCAAAGGAGTAAAATACTTAGTAATCATCTTAACCAAGGAAGTGAGAGACTTGTCTAATGAAAACTATACACTATTGCTGGAAGAAATTAAGACATAAATAAATGGGAACACATCCTATGTTTGTGGATTGGAAGACTTAATATTGTTAAAATGTCAATACTACCCAAAGCAATCTACAAGTTCCAAAGCAATTCAGTCCAATCCCTATCAAAATTTCAATAACTGGAACTTCCCTGGTGGCACAGTGGTTGGGAATCTGCCTGCCAATGCAGGGGACACGGATTTGATCCCTGATCCGGGAAGATCCTACATGCCACAGAGCAACTAAGCCCATGCACCACAACTACTGAGCCTGTGCTCTAGAGCCTGTGAGCCACAATTACTGAGCCCATGTGCCACAACTACTGAAGCCTGCGCACCTCGAGCCTGTGTTCTGCGACAAGAGAAGCCACCGCAATGAGAAGCCCGTGCGACACAACAAAGAGTAGCCCTTACTCGCCACAACTAGAGAAAGCCAGGGCACTGCAATGAAGACCCAACACAGCCAAAAATAAATAAATAAAAATAAATAAATATAATGGTTGGTTTTTAGATAATCAACAAGTTGGTTTTAATAATCAACTGTATAGCACAGGGAACGCTACTCAATACTCTGTAATAACCTATATGGGAAAATAATCTGAAAAAGAGTAGATATATGTATAACTGAATCACTTTGCTGTACACCTGAAACTAACACAACATTGTAAATCAAATATACTCCAATATAAAATAAAAATTAAACTATATATATATATATATTTTTTTTTAAGAGGTAATTCCTTGGTGGTCCAGTGGTTAGGACTGCGCTTTTACTACCAAGGGTCCAGGTTCCATCCCTGGTTGAGGAACTAAGATTCTGCAAGCTGTGCGGTGTAACCAAAAAAAGAGAGAAAAAGAAAGAAAGAAAGAAAGAAAGAAAATAAATAAATAAAATGGTTGATTTTATGTGATGTGAATTTTGCCTCAATAAATTAAAAGGGTTTGGGAATTGCATGACAAAGGAACTCCATGGCTGATGATTTTTAATGCTGTCACAGCCTAAAAGCCCATCTCACCTCTTTCTTTGCCAGAACCACGTTCAGGCAGCAGCCAACTCCCCAGAACAGCCTTGGTGTCGGCGGGTCATTCGGTGAGCCGCGCTGGGGCACAATTTTGGTGGCACTGTCCTGCCCTCCCATTTCAGTGTCCCCATGTCTTACACATCCTGTTCACACTAAAGCTGAAGTGAGACAGGATATCCAGGGACTTGAAAGTAGGGTTTGCTGAGAGGTGACTCAGGAAGATGGATTCTCTAAGTACCTGCCCCTCCGAGGCTGTGATTTCCCCTTTGGTGGAAGATACTTAGAGTAGTCAAACTCATAGAGGTAGAAAGTAGAATGATGGTTGCCAGGGACTGGGGAGAAGGAAAGATGGAGAGTTATTGCTTAATGGGTATAGAGTTTAAGTTTTACAAAATGAAAAGTGTTATGGGGATTGATGGTGGTGATGGTTGCCTAACAATGTGAATGTGTTTAATACCACTGAACTGTACACTAAAAATGGCTAAGATGGTAAATTTTGTGTTGTACGTATTTTGCCACAATAAAAAAAAAAGGTGGAAAAGAAAAAGCTTTAAGGATGAAAATGTATTTTTAAAATATCCATCCATAATCCAGATTTGGGGACTTATTCTTTAAAATTATTTTCTCTCATGTGACGTTTTCCCATGCTTATTTTAAATTTTTTCGTGATCAGGATCCGGCTTCAGACACCTAGTTATGCTGTCCTTATATTTATATACAGCTGGTCTTGATGTTATTGTAGAAGTAAAAAGAATATTATTTTATTACATATTAGATTACTTATTAGATTTAGATCTAATTCTGCTCTGTCATTTTGGAGAGTGAGGCAGCTTCTCCAAGGACACAGCATTAGATTGATCCAAAGTTTCCACAGATTGCGCACTCCCCGACTCCCTGCCCAGAGTTCTCTCTACCTACCACGCCTCACATTTACTCTTTTTTAAAATATTTATTTATTTATTTATGGCTGTATTGGGTCTTCATTGCTGTGTGCGGGCTTTCTCTAGTTGCAGCGAGCGGGGGCTACTCTTCATTATGGTATGTGGGCTTCTCATTGTGGTGGCTTTTCTTGTTACAGAGCACAGGCTCTAGGCCCGTGGGCTTCAGTAGTCACCGCATGTGGGCTCAGTAGTTGTGGCTTGGGCTCTAGAGGACAGGCTCAGTAGTTGTGGCACACAGGCTTAGTTGCTCTGCAGCATGTGGGATCCTCCCAGACCAGGGCTCAAACCTGTGTCCCCTGCACTGGCAGGCAGACTCCTAAACACTGCACCACCAGGGAAGACCCTCACATTTACTCTTGAATTTAAAATCTGGAATGGAAAAGGTCTTTATTTAGATTAAAAAATAAATTTAAATGTTTTGGTTATGGTTATTATTCTCTTAAAACAGGATGGCAGAGATATCTGGCAAAAAAATACCTATTGAATTAGAGATGATTTCACAAATATTTGATTTAGTTAGATTTAGTAAACAAAATAACCACAAATATCCACCAAAATACTACTTTTAAATATACACAGCATGTCTGCTACATTTAAATTGCAAAGCAGCATATGTTGGAGTAAAATATATATATATATATATATATATAAATTTTCCGCATTATGTTGCTTTTAACTCAAAATCAGTTACATTTTACCCAAACCCATTGTGTCACTATTCGAACACTTCCTGTGATTTCTCAGCTCTTTCCTTTGGTTTGAGAGCAGCTTGCTAGTGTTGAAGAGGAAAAGAGAAATATGTTTTATTGGGCCCTTGCCAGGGGCCTTACCCATGCAATCTTAGATTATGTGTAAAACCCTAGGAAATGGGTAACACAGCCCCATTTTGCAAATAAGGAAACTGAGGGTCAGAAAGATTAAAATACTTGCCCAAAGGCAGGTCAGCCCAATTTCAGAGCCCATCTGCCTACCTCATTGTTCACAAAACTCCATTACTGCATAACTATTTTATGATTGCTGTTAATGGAAAATGTCCAGATTTTTCTGGTCAGATCTGGGCACATTCTGAAGCTGAATTTAATAGTAAAAGTGTGTAGGTGCTTAGGAATAGAGAGGAAAATTCTGACCAATTTCGAAGGAAAAATAAATTTCATGTTTCAATCCTGAGATAATAGACTTTCATACAAATAGTTTACATAGCTTTTGTTTTAAAAAATTGAACAGGAATGTTTTCCAGCAGTGACAAAAAAGGAAATTACATAAACCACGCGTCCTCCGGGAACTCAACCAGGAGATAGATGTGGTGTTCTTTGTCGGTTCCGTAGATGGTATTTCCAAGTAAAACGTCGCATCTACTCTGGCAAATTCATAATATTCTTTAAGTAATTATGTGCAGCCTAGATCTCTCTTATTTAATCTGGAGGTTCATCACTGCAAGTTCTAGAAGAAGTCACAGTCATCTGCTTGTGTTTACACAGGGTTCGTTCACAGGGGTGGGTGCAGGCCTGGGTCAGTGGATGTGGTGGAATTCTGTCTGAGACAGAAAGACACGCAGATACTTTAGTACATTCCTATGGCTTAAAGTCAATGAAGCCGCAGCAGGGTAATTCCAAACAGTCTCGGAAGGTTTCACAGATTTTCCAGATCCCTCCTGTAAACCTTGCTTAGAATATTCAGAACTTCTTTGTCTCTGAGCCGGGAATACAGTGTCCTACAGCATTCCATTTCCTTAGTGACTGAAACTTACATGGCAATTTAAAAATCGTTAACTTTTTTTTTAACATCTTTGTTGGGGTATAATTGCTTTACAATGGTGTGTTACTTACTGCTTTATAACAAAGTGAATCAACTATACATATACATATATCCCCATATCTCCTCCCTCTTGCATCTCCCTCCCACCCTCCCTATCCCACCCCTCTAGAAGGTCACAAAGCACCGAGCTGATCTCCCTATGCTATGCAGCTGCTTCCCACTAGCTATGTATTTTACATTTGGTAGTATATTTAAACCCATGCCACTCTCTCACTTCTTCCCAGCTTAGCCTTCCTCCTCCCCGTGTTCTCAAGTCCATTTTCTACGTCTGCGACTTTATTCCTGTCCTGCCCCTAGGTTCTTCAGAACCTTTTCTTTTAGATTCCGTATATGTGTGTTAGCATACGCTATTTGTTTTTCTCTTTCTGACTTACTTCACTCTGTATGACAGACTCTAGGTCCATCCACCTCACTACAAATAACTCAATTTTGTTTCTTTTTATGGCTGAGTAATATTCCATTGTATATATGTGCCACATCTCCTTTATCCATTCATCTGTTGATGGGCACTTAGGTTGCTTTCATATCCTGGCTATTGTAAATAGAGTTGCAATGAACACTGTGGTACATGACTCTTTTTGAATTATGGTTTCCTCAGGGTATATGCCCAGGAGTGGGATTGCTGTGTTGTATGGTAGTTCTATTTTTAGTTTGTTGTTGTTGTTGTTTTGCGGTACGCGGGCCTCTCACTGTTGTGGCCTCTCCCGTTGCAGAGCACAGGCTCCGGACGCGCAGGCTCAGTGGCCATGGCTCACGGGCCTAGCCGCTCCGCGGCATGTGGGATCTTCCCGGACTGGGACACGAACCCGTGTCCTCTGCATTGGCAGGTGGAGTCCCAGCCACTGCGCCACCAGGGAAGCCCTATTTTTAGTTTTTAAAGGAACCTCCATACTGTTCTCCATAGTGCCTGTATCAATTTACATTCCCACCAACAGTGCACAAGGGTTCCCTTTTCTCCACACCCTCTCCAGCATTTATTGTTTGTAGATTTTTTGATGATGGCCATTCTAACTGGTGTGAGGTAATAACTCATTGTAGTTTTGATTTGCATTTCTCTAATGATTAGTGATGTTGAGCATCCTTTCATGTGTTTGTTGGCAATCTGTATATCTTCTCTGGAGAAATGTCTATTTAGGTCTTCTGCCCATTTTTGGAGTGGGTTGTTTGTTTTTCTGATATTGAGCTGCGTGAGCTGTTTGTAAAATTTGGAGATTAATCCGTTGTCAGTTGCTTCATTTGCAAATATTTTCTTCCATTCTGAGGGTTGTCTTTTCATCTTGTTTATGGTTTCCTTTGCTGTGCAAAAGCTTTTAAGTTTTATTAGGTCCTGTTTATTTATTTTTATTTCCATTTCTCTAGGAGGTAGGTCAAAAAGGATCTTGCTGTGATTTATGTCATAGAGTGCTGTGCCTATGTTTTCCTCTAAGAGTTTTATAGTGTCTGGCCTTACATTTAGGTCTTTAATCCGTTTTTTTTTTTTTTCCGGTACGCGGGCCTCTCACTGTTGTGGCCTCTCCCATTGTGGAGCACAGGCTCCGGACGCGCAGGCTCAGCGGCCATGGCTCACGGGCCCAGCCACTCCGCGGCATGTGGGATCTTCCTGAACCAGGGCACGAACCTGTGTCCCCTGCATCGGCAGGCGGACTCTCAACCACTGAGCCACCAGGGAAGCCCTTTAATCCATTTTGAGTTTATTTTCATGTATGGTGTTAAGAAGTGTTCTAATTTCATTCTTTTACATGTAGCTGTCCAGTTTTCCCAGCACCACTTATTGAAGAGGCTGTCTTTATCGAAAATAAGGTGACCATATGTGCATGAGTTTATCTCTGGGCTGGGCTTTCTATCCTGTTCCATTGATCTATATTTCTGTTTTTGTGCCAGTACCATACTGTCTTGATGACTGTAGTTTTGTAGTGTTGTCTGAAGTCCAGGAGCCTGATTCCTCCAGCTCCATTTTTCTTTCTCAATATTGCTTTGGCTATTCGGTGTCTTTTGTGTTTTCATACAAATTGTGAAATTTTTTGTTCTAGTTCTCTGGAAAATGCCGTTGGTAGTTTGATAGGGATTGCACTGAATCTGTAGATTGCTTTGGGTAGTAGAGTCATTTTCACAATGTTGATTCTTCCAATCCAAGAACATGGTATATCTCTCCATCTGTTTGTATCATCTTTAGCTTCTTTCATCAGTGTCTTATAGATTTCTGCATACAGGTCTTTTGTCTCCTTAGGTAGGTTTATCCCTAGGTATTTTATTCTTTTTGTTGCAATGTTTCCTTAATTTCTCTTTCAAATTTTTCATCATTAGTGTATAGGAATGAAAGAGATTTCTGTGCTTTAATTTTGTATCCTGCTACTTTACCAAATTCATTGATTAGCTCTAGTAGTTATCTGCTAGCCTCTTTAGGATTCTCTATGTAAAGTATCATGTCATCTGCAAACAGTGACAGCTTTACTTCTTCTCTTCTGATTTGGATTCCTTTTATTTCTTTTTCTTCTCTGATTGCTGTGGCTAAAACTTCCAAAACTATGTTGAATAATAGTGGTGAGAGTGGACAACCTTGTCATGTTCCTGATCTTAGAGGAAATGGTTTCAGTTTTTCACCATTGAGAACAACGTTGGCTGTGGGTTTGTCATATATGGCCTTTATTATGTTGAGGGAAGTTCCCTCTATGCCTACTTTCTGTAAGGTTTTTATCATAAATGGGTGTTGAATTTTGTCAAAAGCAAAAATCATTAACTTTGAATAGAACTCTTTATAAATTTCACAGTTCATTGGAACATACGTACTGATTATAACCTCTTTTTTGCTTAAGACGTGGTGTTATCTTTAAGAAAATATATATATACGTATGTGTGTTGTCTTGGAGCATAACAATAATAACAACAAGTATTGAGCATTGCCATACTAAAAGCTTTACATACATTAGCCCCTTGAATTGGCAAAATAGCTTTGTGAAGTCAAGATTAACACCCCTATTTTACAGACCAGGACCCTGAGGCATGGGAGGTGAATATGTTAGTTGCAAATATATCTCAACAGTGAAGGAGAACTGGGATCGGAGCCAGTCAGTCCAGCTCTGAAGCCCTCCTATGGGTACAGGAGCCTTGGTCAGAGCTTCAGAATGAGGGCCTGAGGCTCAGACAGCACATGGGAGAACGCTTACTAGAGTGTTGTTAGACCTTCCTTCTCTTCCTCACATTCTGGCTTACACTCCAATCCAAAGTGGCTGCACTGACCGTGACCTGAACTGAGTGTCACCATCCGTTTAAATATCTCCACAGGAACATCTGATTATTCCCAGACATGTAAGCTTCCTGTGCCTTGTATATTATTTCAGGAGAATGGTTGGGGATATCCTGTGTTGATGCATGACAGAAGGAAATTGAGAGCAGTTAATATTTTTTTTTGTAGGACCCGATATTTGTGGATTTGATGTCAAGAAAGTTCATGTTATTTTACATTTCAAGAATCAGTATCACTCAAACAAGAAATCAATCAGGTGTAAGGTAAATTCTTTCATATTCAAATCAGTGATCATGTTAACTCTTGCCAGATAATAACGTAAGTTTATAGAAAATAGTTTTGACCTTAAACTATTTAAGTGAACTATGGATGGGCCTTGTCTGTCCTGTCCCTGCTTTCCAGTTTAGCAGGCCTGTTAGAGACACTTGTCCACCACTTTGATTGGTTTGGTTTCCAAAGTTTTTACCCACCGGGAGGGTACACTTCTCACTGTGAGCCATGACGTTGATTTATAAAATGCCCCATAAGGGTTACGACAGGATGCTCACGTTTCAGCTATACCCATCATCATTAAGGAATGAAATATTCAGGGTGAAAAAAAATTCTGGTGAAATTAATCTTCAAAATACCAAAACAATTTAAAATGGGAATATTTCTAAAATGAATGCATACATGCTTTACATTTTTACCCAGGGGATCCTGTGAAAATGACATTTTAGGTCTTAGGGCCTGTTTATAACTCAATGGCCCTACCCGGGGCTTCTCCAAAGAGGCAGCTTGCATTAAGTCCCTGGTGTGTGGGCCTGTGAAGGGGAAGTACACTCCCTAAAGCTCATCCCCCCACACTTTGAAGGTAAGCACCAGGAAGCAGGGACCTGTCCCCCGAGGCATCCCCAGCACCCATAGCCTCTGTGCATCTGGGCAGGAGGCCAGTGTATTTCAAGATCATTGACAGCAAGGAACGGAAGCATCCGTAACTGTCCCTTATTCAGTCTCTACCTGAGCAGGGGGCGCTCGGCACCCTCACAAAGCCCCGGTGAGTCTCTGTGGGCAGCATGGTTTCTCGCCGGGTCCTGCCTGCTGACTTGATGGTTCTAAAGGATCAGCAGGTCCCCCATGTACTCAGAGGCCTGACACCCCTCCCTTGAGCATGGAGGGGAGCTCAAAATCCAAGTCTTCCTCCTCCACCTTAGTGTTGGACCAGAGGACCAGTCTTCATGATATGATTCCCGAGCATTTGTTCAGTTGCAGCTCAGGCATGCAGGAGAGAAAGGGGATGACACTACCAGATGGAGGCTGTGAGGTCTGGCCTGGACTGTGCCTGCGAGGCCAGAGCTCGGTCACCTGCGGGCAGCAAGCCTGCGGGGCCCTGAGTGGCGCTGGCAGGCGCACAACTCCCTCAGACAGGTATTGGTATTTCTGCAGCCTGTTAGAAAAATAGAGACAAGTCTGCTGAAGGAGCCTTGGAGCCTTGGATCATAGCAGCTAGTCAGCATCACGGACTCCTCGGTGAGGAGCAAGGTTATCTTCTCGGGGCTCCGATTCACTCTGCAATGCTGTAAAAGAAACGCAGTGGTCAGCCCTCAAGGATTTTCAAGGAGGAGGTCTGGCCTGCATTGTTAAAAAAAATACCTCAGGAGATTGATTCAAGATAGCGGAGTAGACAGATGTGCGCTCACTCCGTCTTGCGAGAACACTGGCATCACCACTAACTGCTGAACAGTCATCGACAGGAAGACACTGGAACTCACCAAAAAAGATACACCACATCCAAAGACAAAGGAGAAGCCACAATGAGACGGTAGGAGGGCTGCAATCACAATAAAATCAAATCCCCTAACTGCTGGGTGGGCAACTCACAAACTGGAGAACAATTATACCACAGAAGTTCACCACTGGAGTGAAGGTTCTGAGCCCCATGTTAGACTTCCCAACCTGGGGGTCTGGCAACAGGAGGAGGAATCCCCAGAGAATCGGACTTTGAAAGCTAGTGGGATTTGATTGCAGGACTTCAACAAGACTGGGGGAAACAGAGACTCCACTCTTAGAGGGCACACACAAAGTCTTGTGCGCACCAGGACCCGGGGGAAGGAGCAGTGACCCCATAGGAGACTGAACCAGACCTACCTGCTAATGTTGATTGGTCTGCAGAGGAGGGGGTGGGCGGCTGTGGCTCACTGCAGGGACAAGGACACTGGCAGCAGAAGTTATGGGAAGTACTCATTGGCGTGAGCCCTCCCGGGGTCCTCCATTAGCCCCACCAAAGAGCCTACTCAGGCCAAACAACCAACAGCGAGGGAACACAGCCCCACCCATCAGCAGACAAGTGGATTAAAGTTTTACTGAGCTCTGCCCACCAGAGCAACACCCAGCTCTACCCATCACCAGTCCCTCCCATCAGGAAGCTTGCACGAGCCTCTTAGATAGCCTCAACCACCAGAGGGCAGACAGCAGACACAAGAAGAACTACAATCCTGCAGCCTGCCGAAGGAAAACCACAATCAGAGAAAGATAGATGAAATGAAAAGGCAGAGGATTATGTCCCAGATGAAGGACCAAGATAAAAACCCAGAAAAACAACTAAATTCCAGAAAAAGAATTCAGAATAATGATAGTGAAGATGATCCAGGACCTTTGAAAAAGAATGGAGTCAAGGATTGAGAAGATGCAAGAAATGTTTAACACAGAACTAGAAGAATTAAAGAACAAAGATGAACAATACAATAACTGAAATGAAAAATACACCAGAAGGAATTGATAGCAGAATAACTGAGGGAGAAGAATGGATAAGTGACCTGGAAGACAGAATGGTGGAAATCACTGCTGCAGAACAGAATAAAGAAAAAAGAATGAAAAGAAATGAAGACAGCCTAAGAGACTTCTGGAACAATGTTAAATGCACCAACATTCGCATTATAGGGGTCCCAGAAGGAGGAGAGAGAGAGAAAGGACCCGAGAAAATATTTGAAGAGATGATAGTTGAAAACTTCCCTAACCTGGGAAAGGAAATAGCCACCCAAGTCCAGGAAGTGCGGAGTGTCCCAGGCAGGATAAACCCAAGGAGAAACACACTGAGACACATAGTAATCAAATTGACAAAAATTAAAGGCAGAGAAAAATGATTAAAAGCAACAAGGGAAAAATGACAACATACCAGGGAACTCCCATAAGGTTAACAGCTGATTTCTCAGCAGAAATTCTGCAAGCCAGAAGGGAGTGGCACGATATATTTAAAGTGATGAAAGGGAAGAACCTACAACCAGGAACACTCTACCCAGCAAGGCTCTCATTCAGATTTGACGGAGAAATCAAAAGCTTTACAGACAAGCAAAAGCTAAGAGAATTCAGCACCACCAGACCAGCTTTGTAACAAATGCTAAAGGAACTCCTCTAGGCAGGAAAGAGACTAGAAACTTAAAACAACCTTGTACATGTATAGTCTGCTATATCAAAACCTCATGGGAACAGCAAACCCCCAAACTACAATAGATACACACACAAAAAAGAAAAAGCAACCCAAGCACAACACTGAAGATGGTCATCAAACCACAAGAGAAAAGAACAAAAAAGGATGGAAAGAAAAAAGACCTACCAAAAAAAAAAAAAAAAAAGGTACTTCCCTGGTGGTCCAGTGGTAAAGAATCCACCTTCCAATGCAGGGGACACAGGTTCGATCCCTGGTCAGGGAACTAAGATCCCACATGCTGCGGGGCAACTAAGCCCACACGCCACAACTACTGAGCTCACGAGCCTCAACTAGAGAGCCTGCGTGCTGCAAACTACAGAGCCCATGCACTCTAGAACCCGCGCACCACAACTACAGAGCCCACGCACCCTGGAGCCTGAGTGCTACAACTAGCGAAGTGAAAACCAGCATGCCACAACTAGAAAGAAGCCCGCCCGCGGCAAGGAAGAGCCCGCACTCTGCAACTAAGACCCGACACAGCCAAAAAAAAAAAAAAACCTCGGATGTTCTAGGGAGGAAGGGGTGGCGATCAACAGACAGGGAGATGGGTGAGATTGTTAGGTCAAGGCTTCAGCGGGATGCAGAACACGGGAGCGTTTTGACAGATGATTCAGGTGTAGGGTCCACACGTCTTGATGATGTTTGGATTCTGGGTGCTGAGGGTATGGATGATGATTCTCAGTGGCGTTGCTCTTAAATAGGAGGGGAAACAAAGGCCAAGAAAGGGGTCAGGGCAGACTCAGGGGTCATGTTTAGAACAGTTGGTTGTGAAATCCAGGCAGACATCGAGGTAGAGGTGTCGAATAAATTGTTGGAAACTTTGGGTCTGAAACTCGGCTGATGGTTGGGATTAAAGATGTTGGCTTGGAGCTGTTTGCATATGTGTGGGTGTCGATGTTACCCCTCAGGAGGCTCTGGGCCGCTGGACAAATCCCAGAGGGTGCCAGCCATGGGGCCAGCAAGCCCAAAGTCTAAATTAAGAAAGACAAGTGGAGACAAAGGCAGGCAGAGAGCAGGGGGAAAGCGTTTGGAGAATTGTGCACTCAGCTGTCACGGCGGGCTACAAGGGTTGAGGGGGACACAGAGTAGGCTGTAATACTGGTCCCGGGACAGAGTCATTGTCTGCGGTGTGACAGAGCAGAGGGGTACTGAAAAGATGTTTTGATTGGGTTCTTAGCAGGGAGAGACTCCTCCTGACAGAGCCTTTATACTGGGGCAGTGGTTCCCAAACTTGAACAGCGTCAGAGACCCTGGAGGGCCTATGAAAGTGGCCAGAGGGTCCACGAGGCTCTGATGCAGCAGTGCGGGGCTGACCTGGGAATGGGCATTGCCCATGTTCCCCCAGTGATGCTGCTGCTGTTGGGGTGTGGTGCAGGGGTCCCCTCTGCTGCTGACAGTCAGATATGTCCTGGTCACCCCCAGCCTCCCCAGACACCCTCCCATCCACCTTCCAGCCCTCCTTTATTTTTTATTTTATTTATTTATTTATTTTTGGCCACACTGTGTGGCATGCAGGATCTTAGTTCCCCAACCAGGGATCCAACCCGTGCCCCCTGCAGTGGAAGCGTGGAGTCTTAACCACTGGACCACCAGGGAAGTCCCCAGCCCTCCTTTATTGAATGTTAAATGCTTTCCTTGTGTCCAGCCTGGGGCTTTAACCATGACCAAAAGGCGCACCAGGCCTGCCCTCCCCAAGCTTAAATTGTTGGACAACACAGAGAGTTAAAAATTCTCTCTTGTGTTGAGAAATAGAGTGGGCTTCATTTGGTGTCTTTCAGAATGCAGAGCCAGAGTTGTTTTGCATATAACTTTTCTTAAGTCCAACAACGCACTGGTCCCTCGGTTTACACCAATCACCCCATCATAACTGCCTGGGGGATTATAGGTGAAAGCCATTGTCTTTGCACAAAAGGGAATCAGCCACTCAAGAGAAGGCTGCCAGTAGTGAGGAAGTATTCTACAAAGGGGTGAGTCTTCTGTAGGACACCCTTTCATTGTCAAGTCAACCCCTATTTCTAGAACGTCTCTGCTTTCTGTTTACAACAAGACTTTGACCCATGACGATTTATGCTGCATGTCTAGACCTGCCTTGAAACGTTAAGGGTCTTATTCTTTTCCTTTTCTCCCCCAAAACATTCAGGTTGATGGCTTCACACACCTCTACACTCTGATTTTAAGACCAGACCTCACTTACGAAGTGAAAATTGATGGTCAGTCGATTGAATCCGGCAGCATAGAGTATGACTGGCAGCTCACATCACTGAAGAAAATGGAGAAGGCTTCAGCAGAGTCTAAGGACTGGGACCAGGCTACAGAGGGCAAATCCCAGGTGTGGATTTTTCCCGCAGAACTGCTAGAAAGTGTACAAGTGTAGTTCGTAAGTACCCAAGTACCGTACAATTGCTGCATGGCTGGGAATCATGATGACAGCATTACAACAATCAAAGTGCCCTCCTCAGAGCATATATGCTGAGACCAGCCACACAGGCTGCACACTTCAAGGTATTGTGAAAGAGTTAAAATATCTGAGATGAAAGCAAGTAGGGTTTGTTTTTGTAACCAATGTTTTTTTTAAAAAAGGAAAATGTATCAGCAACCTTTATAAAAATGATTTTCTTGTCATTCTGCATTTGAGCATAAGTATTTTTGAGCATCATACGTGTGACTGCCAACCAAGAATCAATTATCGTAACAGGTATATATTAGTTTCCTAGGGCTGCCATAAAAAGGACCACAAACTGGGGGCTTGAAACAACAGAGATGTATTCTTTCAGTTCTTCTTGAAGCCAGAAGTCAGAAATCATCAGGGCCGCATACTCCGTCTGAAGGGTCTAGGGGAGAATCCTTCGCTTCTTCCAGCTTTTGGTGACTCCCAGCGTTCCTTGGCTGGTAGACACATCACTCCGATCTCTGCCTCCTTTTCCACATAGCCTTCTATTCTTTTTGTGTCTCTTCTTTCTCTTATAAGGACATTTGTCATTGGATTTAGGGCCTACCTGGATAATCCAGAATTATAGAATGACCTGTCTAGAGATCCTTACCTTAATTACATCTGCAAAGAGCCTTTTTTCCTAATAAGGTCACATTCCCAGATTCTGAGACTTAGGACATTGAGAAATCTTTTGGGGAACTCAACCTGCTATTAAGCTACTTTTTTTTTTTCCATTTACGTTAGTCATTGTTGTAACATTTTTCTTTGTACACCAAACATTATGCCAAAATGTAAGCTATTTATCTTAAGACAATTGTCTTTGCCATAACTGAGAGTACTGTAACTGATGTTTACAATTAATTTCTGGCAACTTAAAATACTAGTGGCATTGCTGTCTAATAGTCAAATACTTCATCATAGATGGAATGTAATTATGAAATTAAAATGGCATCTTGTTTAGACTTAAATTATTTGGCAACCCTTTTCTTTCATAGATGATCAAAAGTAAACTTCCATGAATTTGGAATCCATGTGTCCAATCAATGAGAATGTCTTCAGATTAGAGTAAAATCCCAATCATATAAGGCTTCCCCATCATTTCTCAAGAAAAAGAAAAAAGGCGGGAAGTTATACTCTCCCTTTCTTACCTTCAAACCAAAGTAAAAAAAGTAGTTTTTCACCTGGAAAGAGCATTTACTTTAAACAAGGTACAGAATGGCAAAGAAACTGACGCTGAGGCTCCCAAGCTCAGGAGATACGGGTCTTAGGACTGAAATCCTGGCTGCCTCTGGGTTACAAGGATGCCATCCTAGCAGTGCAGGTGTGCCTTGGTGCCGGGCGTACACGAGGCAGGTCCCCAGAGGAGCCAAATCATCTGTTCAGAAAGCTCGTTCCCAAACTGGCCGTGTTCTGTCCATATGTTCAGTTCTGTGTGATCTCCTAAACAGTGTGGTTCTTTATGGTGTTACCATTTGATAACCCTCATTATAAAGAGTCGGCTACTGACTGAGTTGTAATCATTTCTTGGATCCCAACACAAGACTGGCTCACCTGTTGCCAGTTGGGGTCGGGGCAAAGAGCAGTAGGAGAGATGATTAACTCCCACCTGCCATCGTTGAGACGTTCTAGAGTAACGTGGAAAAGTTCTCAGTTATTCTGAAAGAGAAAACATCATTGTACACCATTTTTATGCTTTGATGTGTTTATCTGAATTATTATTAATCCAGAGCAAATTTTTCTCATCCATTCATTTATTCAACAAATATTTATTTGGGACTTCCCTGGCGGTCCAATGGTTAGGACTCCACTGCTTCCATTGCAGGTGGCATGGGTTGGATCCCTGGTCGGGGAACTAAAATCCTGCAAGCCGCAAGCCGTGTGGTGGGGAAAGAAAGAAAGAAAGAAGGAGAGAGAGAGAGAGAGAGGGAGGGAGGGAGGGAGGGAGGAAGAAAAAGCTCCATTTAAAAAAAACACAAATGTATTCAACACCTATTAAGTCACCTTCACATAGACATGTGTATATATGCACGTGTAGAAATATGTATATATGCGTATGTGTGTATATAGGTATGTGTATACCTGTGTTTTATTTGTTAAGATTTATTATTTATTTATTTTATTTATTATTACTGTTTTGGCTGCATCGGGTCTTAGTTGTGGCGTGCGGGCTCTTCGTTGTGGTGTGCGGGCTTCTCTCTAGCTGTGGGGCGCAGGTTCCAGAGCACGTGGGCTCTCTAGGTTGCAGCACATGGGCTCCAGTTGAGGCACGTGAGCTCAGTAGTTGTGGCACACGGACTTAGTTGCCCCGTGGCATGTGGGATCTTAGTTCCCTGACCAGGGATTGAACCCGCGTCCCCTGCATTGTAAGGCGGATTCTTTACCACTGGACCACCAGGGAAGTCCCCTGTGTTTTATATATATGTGTATAGTGTGAGTATATATATAAGGGCTGAATAATACAACTGCTTTTCTCCTGCTACCCAGCAGTCCTCAGGTAAATCTTGGGACATTCCTTAGTTGTCCAGCCTCTCTCTGGAACAGTCCATATATGACCATGTTGTAGAAGTACAGACTTAACCTAATCAGTAGGAAATATGGCCCGTCTTCCCAACATCACTTTTTGCCCCTTCATTTTAACTTTGGCCACTATTTCGAGTTTTCCACAGCACCGTTCCTCTCAACAGCATGGGAAGAGTGCTGTCATCATAGGTGCGGTTAGGGAGAAAAAGCAGGCAGTGCGTGGTCCTGAAGCCCCCGGTGAGGGAGGGAACCCCAGCACTTAGCCCTTCGACCGTCAAATGGAGGAGGACACGGGGAAAAGTGCAACCAGGGTCACAGGTCTGCCCCTGCCTCTTGGGAGTTAAGAATTTCCTTTCTCAAATCTGAGAATCTAAATTTTTTTCCCCCTACACATATTTTAAGGACTGGGAGAAGCACCTTCTGGATGCCAGGGCCAGCAAGCCGAGTGACTGGAACAGCGAACTGGATGGGGACTGGCAGGCGCCGATGCTGCAGAAGCCTCCATACCAAGTGCGTGGCATCTTCTTCCCTCCAGCCCCCTCCCCACCCGTGTCCCCAGGGTCGACCACATACAGTTTGTTGTTGCAGGATGGCCTGAAACCAGAGGGCATAGACAAAGATGTTTGGCTCCATCAGAAGATGAAAAACACCAATTATTTGACGGAATATGACCTCTCAGAATTTGAGAACATTGGTGCCATCGGACTGGAGCTTTGGCAGGTCACTTGGTTTTAAATTCGCTTTAGTTTAATAACTCTGGACTTCAGCCTAAACTCCTTAATTCACATAGCTAGTATTTGAGCTCCTGTTGTGTGCCGGGCACCCCTACCTGGACCCAAGACATACAGTCGTAGACAAAATGGACATCCTTCCTGCCCTGGGTACTTCTTGTCTGCCTTGCTGCTCCCTGGGAATTTGCCTGGAGCTGACCTTGTGGTGCCTGTCAGCTTTAGGATAAGACTGAAGATTCAGATGTAGCATGTCCAGGATGGAGCCTGAGATTCTGCATCCCCAGCAAGCTCCCTGGCGGTGCTGATGTTGCCCATCCATGGCTCACACTTTGCACAGGAAGGTTCTCGAGCATCGGTTCTCAAACATCGCTGAATGCTCGAGTCACTGGGGAGTTCTTGAAAGTCTCAGTGCCCCGGTGGTACCCCAGACCAGCTAAATCAACATCCCTGGGGGTGAGACCAGGCATCAGGAGTTTTTTTAAATGTTCTTGGTGGTCCCCATATGCAGCCAAGTTTGAGAACCAGTGCCCTGGAGGGAATAGATATTCTAGAAAAGGGTATCTGCATGTCCTACTATTGGCAGCTAATCACTGTTACAGTACTGAGCAAATGACAACTGTTTATTTTGTGGAAAGTTTCATTTTTCACATCAGTAACGAAGGCCTTATTTTCATCCACAGGTGAGATCCGGAACCATCTTCGATAACTTCCTGATCACAGATGATGAAGAGTACGCTGAGAATTTTGGCAAGGCCACCTGGGGTGAAACCAAGGTACAATGAACACAATGAACTTTTCTTTCATAATTCAGTTATTTCTGTACTTAAGTCTCACGTATAGGAAAAGCCTTGATGAATTTTTACTAATGAACACCCCACCCAGATCAAGATACAGAAGGTCGCCAGAGCTCCAGGAACCTCCTCACGATCCCTCCCAGCAAGCACCCACCCCCAAAGGAATAATGGTTCCACTTCCATCGCTGTAGATGGATTTGACTCCTTTTGAAATTTATGTAAATGTAGCTACCCATTATTTATTCATTCAGGTAGTGTTGCGAAGTTCATTCATATTTTTGCATGTAGCAGTAGCTTGTTCTTCCTTTGTGAATATTCCGGAAGGTATGTATCCATTCTCTGTGGATGCAGCTTTGGGATGCTTCCAGTTTGTGGCCTCATGGATAAAGCTGTTCCCATCATTCCTGTACATGTCTTTCAATGGACACATGCCCAGGAGTGGACAGGCTGGGTCACCAGTTCTTACACAAACGTTTTCAGTGTGTCATCCTGTTTACATTCCCTTCCTCATCGTCGAGAATTTCAATTGTGTCGCATCTTTGGCCATGCTAGGTATTACTGTCAGTTGTTGTTGATGAGTCAGTTTTATTGAAGTATAATTTACATACTGTGAAATGTATAGTTCTATGAATTCTGACAAACACATATAGTTATGAAACCACCACTAAAAATCAAGATGTACAACAGTTTCACCACCCCAAAAAGTCTCCTTGTAACCAAGCCCTCCCCTACTCCAGCAATCACTGATCTGATATCCGTCCTTATAGTATTTTTGAAGTATAGTTGATTTACAACGTTGTGTTAGTTTCAGGTGTACAGCAAAGTGATTTAGTTATAAATGTATATTCTTTTTCAGATTCAGAATATATATATACTTTTTCAGATTCTTTTCCATTATAGGTTATTGCAAGATATTGAATATAGTTCCCTGTGCTATACAGTAGGTCCTTGTTGTTTATGTCCCTATAGTTTTGCCTTTTCCAGAATGTCATATAAATGGAATCATATAGTATGGAGTCTTTTTGAGCCTGCTTCTCACACCAAGCGTAGTATCTCCAAGATTCCTCCGTGTTGCTGAGGTTCACTCAGTAGTTTCTTCTTATTAGTAGTATCTTCTTATTACTGAGTAGTTTACCTGCTCACCAGCTGATGGACATTTGGGTTGTTTCCAATTTTTTTTCTTTCTTTCTTTCTTTTTTTCTTTTTTGGCTGCACCACGGGGCATGCGGAATCTTAGTTCCCTGACCAGGGATCGAAGCCGCACCTCTGCAGTGGCAGCAGTGGAGTCCTAACCACTGCACCACCAGGGAAGTCCCAGGGGTGTTTCCAGTTTTTAACAGTATGACCAAAGCTGCTATCAATGTTGCGTATAGTTTTTTTGTGTGGACGTGTGCTTTTATTTTTCTTGGGTAAATACCCAGGAGGGGGCTGCTGAGTTGTATGGTGTATCTTTAACTCTATGAGAAATCGCCAACCTGTTTCCAGAGGGGCTGCACTGTTTTTCAGTCTCTCCAGTCTCACCAGCACTGGGGACTGTGGGTTTCTATAGGTGTGTAGTGGTATCTCTGATTTTGTTTGCATTTCCCTGATGACGAATGAAGGTGGGTACTGTTTCATGGCTTTTGTGGCCATTTGGAGATCCTTTTCTGTGAAATACCTGTGTTTTAAGACGTAAGTTTTGTTATTATTCAGGTATGGTGAGGCCAGCAGATCAGGAGATGACCTCCATCAAAAAGATGGTTTATTTTACTCACAGATCCCCAGAGGAGGGGCCACGCCATGCCATTCAGGGCCACATGGGGAAGCACCAGGTTTGGTCAGGTGGCAGAGGGAGAGTGTGGAAGATGTAGGCAAAAAAGTTTGTTTTGGTTTTTTGCAGGAAGGAACAGATGAAGCTGGATAAGCAGGCTTAGGATTGGCTAGTTTTAAGAATTTCAGTGGGCTCTGGGGTACTGGTTGTCTAGTACCTGGCTGTGGGATAATTAAGGCAAGGAGAAATCAGCCCTGAATTGAGCCAAGTAGTGGAGGTCGTTAGGGATGTGAGCTCTGAATGTAGTTTGCATATGAAAAGAGTGCTTTTTGGCATTTACTATCTCTAAGAGTGGGCCCCCTTGGAGGGGCCATCCCTCCTGGGTCAGCAAGGCCCCAGATATCAAAGCAAGAGAAACATATGGTTGATACAGCCTGTTTATGTCGCTTGCCCACTTTCGCATTGGGTTATTTGACCTTTTCTTATTTAGTTGTAGGTGTTCTTTATATATTCTGTCAAGTTCTTTGTCAGATAAGTGCATTGTAAGTGTCCTTGACCACTCTGTGCTTTGCCTTTCTATTCCCTCAAGTGTGAAGCACTCCTGTATTATTATTTTTTTTAGTGTGTATTTTGAGGCCCCTATCCTGAGAAACCAACTTAAAAACTTAGCTCTGCCTTCACATAAAGAAGATAAAATATCTTTCATCAGTACAAATTCATTTATAACTCTTTGGAGCTAGAGTACTGACACTAAAATGTATGCTTTTAATGGGCATAAACATTTTGTTTCTCATGTTGCTAAGCGCCAATAACTAAATGGTGGCGCTGCTCACCCATAAGGAGAGAGTGGTCAGTGTCTTCTGGGAGTGCCATGACTGAGAGAGAAAGGTCTTGGAGGACCCTCCACACTGTTTTAGCCAGAAACTTTGGGTTGTTAAATTGCATGCCGGTGAGTTTAAGTTAAGGGTGATACACAAAACATCTTCCTGCTTTTAATCAAAATCTCCTCATTCCCTTATTTTCACTGATAAGGCGTCTTCCATGTCATGTCCGTCACACTGGGACCAACTGCAAAGCAGGTGCTTAAAATTTGAGGGCTTCCCTGGTGGCGCGGTGGTTGAGAGTCCGCCTGCCAATGCAGGGGACACGGGTTTGTGCCCCGGTCCGGGAAGATCCCACATGCCGCAGAGCAGCTGGGCCCGTGAGCCATGGCTGCTGAGCCTGCGCGTCCGGAGCCTGTGCTCCGCAATGGGAGAGGCCACAACAGTGAGAGGCCCGCGTACCGTAAAAAAAAAAAAAAAATTGAACATTTTAAGGCATTTCAGGGGAAAATTTCCCCTCCACTGATGAAAGGTGGTTATCGCTAAGTGATTTTCTCATGAGCCCTTTCTTCTGTTTTCCTTTTTTTAAAATTATTTATTTATTTATTTTGGCTGCACCGTGTCTTAGTTGTGGCAGGCGGGCTTCTTAGTTGCGGCATGCATGCGGGATCTAATTCCCCGACCGGGGATCGAACCCCGGGCCCCCTGAACTGGAAGCGCAGAGTCTTACCCACTGGACCACCAGGAACGTCCCGAGCCACTTCTTCTTGAATCTGATTTCTGCAGCAAAGCCTTCCTAAACTCTTTTTTCAGGAATGACTATGGGACATTTCTTGACGTGTCTTCACTCATCTAACCCTTCTTTTAATCACACATGTCTGGAATTGCTCATTCAGGCTCTGAGTCCTCTTCTCATTACTCATTCACTTGTCAGCTGGTTGAAGGACCGGCCCAGGTGCTCTGGGAATAGAAGAAGGAGGGTGTATCCATTTCCTGGGGCTGCCATAACAAATCACCACAAACTTGCTGGCTTAAAACATCACAAATGTATTCTCTCCAATTCTGGAGGCCAGAATTCCAAAATCAGTATCAATAGGCTGAAATCAAGGCATCAGCAGGGCCTTGCTCCCTCTAAAGGCTCTAGGGGAGAACGCTTACTTCGCCTCTTGCAGCTCCTGATGGGTCCTGGTGCTCCTTGGTTTGTGGCCGCACCCTTCTAATCTTTGCTCCCATCTTCACATGTCCTTCTCCTCTTCTGTCTCTGTTTGTGTCAAATCTCCCTCTGCCCCTCTCTTATGAGAACATTATGATAGAATTTAGCATCCACCTGATAATCCAGTAGAAATTCTTCATCTCAACATGCTTAATTTAATCACATCTGCAAAGACCCTTTCCCCATAGGTATAAGGTTACATTTACAGGTTCCAGGAATTGGGACCTGATTACTGGGGGGTTCTTTTTCAGCCAACCCCCAGCTGGTGTGGAGGCTTCTAGAAGGCAGGGGCAGGCTGCATGCTGACACCCAATCAACCCACAGGAAGCATAATCCCCAGCTGCCGGGGTCTTTGTTTCTTTCTCCAGGGCCCAGAAAGGGAGATGGATGCCATACAGGCCAAGGAAGAAGAGAAGAAGGCCCGAGAGGAAGATGAGGATGAGCAGATGATGGGCAGGTTTGGTGGGAGAGAAAATATCTTCAAAGGATTCCACAAGAGGAATGAACTTTAATCATCCCCACCCCAGCTAAAGATGACTGGTAAAACCTTGTTTCTACTTAAATCAACATTTAAAAGCTCAAATGTCTACAGACGTGGTCATTTGTCTAATTTTCTTTGAAAAATGTTCCCATGCTTCTCGGTGGGATCGGTCTGGTTTTCCCCGAGCACCTTCCAGCCCCTCCTCCCCGACCCCAGGTACCCAGAGACGTTTCCTTTGGACAAACCGAAGTGCTGGAGGAAGCCCGAGGCCAGTGAGAGTCTGGCCAAAAACACAATGCTCTTTTCTTAATCCCCAAAATGTTTTATAAATAAAAGGTGGTAAAACTTACCTTGAAAAAGGAGAAATGATGCTTTATTTCTTTGGGTTGTAAGTTACTAATAGCTTATGTGAAACTTTTCCAGTATGGAATCTTTATGCAGCATCGTTGGCGTGGAAAGGTTTTGCGTGCCTCATTTGCACGCTGCTTATTCTGGAGAACCCAGGCCTTGTGCACAGATGTTTAACATTCCATAAAGGAGCTTTTTCCCCCACTCTGTGACCCACTTCCATGGCCGTTAGTTCTCTGTAAGACAGAGGAATGAAATTCATTCTCTCAAGTGAAAATAGTGATTACTTCACAGATAAATTTTTTTCCTTAAATCAAACGACTTGCTTAAAAAAAAAAAAAAAGCCACACATAGCAGCCTTCTGTTTTGAAGAGCTCTGTTTTCACGCAGAAATTTGTGTTGGAAATAATCAAATTTAGGACATCATGTTACAAATAAGCCAAATAAAATCGGAAATTATATAGAACGTATTGATAGGTGATCAGTGTGAAAAGTCTGGCCAGGAAGTGAAGGTCTGGCAAATTTTGTTCTGGCTTTTATTGAAGTTGGCAGACCTTTGACCTTGAACTTTTTCAAGGTCCTTCAACTTTTTCAGCTGACAGTCACATTGGTCTTCCCAGTTTATCGGGGGTTATCAGTCTCAGAAGCTAAAGACTCACTCCCTGGAAGTGCAGGGGTGGGATTCAAACACTGCCCACCTTTTAAATCTCTGAACAAGGGGAGAAGTTAATGAGGGAAGAAGCAGTGCTAGACCTCGAGAGAAAATGCTGGAAACAATTGTACAAAATGGGTCAGACCAGCTCAGACCCTGCAGAACTCATCTTCCGCAGCAGTGCTGTCCTGGAGAACTTTCCTCATCTGTGCTGGCAATACAGTAGCCACTGGCCACATGTGAGGCCTTGAAATGTGGCTGGCTGGTGGGACTGAAGAATGAATTTTATTTTTAATTAATAAACTTCATTTTCTAGAGCAGTTTTAGATTCCTAGCAAAACAGCAGAAAGTAGAGAGAGTTCCCATATACTGTCTGTCCTCACACCCTCACACCCTCCCTTACCAATGACATCCCACACCACGGTGGTATGTTTGTCACAACTGATTGATGTGTCACACGGACACATCATTATCGCCCAGAGTCTGTACTGTGCATTAGGGTTCACTCTTGGTGTTGTGCCTTCTATGGAGGAACGAATTTTTAATCTTATTTTATTGTAACATTTATTATTTTTCTTCCAGTTTTATTGATATATAATTGACATACAGCACTATATAAGTTTAAGGTGTACAGCATAATGATTTGACTTACATACATCATGAACTGATGACCACAATGAGTTTAGTGAACGTCCATCATCTCATATAGATAAAAAATTAAAGACATAGAAAGAATATGTTTTCCTTTTAATAAGAACTCTTAGTATTTACTCCCAACAATTTTCATTATAACATACAGCAGTCTTAATTATATTTATCATGTTGTACATTATATCCCTAGTACTTATTTATCTTATAACTGGAAGTTTGTACCTTTTGACTGCCTTCATCCAATTCCCCCCGACTCCCACCTCCTGCCTCTGATAACGACAAATCTGATCTCTTTTTCTATGAGTTTGTTTCTTTTTGAAGTATAATTGATCTGCAACACTATGTTAGTTCCTGTTCCACAACATAGTGATTTGATATTTCTATACATTTCAAAATGAGAAAGTCTTTACAGACGTAATCAAGTGATAATGACATCATTAAGGTGGGTCCTAATCTGATATGACTAGTATCCTTATAAGTGGGAAATTTGGACACAGAGACAGACATGTACAGAGGGAAGACCATGTAAAGATCCAGGGTGACACCATCTTCAAGCCAAGAAACACTGGAGGCTACCAGAAGCTTGGAAAGGGGCATGGAACAGATCCTCCCTTACAGAATTGTAATTGATTTAAATTTAAACTTACATTGCCATATGTGGCGAGAGGCCACTGTGTTGGACGGTGCAGCTTTAGACTCTGGTGAGAGAGGCCCCAGGACGGCTGATTACTGCCCAGGGTGGCAGGCACAGTAGTAGAGGGAGTTCCAGGCCACTCTGCTGCTGGCCAGGTGAGACTCTCACCATTGAGCCTCTGGTTCCAGTCAAGACACGATAGTCTCTGTGGTTTTTGTTGCCCCTGTAGACTCTCGACAGCGAGGCTGGAAGCCTGCACAATTTTCCTAGACAACCTTGCCCGTTAGTGCCCCATCACATTCTGTGAGAAGGACATCAGAAGACGGGCGAAGAGGAGAAGCCATTTTTTCCAGGCTGCTGCCGGCACCTTAGGCAGTGGCGATGATAGTGGTGACTTTAGCAACAATGGCAGAAGCAGTGGTGGCCGGTGAGGACCGGTATCTGGGTTCCTGCTCAGGGCCCAGTGGTTGTGGGTTTGGGGTAACACCCTTTCCCTTTTGACTTTTAGTCCTAAAGAGGCTAGCAGCTTCCTACTGTTACTAATCTTAGGTAACCTTGCATTTCTCCTCTGTTTTTCCGATGCTTTTGCACTCAGTCTCCTGTTACAAATTGTCCTCTGTTTGAAATATCTAGGATGACTTCTCTTTTCCTTATGGAACATGGACCAATAAAGCACCCAAGGCAGCTAAAAGCCTCCATCACCCCCACCAGGACCACCACTGCATCTTTCCAGCTGTTCCACTTGCTTCCATCCATCCCCTCTCCATCCACTTTGCCTACCTTATCCTGAGCTGCTGTTCTAGAGCAGCTGTTCATGTTCAAAACCCTCTGGTGAGGGGCTCCCTGGTGGACCCATGGTTAAGACTCTGCTCTCCCAATGCAGGGGCCCTGGGTTCAATCCCTGGTTGGGGGCCTAAGATCCTGCATGCCGCACGGTGTGGCAAAAAAAAAAATCTTAAAAAAAACACACCCTCTGGTGGCCTCTCATTTCTCTTTGCACAGGGAACTGAGGAGCAAAGGAGCACCATGAGGCTGAAAACTTGGAGCTCGGAGAGCAAGGTGGTCTCAAGATGAGGCTGGATCACATGCGGTCTTATTTTATTGCTCTTCACACAGGGCTCTCCAATCAGACCATATGTAATCCAGCCTCATTTCAAGACCCTCTGTCTTGCTGTCTGAGTACCAGAGCCTCAGTCTCAAAGTGCCTCTTCGCTACTCAGCTTCTGCTTGTGATGGTTCTGAGGCCCCACCGTCGCTGCAGTCAGGCTCAACCTTCAAGTGTCACACCATTGGACTACTCTGTAGCACTTATCACTGGTTATCTATTTCCTCATGTGATTTTTAAAAATCAATTAATTATTTTTTTGGCTGCGTTGGGTTTTCGTTGCTGCGCGTAGGCTTTCTCTAGTTGCAGTGAGCGGGGGCAACTCTTCGTTGTGGTGCACCACCTTCTCACTGCAGTGGCTTCTCTTGTTGCGGAGCATGGGCTCTAGGCACATGGGCTTCAGTAGTTGTGGCACACAGGCTCAGTAGTTGTGGCACACGGCTTAGTTGCTCCACAGCATGTGGGATCTTTCCCGGACCAGGGCTTGAACCCATGTCCCCTGCATTGGCAGGAGGATCCTTAACCACTGTGCCACCAGGGAAGTTCCTCCTCATGGGATTTTTTCATGTCTGTTTCCTTCCTCTAGACCTGTGGTTCTCACAGTGGGGGGCCTGGGGACCAGCAGCCTCAGTACCTCCTGGGGATTTGTTAGAAATGCAAAAATCTCAGGCCCCACCCAGATCTGTAAACCAGAATCTGGAAATCTAGTCTACTTAACAAGTCTGGGTAGCTCCAGGGTGAGACCTGTTTGTGTAGAGTGTGTGTCTGCCTGGCCCACAAATGGAGCACCTGTACTCAATGAGCATTTGATGGTGAATGGTTGTTGAATGAATCACAAAGCACACTGTGCTCATTTGAAGGGCACGAGGTATGTCAAGTCACTGAAGACACTGGAGCAAGCAGCTGTGAGACTCCAGAGGGGAGGAGGTGGACAGGAAGCTGTGCCCTCACTACCCCAAGATCGCACAGCCTTCCAGCTTGTCTGCCTGAGAAGTGCCACTATCACAGGACACCACGTAAGGGGAAGCTGACCCGTGCTGAAGAAACCTTGTGCCCCTGTGGCCAGCTACTCAGCAGGACCTTCCTTCCTCATCCTCTTAGTGGAAACCGGCCACAGATGAGTGGGTGTCTATAGTAAAAAGAAGGCAAAACATGTCTAAACAAATAAATGTGCCTCCATAATGGTCCTCCAGCAAACACCAGGTGCCTGCTCTGTGCAGGGCTCAGCGTGAGGCATAGAGATGAAACGATAGCAAACACATATTACCATTCCCTCTTTTCAGAAGAGGGGATTGGGGGCGCAGAGAGGCTACTTAAATGACTTGCCAAGATCACACAGCAAGAAAGTGGCCACACACACACACACACACACACACACACACACACACAGCTATCCTAGGAACAGGGCGCCTTGCTGGGCAGGGTGAGGGTCCCGTCGCCAGGTGGGCGACAGCCTCTGCATAGTGCTTTTGCCAGGCGCACGGCAATGGGAACAGCATCCCTAGAAGAGGGCCCATCATCGGCTAGGACCCGGAGGGGTAAGGAACCTTGGCAGACGAGCCAAGGAATTGGGAAGGAGGTGGTGAAGGAGCGCGTGAGGCACTCTGCAAAGGTCCCGGGCCCCGCCCCCTCCAGCTGGGGCTAGGCGCGCGCGGCCCCGCCCTCAACCCCCTCCCCTTCTGGCTCCGCTGAGCTTGCGCGGCCCTGCTTCGGCCCCGCCCTCTCTCAAGCCGGGCTGCGCGCGCACCGCCCCTCGCACCAGTGCACACGCGCGGCCCCGCCCTGTTTCCCCCGGCGCTCTGAGCCCGAGTCCGCGGGAAGATGGCGGCCCCGCTCATCCCCCTCTCCCAGCAGGTACGGGCTGGCTAGGAGGGCGGGCGGCGGGGGCTGCGCCGCCGCCCGTGCGGGGCGCTAGGCGGACGCTGCGGGGAGGCCTAAGCGCGAGGAGGCCTAGCTGGGCGGCGGCGGCTCGCGCTGAGGGGCCCCGGCGGAGGGCGGGCGTGTGGTCCTGAAGGTGACAGGCCGGTCCGGCCTTCGGCCTCCCGCACCAGAGCGACCCAATGCGGGCGGCGACCCCGCAGGCGGGGCCGCAGTGTGTGTCTGTTCCACCCGGGGCCCGGCGTTCTCCGCAGCTTCCAGGGCGGGTGATGCACGGTAGCATTGGGCTGCCTTCCGGGGAGGTGGGCCAGGGGAGCAAGCATTTCTGCGGGTGCGGCAGCCTCGCGGGTCTTTGTCTCCTGCCGGGTCCCAACGCCGGGGCGGCAGTGTCCCCGCCGCGGCGGAGGGCAGAGCCCCGCCGGAGCCAGGACCTGCCAGCAGTGCGATCCCGGACTCTTCTCTTCTTCCACTGGGAGCTCCTTCCGCCACCCCTACGCCGTGAAGGGGGTCGCAAGTCTCCGGGCGCCTTGCGGTGCCCTCAGATCAGCCAGATGCTCTTACTAAGGGGCAGTATCAGTGGCGCGACACAGACGTGCAAAAAGAGCCATGCGCAGGCAACCCTGCCTTCTGGGAGCGACGTTCATTCATTTATCCATCCGTCAAATGTGCGTCGGGCCAGGTGCTGGGAGCGCAGCAGTCACCCAGACCAACAAGGTTGCTGTTGTCCTGGAGGCGACACTCTCGTGGGAACTAGAAACTACCTGTGGCCTGCTAGTAACAGCTGCTTTTATTTGCTGAATATCTGTGTTGTACCAAGCACCGTATTATACGCACTTTGCCAGAATTATCTAGCACAGCATTGGGATTGAGAGTGAGGACACAGGGTCACATCATCTTGTGTTCAGATCTTGACTCCAAGGCTTACTTCTCTGACTGTCCTTGGACGAAGCTCTTAGCCTCTCTATGCCCCAGCCACCTCATTTGGAAAATGGGAATATAAAAAAAGTATTGGGGTTAGGTGAAGATTAAGCATGTAAAGCACTTAGAACAGTGCTTGGCACATCGGACTCACTCATTGATTCTGTAATTATAACCATTATTTAATTCTCTGGTAGATTTGGACATTTGGAAATAGAGATTACAGCTGTGAGAATGCCAAACCCCAGGAGAGCTGTTAGGCAGGTTGACATGACTGGTCAGCTGATCCAAGGAGAGAGACAGTGCGTACTTGCTAAATATTGCCAGAACTAGCCAATTTGTAACACTGTCACTAAATTAAAAGCATTAGAGACCAGTGGTTATGAATTAACAGATATGAAAGTGCTCTGTAAACTATTAAGTGCCCTACAGATGTTGGGTATTATTATTGATAGCCAGTTGCTACCTTTTAGGGTATGGTGGGGGGTGTGTGTGTGTGTGTGTGTGTGTGTGTGTGTGTGTGTGTGAGAGAGAGAGAGAGAGAGAGAGAAACAGGCTTAGGCTCATTTAATGAGGAAGCGCCCCTGGTTTTTAAAACTTCCTATCCACTTTTTGGCACCTGCCTTAATTTGAACTTTTTTTAAAATTAATTAATTAATTTTTTTGGCTGCGTTTGGTCTTCATTGTTGCGCGTGGGCTTTCTCTAGTTGTCGCGAGTGGGGGCTACTCTTTGTTGCAGTGCACGGCCTTTTCATTGTGGTGGCTTCTCGTTGGGGAGCACGGGCTCTAGGCGCGTGGGCTTCAGTAGCTGTGACACACGAGCTCTCAAGCTCAGGCTCAGTAGTTGTGGCGCACGGGCTTAGTTGCTCCGCGGCATGTGGGATATTCCCGGACCAGGGCTCGAACCCGTGTCTCCTGCATTGGCAGGCGGATTCTTAACCCCTGCGCCACCAGAGAAGCCCTTAATTTGAACTTTGATGACAATAGCTAAGGTTAATTGAGTGCTTTAGAGTTTATTAAGTGCTTATCCACACAACGAAGAGAGGGGATTCTTACTTCTTACGTTACTGATGAAGGATTAGCTTTAGAGGAAGGCAGTGGTTTGCTGCTGTGAAGTAAGGTGTGAAAACCTGAATCAGGTCATGTGATTCATCTGCTTAGCACCTTTTAGAACAAAATCCCAATCCCTCCCCAGGAATCCCTGCTGGTCAGGTGCCTGCCAGCCTCCCCTGCTTCTTTCTCACCCTGGCACCCACACTGCAGCCATACTTGCGGCTTTTCTGTTCTGCTCGTAGTTTAAGCTCTGTCTGTCCTTATGATGTCCCATGGGCTGTTCCTCCTTCCTGAAGCGCTCATTCCTATTTCTTACCTTCGTGGTGCCAGTGCCTGGCTCCTTTCAGGTGGCAGCTCAAATGTCATTCTCCCCAGAGGCCTTTGCTGGTTACCTGTTGTAAGTCCCCCTCCCCTAGCACTGTGCCTCCGCCACACCACCCGTCAGCACCAGTCATGGTCCACAGATGTCTGTGGGTCTCTTTGCTGTCTGTGTCCCCATTAGACCAGACATAGATCTCTTGCTCAGTGCTCCTGACTCTGTGCTCAGCACCCAGGGGGTGTCAGGTAAACCCATGAAGCAGGGACCAGTGAGTTGCATCACCCAGCACCCTTCACAGGTGGCTTTTCTTCCCTCCATGTGGCCTGGGGTCTGGGCCCTTGGGGGTGGGAGCATATTTGAACGAGGAGCTCGACAGCCTGAATCCCCTGGTCTCTGACAAGTTCAGGTCATTGACTGGTGTGCTTTTTCCTTTTCCTTTGTTGAATGATGGCATGGCCAGTCTTCCTTCCTTGGGTAATTATGTCAACATTTACACCTGTTAAGTGAAGCACTGCGCCACATGTTCCTGTCAACCCAGGTGTGAGGCACAGACCTATCAGGCGCTTCCAGTCTAGCTGAGGCTAACACGAGTTCAGTTCAGTCTAACACGAGTTCACAGTTATTACAGGGGAAGCATGCATATAATTCCAGGATAATTTCTGGTTGGGGTCACTAGGGGAGCCCCCTGGAGCAGGAGGCCGTGGTCTGGTTGGATTGAGGTGTAGGGCACACTTGGAATGTGGATGGCCAGCTGAGGGTGAGTGAAGCGGGTAGCCAGTGGGATTGTGGATGGTGGGGTGTTTTTCCTCTGCCTCCAGCCCTGTCTGCGTTTTTCCCATCAGCATCTTTCCTGGTCTGCTCCCTACTCTGCCATATCTGTGATGTCCCCTCCCCATGTAGTCTCCTCTGACCCTGAATATAAATCTTGTCAATTTGAAGAGTAGGTAGTTCTCCCTCTAGAAGTGATTTTTTCCTCCATCAATGTCTCATTGATTTATGTTTCTCCCAGCGCCCCCCTTCACCTCTCCTCTTTAATTGCGGCCCACCCTGGAAATGCACCTGTGTCCCTTACCCCCTTTGTACCCCCTTGTGCTCTTGTAGGCAAGGTCACCAGTAACCTACAAGAGCACACGGTGGTCCTTAACCCCAGTGGCCTGTCCTTGGGACTGGTCCTCCTTGAGCCCTGCAACACTTGTCCGTCACTGTAGCCTGCCCTCAGCCTTTACTGTCTCTCTTCTCCCAAATTTCAGCCTCTCCTGTTTGCATCCTTTCTTTCTGTTTGTTCCTGCCTCTGGTGCAGAGCACTCTTAACACTGCCTCCCAACCCTCCCCACCCCGCAATGGCTAGAACCTCATGCTGTGACCTCCTGCTGCATCCTGCCTGCCCCAGAGGCCTCTTTGGTGGTGTCTTCCTTCAGCCCCATCTGAACGGAAGTTCTCCCTCCTGTACCTTCTGTGGGTCCCTTGCATGGCCACCAGACCCAGGGAACAATGGTAATGGGAGGAGAGCGTCAGGCTCAGTGACAATGAGCGTCTGCCCAGTGCCCAAGGAGTTCCTTCTTCCTTCCTCCCCACTTAGTCGTATGCTTCTTTTTAATGGGTACCACTGTTTTAAGAGTGTTTTATTCCCATTTTTCAAACGGGAAACTGAGACCCAGAGAAATTAAGTAACTTGCTGAAGTCCCATAGCTGGTGGGTGCAGAGCTGGGGTTGACCCACATCTGTCTGCCTGCAGAGCCCTGCTCTTTCCGCTCTTCTAGGCAGCCTGCTGGCCCACAGCAGCACCAGGCAAATGTGTCTGGAATGAAGACTCAGTGCTTGGGACACTTGTTTGTCCTTTTGTCCCTTGTTTTTTCCTCCAAAATAATTGCTAGTTTCTGTGTCTTACTAGAATGTTAATGCAGTATAAATTGGGGTGGTGGTGGTAGTCAGGTTTTATTTATTTATTTTTATTTTTAAATTAATTCTTATTGGAGTACAGTTGCTTTACAATGTTGTGAGAGCCAGGTTTTAGAGTAAATTTGGCTCACCCTGTAAGATCCAGAGTTCCCTGGCTGTCTCTGTCTTACTGACCTGCCTCAACCTGGTTTTTGTTGACTACGTGGCTCCTGGTAAAGCACGAACATGTAAGTTTTGCCTCTTCTGCCCCAACTTTGAGCCTTAAAACAACTTTCCCCTGCCTGGTTCTTAATCCTGATCGGTTGATCGGGGAAGCAAGTGACTGTTTTTGATCAGATGTATTGGATAGAGTGTCCACTCTCTGATGCCTCAGGCTGTGCCGACAGCCCCGGCCACCGGTGGTGAGAGGCACCTCATCAGCCCCACTCCAGGGCTGCTGTCCACTTTGACCTGAACTGAGCAGCCAGCACTCACTCGGAAAGCTACTCGATATTCTTCCTCGGGACGGTGCTCTTGGAGCCCCATTATCATTTGAGGCCCCTTCAGGGTGCCTGTTTTTCAATGTTAGGGTTCCCAGATATTCTTTCAGTGACCTCAGTTATGCAGTACTTTCTGCACCTCAGTTTCCCCATCTGCAAATTGGGAATAATACTCTATACCTGTTTTATCTGTCTCACAACAGTGGAGTGTCAGAATCCCTCAGGGTGATAGACGTGTGCGCAAAGTGCCTTCATTTGTGTAGCACACTGTTTGTTCAGGCATTTACTGGGCATCTTCTCTTGGCTGGTGCTTTCTGGGCAGCAGGATGTACCAGCAAACCTGAAGACCATCCTACCCCAGGGAGCTGAGGTTCTAAGGAGAGGAAGCAGACGTACAGAAATGAACAAACACGTACACAGTATAGTGATGCCATCTGCGCTGTGAGAAGTGTAAAGCCGAGGAGGGCACAGTCAGACGCGGAGGTCTGGGAAGGCCTGGAGTCCACACAGGCTCTAAGGACTGAGTAGGAAAGGCATTTGGATGGCTCAGATTATCCTCCCAGTCATCCTGGTCAGTCATCCTTGCTTTATATAAAGGGGTAAACTGAGGCCCAGAGACCTTATGTCACTTGCCAAAGGTGGCACCCAGCAAGCTCACGCTGGCACGGCTCTTCTGACCCCCGTCCTGGGCTCTGCGTTGCACTGCAGTTTCCTGTCTTGGAATTTTTTTTTTTTTTTAAGCTGCCAAACGTTATGGTAGTGTGAGGTCTCATTTGTTTTTAAACAGTGGTCCTGCTACTTCATCATTAGGTTCTATGGAGTCTGTTGGAGAGAAGATCACTTGTTTACATTTTTATTTTATTGTTTTTGAATGGGGAGGGGGAGATGGAAAGACCTGCTCGTCGTCTTTATGAGGGATCAGCGGGCTTCCCTGCTGCAGTGGGTACTCACTGCTTCCAGAGGCTGATGGAGGAGAGAGTGGGCCATGCCCAGCCCCCAGGGAGAGTGCACTCTGCTCAGGCTGGGGAGGCTCAGGTCCGAGCTGGAGGAGGGCCGGGTGACTTGCTTGCACTTGGGTGTGTTGGAGACGCTTGCCTGGAGGAGAAGGGGCATTTGGACTGGGCTGTGGAGATCCTGGGAAGGGAGGGAGGCATGGCATTTCTGACAGAGGCAGAGCAGAATGAGCGAAAGCCAAGAAACTGGAACTCCAGCTCAAAGGGCCGAATGTGAGGCCGGGGATGGGACTTCGGGGTACATGTCCCTCTTTTAACTAGGGTGACTTAGGGTTGAAGGGAAGAAGGTGGCATGGTAAAATGGGACACAGGAGTCTGTGCCTGGCCTACAAATTGGCCTGAGACAAAAGGGCCTGACAGGGTGTCTGCTTGTCTAGAGAGTAGCTGACGCAGACGTGGGGGAGGAAAGGAGATCTGCCGGCTCTGTGGCCCAAAGGCTGCTCCTGCGTGGAGTGCTTTGCCCGCCACAGCAGTCTTACTGCTACAGGCTGATGGAGGGGGAAGTAGAGGTTACAGATGACCGCAAACAGCCGTCTCCTCAGATTGCCGCCCGGTTCTGCCTGCTGAGTGGGATTGTTGTAGTTCTTGATAGCAGAATCGATTTGCTGACTGTGTTCTGGACTGCCTGATAGAGAGTTGGTTCTCCTCCTTTTGTACATACTGGCTGAAAGCAGGGAAAGGTGGTGCCTAGCCGTCACTGTCTATGGACTGGATCAGGCCTCTGCCCCACCCAGCACACGGCACCCCTGTATCCTGCACCTCCCAGACCTGTTGCTCTGCCCTGCAGCCCCTAGGCCCTTCTTTCAGTTGCTTGCATATTCTCTCTTGCCTCAGGGCCTTTGCACATGGTATTCATGGCCTCTCTGGATTGTTCTTTCCCCCACTTCATCTCCGGTTAATCCCTACTCCTCTTCATATCTCAGCTGCCACATCACTTGGCGTGACAGCCTGGCCCAGCTTTTCTGTTACTGCCTTTGGGGATACTCTGTATTTTTCCACATACCAGTTTGTAATTTTCTATTGGTGGGAGTATTTGATTGATGGTCTTTCTCCCGCACTGCCTAGACCATGTCAACAAAGGCAGGGGCTGTGCAGGTTTTAATTTGACCTCGTACCCTAGGTGCTAGGAGTCATCTGTTGAACTAAAGGCTGACGGGTAGGGCAGGTCCACTTTATGAGAGGCAGTTAGGAGCTCTGGCAGTTCTTGAGGAGTGAAGTGACACGTTTAGATTGTCTGACTGCTTATACAGGGAATGCCCAGAGCTGGGTACTAGCTCAGAGACATTTGCTGTGCTACAGTCCTGAAGTGGTACAGAGCAACCTGGCCTGAGGTTTCTGGAAGAGCAGAACGGCTGATGATCAAAGGAATATGTGGATTGGCTACCAGTACAGGGATCCTCTGAGTGGGGGCAGGAAGCAGGAGGAAGAAGCAGGTGTGGTGTGGGCAGCCAGCAGGACAAGACAAGCCTTTGTGGGAGCCAGGTGGGTGGCACCAGGTGGTGGCTGTGTCAGTTGAGACCAGACCTTCATCACCTTTGCAACAGGCCCTCCAAGCTGGGCCAGACCCAACATTGAGGCACAGCCCATCTCCTGGGGACCCCCCCCCACAGTGTTACATTTACTGAGCACCTACTTTGTGCTGGCTCAGACCCAAGATAAATAAAACTGAACACCTGCCCTTCAGATGGCTGAACTGGAGCCGGACTCCCAGGCACGGATAATCCGGACACCCTGTGGCGGACATCCTCGTGGAGGTCCAGTGGTAGCCCGCAGAAGTGGAATGAATTGCCTCCACTGGGCTGGACATAGGAGAGGAGGAAGAGGAGACCTGCATCTCCCTTCTTCTTTTCCCTCCTCTGTTCCAGTAGGACCGGAGGAAGCAGAGGTGTGCAGCCTTTCAGTCTGGCTGCTTGTCCCTCCACCCCCATCTTTATAGTTTGCCCCTCCTATCCGCTCTGCCCAGTCAAAGCCCCTGTTCCCAGACGCTGGTCACCCGGGGTGTCCCAGAGTGGTGTTGCGGAGAGATTTGGGGCACAGGTCTTGCATGCAAGTAAGGGAGTGTGGTTGGATACCCACTTTGTGCCCATTCACCACTGACTCCCTGTTAGTGAGGTGTCATTGTCATCATTCTTGTGCTTATTTCTGAACAAGGAAACTGAAAAGGGAGAGAGGTAAAATGCCTGGCGTCAGACCCCCTGGGGAGGTGGGGTGTCTCGGTTGGCCCACAGATCTAAAACTCCCGTGGATGCCACGCTGTGGGCTCCTGGGAGGGCAGGAGCAGCTCTATCCCTGCTGTGTCCCAGCATCTGAAGCAGGCAGGTGGTGGTCACCTGTTGATTGATTGCTGCGTGCTCTGAATAGCAGCCAGGAGCGCAGTATCTCTCTAGCTGCTCTTGTTGGTAGTTGATTGGTGGGAACATTTTGTATTTTATGTCTTGGGTGAAGAAACAGGCATGTACGTACTCTACTGGTGACGAAAGTCAGGGCACCCCCCTCACCCCTGGGCAACCATCCTGATGGCCAGGCCCCCACCCCTCCCCAGGGTTCCCGATGCCTCTTCACTTCTGCTGTGAGAGGGTGTGAGAAGGGGTTCTCTGATTTACTCGTGACAGTAACAAGCATCCCTGTTGATCCATAGAAGATTGGCTTTTCTTAACCCACATAGGATGGGCTTTTCAACTTTACATTTCCAGTGGAGAAACAAAACTATCTTCTTTCAGGCTGTTTTTAAAGAGGAAAGATTAAACAAGAAAAAAACTTGACAGTGAGCCCCTCTTTAGGAGACTGCTTAACAAGGACTCTGAAGTTTTGGGGATGGATTAGCCCTCTAAATTCCCCCACACCCGAGAAACGGCACTATTGGAGGTCCCAGAACCCTATAGACTTTGGTATGTGTGATCACAGATGTTTCTTCCTTTGGGTGTCTTCTTTGATAAAGATTAGGGCGGCTTCTGTGCCCTCAGTGCACCTCTACATCCATTTTGAACATTTTGAACACTACCTCTGTGGAGAAGAGGGTTCCCAAAGGGATGAGCTGATACCCACGATGCCTAGTGGATCGGGCAATCCTGTGGGTCACTGTGGTGCTCACACATCAGGCCATGGAATCAGCATTTTATTTCAGGCCAAGTTTTTAGTTATTGGCATTTGACTTTTTGATTTTTTTGTTGCCTTTTTGCCACCGGAAAATATTCTTTAATTCACAACCCTGTAAGTGGGTTTTTATAGGTATGTACTTAGCCTACTATGTGTGAAATTGTATGTTTAAAAAAAACAACCACTGAGACTAAGAGAACTGATAAAGACTGTTCTGTCCTGGTGTTGGGAGCAGCTCAGCCAACTAGTTGAGTGAGAAAACGAGTACGATATGTACTATAGAGTGTTCAACATTTGGTGAAATATTTTATTGTTTGGTAAAAAGATCATTTGTCACGGCCAGCTGTAAGGATGACAATTCTTTGTAGATAAAACCTGTCCTTCTGTCTCAGTAACAATAATAACAACCACCATAAAAATAGTTATAACAACTGCTTCCCTTTGTAGCGTGTGCTTTACCTACATATTCTTCTTTTTTTTTGAGTGTATGATTTTTTTTTATACTGGAGTATAATTGCTTCACAGTGGAGTATAATTACTTCACAATGTTGTATTAGTTTCTGCCAGTACAACAAAGTGAATAAGCCCTATGCACACACGTATCCCCATATCCCCTCCTTCTTGAGCCTCCCTCCCACCCTCCCTTTCCCACCCCTCTAGGTGGTCACAAAGCACCGAGCTGATCTCCCCGTGCTATGCAGCAGCTTCCCACCGGCCATCCATTTTACATTTGGTAGTGTATGTATGTCAATGCTACTCTCTCACTGCGTCCTAGCCTCCCTTTCCTCCCTGTGTCCTCAAGTCCGTTCTCAACGTCTGCATCTTTATTCCTGCCCTGCCACTAGGTTCATCGGTACCATTTTTCTAGATTCCATATATATGTGTTAGCATACAGTATTTGTTTTTCTCTTTCTGACTTACTTCACTCTGTATGACAGACTCTATGTCCCTCCACCTCACTACAAATAACTCAAATTTCGTTCCTTTTTATGACTAATATTCCATTGTATATATGTGCCACATCTTCTTTATTCATTCATCTGTCAATGGGCATTTAGTTACCTACTTATTCTCATTTGATACTTTTATAGGAATGGTCAGGGCAGTCACTGTATTATCTCCATTTTACAGATGGGGAAACTGAGGCCCTGAAAGGCTTTGTAGCTTTTCACTCTGCCTCTGAGGGGTGGAGCTTTTTTTTTAATAAATAAATTTATTTATTATAATTTTTGGCTGCGTTGGGTCTTTATTGCTGCGTGTGGGCTTTCTCTAGTTGCAGCGAGCGGGGGGCTACTCTTCATTGCAGTGTGCGGGCTTCTCATTGTGGTGGCTTCTCTTGTTGCAGAGCACGGGCTCTAGGAGCGCAGGCTTCAGTAGTTGTGGCTTGTGGGCTCTAGAGCACAGGCTCAGTAGCTGTGGCTAGTGGGCTCTAGAGCACAGGCTCAGTAGTTGTGGTGCACAGGCTTAGTTGCTCCGCGGCATGTGAGATCTTCCCGGACCAGTGCTGGGACTCGTGTCCCCTGCATTGGCAGGCGGATTCTTAACCACTGTGCCACCAGGGAAGTCCGAGGGGTGGAGCTTTGTCTGCCTGAGAACTGACCATTCTCCACCCATCTTACCCACTCCCTCTCGAGGTTTCATCTAAATCTCACCTGTGCCATGAACAAACTTTTCCTGAAGGTATGGGCCCAGCGCTGTGGGTTGGGTTGAATAAATGTGAAACCTCCACCCCCCAAGTAGTGAAATGTAGGGAGGGGGTCCGGTCATAACAGTAGCCTTAACATAAATTAGGAGTGTGGGAGAGGGGGACTCATTTCAGCTCGGAATTTGGGCGACGTCTTACAGCAGGGGGTTTGGTGCTGGGGCTGGAAGGTAACTGGCTTTCATCAGGCAGATCCCCCCTCCCCCCAGGATAGTTTGTGCCCAGACAAGGGTGAAAGGTGCACAGTGTGTTCAGTAGAGCATCTGCCAGACCAGGAAGGAAGGCGGGGCTTGACGGCTGTTTGTGTGTCTGTGAGCAAGTGAGCGTGTGTGTGTGTGTGTGTGTGTGTGTGTGTGTGTAGGGGTGAGTTTGGGGGAAGTTAACCTGGCAGGGCCAGGAGGTGGCTTTGGGGTGCATCGAAAGCATGGCCGGGTGGAGCTTCACACTCCCTCAGCAACCACAGAGCATCTTTTCGTTTTGGCGTGACCTCGTGCCACATGGGATGGAGGGGGAAGCTGGTGAAGGTGAGGTTCCACCTGAGAGGCTGGGACCTGGTCACAGGTGTGTGCAGAGCGAGGAGGGGGTTGAAAGGCCATTCTCGCTGCTCTGTCTACCTAATCCCTCCCTGCCTGCCCGGCAGGACAAAGCTCCATTCCTGTGCTGCCCTTGCCAGTGCCTTTGTGTGTTTGTTCCCTGACCAGACCGTGATGTGACGCTCTGCTCTGCGGTGGCGGGGACGGCCCTTCTGCTCACAGTGGAATCCGGGAGCTTGGCTTGGTGCCTGCTGCCTAGAGGGCTCCTAGGCTCTGAGGAAGAGCAGTGGGCAGTGGGCGGCTGATCGTGCCACCTACAGAGGGGAGCAGGGAGGAGGCACAGAGAGCTGCTGACTCGATCTGCCCTGGGGATCCCTGGGTCCTCGTGTAATGTTGGGCCAGGGCTCAGAAGATGGCAGGGATGTTGGAACCCTGGGGTGGCCGATGTAGAAAAGGAATTTTGGGAAGGTTCGGGGCACACTTGGGGAAAGTTGGGAGCACCATGAGAAACGGGTGCTTTCAAGGAGGGCTGTAGGTGCCCTGCTGTGTAGGGGGCACTTACTGCTAAGATGTCGCCCCTATGAGTCTCCCCAGGGCCTCTTCAGGGCCTGGTCCATCGAATGGATGAAGGAAAGAGAGAATGGAAATGATGGGGCGGGGGGTGTTCTCTGTGATGCCTGGAAGAGTGGTGTCTAGGGAGGCCTGCAGGGAGGCCAGGGCTACGTTGATCTTTTTATTTATTTATTTTTTAATTAAAAAAATTTTTTTTGGTGTGGGGGCACTCCACGAGGCATGCAAGATCTTAGTTCCCCTACCAGGGATCGAACCCATGCCCCATGCAGTGGAAGCACAGAGTCTTAACCACTGGACCATCAGGGAAGTCCCCAGGGCCACGTTGATCTTAAGCGGCAGTGTTTGGCTGGAATCTGCTCCCTGCCCCACCCACGCTGCCTGGGCAAGGTCCCTTTCCAGTGCCATCCACCTGCTCCTCTGCATGGCCGTACTCAACCCTGTACCCCTCTCTCTGTGCCCATCCTCTGGTCCCCACAGGACCCCACTCCCTTGGTGTTTTCTTGCCAACGGCACCTCCTTTCTCCGTTGTGGGCCTGTCTTCCCCCAGTGCATCCGTGTGGGGGTGCTCCTCAGCCTGTTGGTTGTCTCGTGTCCCCTCGGGCAGGCTCAGCAGTGTAGCCGCCGTCTCCCTGCCCTCACAGGTGGGTGTCTGTGGGCTACAGAGTCGCCCTCCATCCTGTCTTTTCCTCATAGCACTTACAGCCCGCTGTGTGTGTTGTCATGTCTAATGACATTCTCCTCCAGACCAGGAGTTCCGAGAGGCTGGGGTGGGGGCGTGGTCCCCTTATTCACTGTTGCACCCCATGGAGGCCAGTGCCTGGGATCAGGCAGGCACTCCATAGATACTGCTGGAATGGAAAAGAGATTTCCACCTCGACGTCCCATAGGGACATCCCGGAGAAAAATGTTCAAGGGGGAACAGCCCCCTCTCATCTGCATGTTTCCGCATCGTGGATGGCTTTGGGCCTCATTCTCCTGGAGGACGATGGCAGTCTCTCCCTAGCTTCCTCCCCTCCCTCCTGTCACCCGATCCGAGTAGCTGAGTGCATACTCAGTTCACCTTCACAAGCGCGTCTGCTCAGGTCGCCTTCAGAAGGACAGGATGATGTTCTGACCTCTCAGCAAGGGGTGTGCAGACCTGTCATGTCATTGCGTCTGCCATTTCTGCCTGGTCCTGCATCCTGTGCAGGGCAGTGTGTTGGAGCAGGAAGGCTGCCTCCAGTGACTTTTGTTCCTTCCTCACTTCTGTTTCCGGTAGATGGGATTGAGAGTGCTGGACTCCTGGAGCATGGAAGCTTTCACACCTTGATTCTGTGTTCTTCCAGATGGCGTCTCACCCTAAACTACCCCTGCCTGGCTTGTTCACATTGATGCCTCATTGTGTGTCTAGACTTTCAGTTGTGGTTCTCTTGCTCCTTGGTTCTCCTTTTAGGAGAACTCCCCCGTGTCACGTCCCCACTGCAGGCCCTGTGTTCTGCGTGGCTCGGAGGGAGGCCCTGCATTCTGTGCCAAGTGGCAGGCACACGTCTTCAGCTGGCCTTCGTCATGGCGGTCATTTGGGTCCCTGGGGAGAATCGTGTATCATCCTTCAGATCCCTCTTCTCCTTTCGCGTCTTCTTTTCCTTTTTCTGTCCTATTTACAAAAAGCAGTGTGTGCTAACGTGGATCACTGGAGCACTCAGAAAGCCGGGAGAGGCAACCAGTTCACAAGTAGGAATCACTGTACACATGTGGTGTCCGTCCTGCCAGGTTTAGATCCAAGTGGATGTGATCACTGTGTGCTTACCAGCCAGGTCATAACTGCGTGCTGATTTGGGCCCTCCCTTTTCACTTGAGCAAACATCGTAAACGTTCTGCCTGTGCCATTTTTACCGCTTTGTGGTATTCTGTCCCAAGGAGACAGCAGTTCATTATTGGCTTAACTAGTTCTTGACTATTTCCAGTCCTTTACTGTCACCTGCAGTCCCGCCCTGAAGAAGGGCAAACTGATCCAACCCTCTTGCCCTTCTGCCTTCCTGCATATCTGATCATTACAGAATCCCAGGAGGAGACCCTAGAGTATCGGGAAGGCCTAAAGAAATTCTGGTTTTTATTATTTGACAAAAGCAAATTCTGGTTTTGTCAAATAATAAAAAGAAAGAAATTATTTGTTAAAGAAATTAACAAATAAAGGAATTCTGCTTTTTATCATTTGACAAAAGCACGATCCTGCCAGTGATAAAGCTACTTTTCATTTATCACACTTAAACCTGAAGCAGCTTGTACCATTAAAATCCTTGCCAGAGCAGAAACACATCACATGTTCGTCTTTAATTATGTAAAATTTTAAGCACACTACAAGTAGAGGGAAGAGTTTAATAACTCCTATGTACTCACCACCCGTTCACAACAGATGCCAACGTTTTGCAAATGTCTTTACCCAAGTGTTTTTCATCTTAGAAATCATATTTCAATATGCACTTCTAGTAGCTGAGACTGTTTTCTTTTACATTACCACAGTGCCATACCACAGCTTAATTAATAATAATCTGATACCCAGTCCATATTCAAATTTCCGTGATTATCTAAAAATATCACCTTGTGTTTGGTTGTGAGATCTCCTGAGTCTTTTTTTTTTTAATTTTTAAAATTTTGAGGTAATTGTAGATTCACATGCAATTGTTAAAAAACAATGATGCAGAGAGATCCTGTGTATTCTTTATCTGGTTTTCTCCAGTGGTAATATTTTGCAAATCTGTAGGACACCATCCTAACCAAAACATTGACATTGCTACAGTCAGATGCAGAACAGTTCCATCCCCACAGGGATCTCTCTAGTTGCCCTTTTACAGCCACACCCACTTCCCTCCCATCTCATTCCTTTCTGATCCTTGGCAACCACTAATCTGTTCATTTGTATAATTTCAGCATTTTAATAATGTACAGTGGAATCATACAGTATGTAACCTTTGGAGATTGGCCTTTTTCACTCAGTATAATCCTCTGGAGATTCTCCTGGGTTGTTGTGTATATCCGTAGTTGATTCCTTTTCATAGCCAAGTAGTATTCCATGGTGCTGTGGGACCACGGTTCATTGAAGCAGTTACCCATTGAAGGAGATCTGGCGTGCTTCAGTTTTGGGCGATTATGAATAAAGCTGCACTAAACATTTGAGTACAGGATGTTCTGTGAACTTAAGTCTTCATTTCTCTGGATGAATGCCCAGGAGAGTTGCTGGGTCCTGTGATAGTTGCATGTTTAGTTTAGTTTTTTTTTTTTTTTAATCTGCCAAGCTGTTTTCCAGAGTAGTTGTACCTTTTTACATTCCCACAAGCTCCGTATGAGTGATCCAGTTTCTCTGCATGCTTACCAGTGTCACCAATTCTTTTTTTTTAAATAAATTTATTTATTTATTTATTCTTATTTTTGGCCGCGTTGGGTCTTCATTGCTGTGCACAGGCTTTCTCCAGTTGCTGCGAGTGGGAGCTACTCTTCGTTGTGGTGCATGGGCTTCTCATTGCGGTGGCTTCTCTTGCTGTGGAGCACGGGCTCTAGGCATGCAGGCTTCAGTAGTTGTGGCACGTGGGCTCAGTAGTTGTGACTCGCGGGCTCTAGAGCACAGGCTCAGTAGTTGTGGTGCACGGGCTTAGTTGCTCCATGGCATGTGGGATCTTCCTGGACCAGGGCTCGAACCTGTGTCCCCTGCCTTGGCAGGTGGATTCTTTTTTTTTTTTTTGGCTGCTTTGGGCGTTGGGTCTTTGTTGCTGCACGCGGGCTTTCTCTAGTTGCAGTGAGCAGGGGCTATTCTTTGTTGCAGTGCGTGGGCTTCTCGTTGCAATGGCTTCTCTTGTTGTGGAGCATGGGCTCTAGGTGCACGGGCTTCAGTAGTTGTGGCACGTGGGCTCAGTAGTTGTGGGTCACGGGCTCTAGAGTGCAGCCTCAGTAGTTGTGGTGCATGGGCTTAGTTGCTCCGTGGCATGTGGAATCTTCCTGGACCAGGGCTTGAACCCATGTCTCCTGCATTGGCAAGCGGACTCTTAACCACTGTGCCACCAGGGAAGTCCCGGTGTCACTATTTCTTGTTTTAGCCATTCCAATAGGTGTGTGGTGGCCTCTCACTGTGGTTTTTCAAGACAATTTTTTTTTAACTGAAATATAGTTGATTTATAATATGTTAGTTTCAGGTGTACAGCAAAATGATTCAGTTATATGTGTAACTTTTCAGGTTCTTTTCCATTATCAGTTATTACAGTATATTGAATATAGTTCCCTGTCACAGTGGTTTTTAATTTACATTTCCTAGCTAACGATATGCTGGCCATCTTTTCATGTGGTTATTTGCCATCTGTATATCCTCTTTGGTGAATTGTTCATGTCTTATGCTCCTATTCTCATTGGATTGTTTCCTTTTTTGTTGTTAAATTTTGAGAGTTCTTTATGTATTGCAGATACTAGTCCTTTGTTGGATATGTGATTGGCAAATACAGTTGACATTTGAACAACACAGGTTTGAACTGTGCAGGTCCACTTATATGTGAATTTTTTCTTTTCTTTTTTCTTTATTTAAAAAAAAATTATTTTTTTATTTTTCAGTAAATGTGTACTACAGTACTACTTGATCTGAGGTTGGTTGACTCCATAGATGTGGAACTGCAGGTACAGAGGAACTGTATATGGAGGGCTGACTATAAGTTACACTCGGATTTTTGACTGTGTGGAGGGTGGGCACCCCTAACCCCCACATTGTTCAAGGGTCAGCTGTATTTCCTTCTAATCTGTAGCTTGTCTCTGCATCCTCTTATCAGGGTCTTTTGTAGATCAAACATTTTAAATTTTGATGAGGTCCAGTTTATCAATTTTTTTTCCTTATGAATCAGGTTTTTGGTGGCAAGTCTGAACTCTTTGCCCAGCCCCTGATCCTGAATATTTTCTCCTCTGTTTTTTTAATATTAATTAATTAATTTATTTTTGCTGTGTTGGGTCTTCGTTTCTGTGCGAGGGCTTTCTCTAGTTGTGGCAAGCAGGGGCCGCTCTTTTTTTTTTTTTTGTGGTACGTGGGCCTCTCACTGTTGTGGCCTCTCCTGTTGTGGAGCACAGGCTCCAGACACTCAGGCTCAGTGGCCATGGCTCACGGGCCCAGCCACTCCATGGCATGTGGGATCTTCCTGGACCGGGGCACAAACCCGCGTTCCCTGCATCGGCAGGCGGACTCAACCACTGCGCCACCAGGGAAGCCCTGGGGCCACTCTTCATCGCGGTTCTTGGGCCTCTCACTATCGTGGCCTCTCTTGTTGCGGAGCACAGGCTCTAGACACGCAGGCTCAGTAGTTGTGGCTCACGGACCCAGTTGCTCCGTGGCATGTGGGATCCTCCCAGACCAGGGCTTGAACCCGTGTCCCCTGCATTAGCAGGCAGATTCTCAACCACTGCGCCACCAGGGAAGCCCCTTTCTCCTGTTTTTTCCTAAAAGTTTTATAGTTTTACATTTACGTCCATGATCCACTTGGAATTAATTTTGTAAAAAGTGTGAGACTTAGGTCTCCAGGCTCATTCTCTTCCAATGGATGGCTAGTTGCTCCAGCACCATTTGTGGAACAGGCCTCTTTCCTCCTGAGTGGCTTTTGCACCTTTGTCAGAAGTCAACTGGGAGCATCTGTGTGGGTTTGTTCCTGGGCTCACTGTTCTGTTCCATGGTTCTACGTGTCTTTCCTCCATCACTGCCACACTGTCGTAATTACTGTAGTTTTATAGCAAGCCTTGGAATTGAGTAGACTGATTCCTCCCACTTTATTCTTTTTCAACATTGTTTTAACTCCTTTGCCTTTCTGTATAAATTTTAGAGTAATCTTATCTGTATCAACAAAGAATCATGTTAAGCCTGCGTATCAGGCTTAACATGTGATAAGCCTGCTTATCACATGTTGTTGCTTTGGCCTCCAGAAGGCCATTCCACTCAGTTTATTTTCCCACTGGCAGGGCCCAAGATGTGTTGCCACCTTTGCCAACCCTGCATGGCACCTCTCTTTGACTTTGCCAACCTGATAGCAAACAACTGGCATTTCATTCTATTTTGCTGTACCTAAATTGAACATCTCCCCTAACTTTGCTGCATCTCTTCTTTCAGAATCACCTTTTTCTTATCCTTTGCTCATTTTTAAATTGGGATGTCTTTTTCTTCAGGATTTATGAAAGCTCTTTCTCATGTCTCAGTTCTCTCGGCAGTGTTCACCTTAGCTCTGGCTTAGAAACTTCTCATCTGGCAGTTGGAGTGAGCTGTCAGTTTCAGGGAGGTTCAGGATGCCCCAGTTTTTGCTGATGCTCTTTGAGTGCTACTGAGTTATGTCCCGGTTTCCTTACCTGCAGAATGTGGTCCGGCCTGCCTGGAGGGCCGTGCGCACCGCCAAGGTAATGGTTGTGCAAATAGTGAGGGGAACTATCTCTAAGTGGAAGGCGAAGTGCAAGGATTATCAAGTGAGCACTTCTCTAGCCTTGTTTTTGAGTCAGCATCTTGCTTTCCAAGGAGGAACTCAGACAGGGATGTCTTTTGGTGTAAAGTGCCTAACTTCCTGCAAAACTTGGCAACAGCTTTGAAAAACACAGCCGTTATGGGGTCTCAGTTTTCCTGAGGAAATGGCAGGCTGCGCTGGTTTTCAAGTTAGTTCATATGCTTAAGTCAAGTCTTGCACTTTGACCATGTCTGTTGAATAAAATGTACCATGACATAATCACGTGTTTTGCCTTTTCTTAGGTGAGCATGCACGGAAGGCTGTGCAGTGGCCCTGTGTCTGGCTCTGTCATGCCTGGGCTGTTTTTGCAGGGTGCAGAGTAGGTTAGTGCCACATGGCCTGGGTCTCCTCTGGCTCCGTCACTCCTTGGCTGTGTGACCCTGAGCAAGGTAACCTCAGTCTCCTCACCCATAAATTGGGACGAACAGTAGTACCTGCCCATAGCATTGTTTGGGACAATTAAATGAGGTACAGGATAGAAAATAGTGAGGCTCAGTAAATGTGATCCACTATTTATCAGAACAAGGCATTATACTTTTCTAAAAGTTTTAAAATGAAAATTAATTTGCTTTACAAATGTCATTTTGAAACAAGCAAGGCCAGCGATCATTGCTTTGTTTTGCATAAGAGCTCCCGCCCATGGATGAAAGCAGGAATCAGAGAGCTGGATGGACTCAATCCTGAGATGGTTAGGTGTGGCCAGAACTCCAGTCCTCAGGGTTTCCCCTCCAAAGTAGTACTGCTGTGTTCCTCATCTCAAGCTGGTTTTCTCCAGAATTAAAATTGCGCACACTTGCATGAACTGTGGAGTTTAAAGGCCTCCCAGCAGAAGGATGTTCCCTGATGTGCTGCCCTCCCAGTCTCCCCATTTGTAGGTTGCCTCTGGGGTGGAGGTTAGAGCGAAGAGGCTACAGGAACTTTTCTTAGTATTTTAGGAGATCAGCTGAAAGATCAAATTGAAAGTTATATTGAACTTCAATGAATAATTCAGAGTCAAAGATGGCGTCTTAGCACAGTGGGCTGGTGGAGGAGAACACCCTCCTGGGCCGGCTCCGTCCGTTCTTGAAGCCATCTCAGAGCTGTCTGCAGCCTCTTACACTGAAGGCCTTGTCCCCTGGCCTGTCCTCTGGGCTCGCTTTGGGGTTAGGCAGAGGTGGGCAGCTCTGGTGCCCACTCTCAGCTCTCGGGGGCTCTGTCCCAGCAGAGCGGCTGCCTGTACCAACAAGCTGTTTGTGTCCAAGGTCTCTGCCTGTCACTTGGGGACTCGAGGCCTTAGCAGCATTCATCCTCAGCTCTGTTGCAACGGTGTATTGGGCAGCTTGCAGGTGTGACTCCGCTGTCGCCAGGAGGAAGTAGTGTGGTAAGAGGAAGTGCCATTAGATCTGTTGGTGTTCTCCCTTTACTCCCCCTTCTGCTTATGTAGTGCCTGAGGTATGTGTAATTAAATCAGAACCTTTCACTGCTGTCACTGTCCCAGGTTACCCAAATTGATTCCTGTACTTAGAGAGGAATGGGTGAGGCATATTCTGTGGTTTTCCGTTAGTTGTGGGTCATTTGGGATCAACACTTGGCCATAGACTGTCTGTAGGATGAGCCCTTAGCATCGATGGTCCAAGCTTTGGGCCTGGGGCTTCAGAGCCTTTTCTGGACTATTTGGGGTCTTGTTCCTCTTAATTATGGATCTAGTTCAGAAGCGTTTGGGAAGTTTGAGACAGTTATTAACCATCTATGCTCCAAATATCGTAACTTTTTTTCATTGGAATCGTAGTAGCTTGGAAACCTCTCTCTTGCTTACCATGAGATCTTAAAAAAATCCCACTGGAAATGCATTTCAGACCCGTGCCTCTCTGATTGCTGGCAGGAAGGGGACCTTTGTCAAGGTGGGGGTCCCTAGGGTCTCTGCATTCCATTTCCATGAGCCGGGGCACAGGATGTGCTATCTGGACCCAGCACGGTTACCTTTACTGATAGATGACAACAGCCTGCCTGACTTTGCTTCCTCTTTCAGCCTTACTTCTCCGGGGAGATGTGTTTTGAAAGCATGCAGAACTTTTTTAATTTTAATTAGTTAATTATTTTAAATTGAGGTTATGGTTGACATATAACATTATATTAGTTTCAGGTGTACGATGTAATGATTTGCTATTTATACACGTTGTGAAATGATCACAGTACTTAACATGCATCACCATATAGTTATAAAATCTCTTTTCTTGTGATGAGAACTTTTAAGATCTACTCTTAGCAACTTTCAGTATACAGTACAGTATTATTGACTATATTAACCATGCTGTACATTATATCTCATGACTTATTTTATAACTGGAAGTTTGCACCTTTTGACCACCTTTACCCATTTCACCTACCCCCTATTCCCATCTCTGGCAACCACCCATCTGTTCTCTGTATCTGTGAGTTTGGTTTCTTGTTTTTGTTTTTTAGATTCCACATATAAGTGAGATCATCCAGTATCTGTCTTTCCCTGTTTAACTTATTTCACTTAGCATAATGTCTTCAGGGTTCATTCACATTGTCACAAATGACAAGATTTCCTTCTTTTTAATGACTGAATAATATTCCTCTGTGTGCATGAGTGTGTGTGTGTGTACACACCACAGTTTCTTTATCTGTTCATCCATTGATGAGTAAATATTTAGGTTGCTTTCATGCTTGGCTATTGTAAATAATGCTGCAGTGAACATGGAGTTGTTGTTTGTTTGTTTGTTTTTCTTAGTGTTTTCGTTTCCTTTGGATAAATACCCAAAAATGAAATTGCTGGATCATATGGTAGTTCTGTTTTTAACTTTTTGAAGAACCTCCATACTGTTTTCATAGCAGCTGTACCCATTTGCATTTCCACCAACAGTGTGCAAGGGTTCCCTTTTCTCCACGCCCTCTCCAACACTTTGTTATTTCTTATCTTTCTGATGCTAGCCATTCTAACAGGTGTGAGGTGAGATAGTGTAGTTTTGATTTGCATTTCCCTGATGATTAGTGGTGTTGAGCATCTTTTCACATACCTGTTGGCCATCTGTATGTCTTCTTTGGAAAAATGTCTGTTCAGATGCTCTGCCTATTTTTTAATTGGGTTGTTTGTTTTTTTACTTTTGAGTTGTATCAGTTCATGTGGGGTTTTAAACCCTGGAGATCAAACAGGGTGTGATGGTGGACATTGCCATCTAAGTCATAAGAAGCTAAAGGCGACAGCCTCCCCCAGGACGGTATACACAGGGGCCCAGGGCAGGAGGAACCCTCCCTCCAGGGAGCTGCTGTAGCTGTACATTTAGCTCTTTTTTATTTTTGGCTGCGCCATGTGGCTTGCAGGATCTTAGTACGGCAGTGAAAGCGCAGAGTCCTAACAACTGGACCACCAGGGAATTCCCCACTTAGCTCTCATTTCTTCTTATTGGTGTTGTCGCCTTTTGTTTCTCAAGCCATTGGCCTTTACCCTCCTTTCTTGCTTTTTCACATTGTTCTGCCTAGTTTTTTAGCTTTTTCTGCCTTTTCAGGATTTCCCTCTTTCTTTTCCCGTTTTTCTTTTTTTTTTTTTTGACTTTCCTCTGCTGCCTTTCAGATCTTTTTGCTCTTTTCCTTCTGTTTTCCTTCTCTCTTGCTGGTGTTCTTGTACTTTCGCTTCTTTCTGCATTTGCAGGTGTTGGCATCCTCCAGAGGAGCTGACTGTAATCTGGGCATTATTTTTAACCTGAAATGACTTTTTACAGCACAGCGGAATGCAAGTGTTGGGCTGGTTCAAATCAGTGATTGTAACTGAAGGGAACCCGCCTCCCCCCAGTTTTATTCATTATGAAAAGTTGCACAACAGCATTCAAAGACTTTTAAAATAAACACTGTCATCCCGCCTCTCATCTGGTACTCATTTTTCCTGGCATTCTTCTCTTTACCTGTTTACACACCAGTTCTTCCATAAGATTAAGCATAATGGTGTCTTCTTCACTTTTCTTGCTCACTAAATCAACGGCAAGTTAGCCATGTCCTGCTTTTTTCCCGTCATGAGGTAAAAGACCAACACGTGTAAGCCTTTACAGCTAACATCTTAGTGGCTGCTGAATTCCTACCCCTGCTGGCATACTCCTGCAGATCCCCTCCTCCCCACTGGCGGGTGGCTTGCTGAGGTTGGGAAGAGAGACCGTGACACGGTGGGATGTGTGAGGGTTTGGCCGCCAACCAGGCTGAATCCAGGCGTGGCCTCAATTTGCCGCTTGATCCTAGACTGGGTGGTTACCTTCTCTGAACAGCGACATCTTGGGGAATCTGGAATGTCTGGAACACGGAGTGTCTTCGGTGCCAAGCTGAGGATTTTGAACTTCCTGCCTGTCATTGTGGGAGCAGTCACTGGCCAGCTCGCTCCTGGCGGCCGGGGCTGGTCAGTGGTTTTTGCGCAGCCCTTGGGTGGGCGGCTGGTGGAGGACGAGATGGGTGGGGATGAGACCTGGAGCAGGGAAACCAGTCTGAAGCTTCTGTGACTGGTGATTCATGATGATGTGCAGAAACTCCTGTTCTGGTTCCGGAGCCAGAGAACGATCTCAAAGGATAAGGGTGTCTTTTCCCTCTGAGCTCCTGGACACACCGAAATCCCATCGGTCAGTGAATAGAAAATGGCTCTGGTCTGCTGCTCCTTCCTGAACGACTGTGTTGTTTGTGTTGGAATCGGGATTATTTAAGAGCATTAACATTTCCTTTTTCTAAATCGAGTTAAGTGTGTTATCTCTGAAAATAAACTACAGTCCACGTATAGAGCACGTTTAAAGTGCATAAATTTTGATTTTCATTATTGTGTATTTTAGTGATAACAGAATTGAGGGACACTTTTTTTTAGAAGGGTTTTGTGTCCACCTTTGACCAATATCTGTGGTTTTGTTTACAGATTCCCACTGGAAATCCATTATATGAATCTTATTACAAGCAGGTAAGTTTTCACTAGTGTCTTTTTGGATTGAAATTAGAGTGAGTGACTCAGAAACCACAGCTGTGAATTGCAGCCCAGTAAGGCCTTTCATCCCTTTCTGTTTCCAAATTATCAGCTAGCAGCCAGTGTCATGGGTAATGCTTTTACCTGCTGCTCTGTTGCTGAAGCCTTGTCTCAAGTGTTGCTCCCCAATTCCAGGTAGACCCAGCATACACAGGGCGAGTTGGGGCGAGTGAAGCTGCACTTTTTCTAAAGAAGTCTGGGCTCTCAGACATTATCCTTGGGAAGGTATGTGATGAATGATAGCGATTTCTGTGGCCGCCCTCAGGGCTCCCCCGGCAGGTGAAGGCCGGCCTGTGCAGACCCCTCTTCATGCGGTCTGTACTTCCCTTGGAAGTGAGCTGGCCATTGTGAGCGTCTCGGGTCTGTAATTGGTAGATCCAAGTGCTCTGATGGCTACTGCCACCCTTTGCTTGCATAGCAGACAAGAGGCCTGAGTGCTCTTGGGATCTTGATAGCTATGGATTTATGTTGGCCTTGGAGCCAGGTGTACCTGGGTGTTCTCTGGGCTCTGCCACTGACGGCTGTGTGCCCCTGGGGGGAGGGAGGGGTGAAAGCTATTCACCTGTTCTGAGTCTGTGGCTGCTGTGGCGTATACATAAGGCCCACATGTAGCGATGGTGGCTCCTGTTTTGTGATTAAACAGTCAATGATCAGCGGTCGCACTCACGAGCATTTTTGTGTTTCCACAGATATGGGACTTGGCCGACCCAGAAGGTAAAGGGTTCTTGGACAAACAGGTATATACCCGTATACACAGAGCAAGTGGAGGGGCTGGGCCAGAGCCCCCAGGCCGGGTCACCTCTCCACTTCCTTCCTCGTTGTCTCCACTGACAAGTATTACTGGTCATAAGTGCGGACATCAGACTGTTAAAACGGGAAGGTTTCATTTTGAAATAAAAGTCTTTTGAACTCTTGGAGCCATCTTTCATGGTTAGCGTATCTGGTAATATTTTGTGTGCTTACAAGCAGTTGAAATGTTTTCAAAACGTTTTATTTTGAAATAACTTCAGACTCTGATGGAAGTTGCAAAAAATAGTTCAGTGAGTTCCCGTGTATCATTTCCCAGCTCTCACCAAACCACACTGCTCAGAAGCCTGACTCAGAGCTGACCAGTTTTATTGATACCTGCACTTTCTTGTGGTTTTTGTTTCTGTCGTATATAGTTCTATGTAATTTCATCACTTGCATAGATTCACGTAACCATCACAACAGTCAGGATCAGAACATTCTCAGACCCCAGAGTCTCCCTCATGCAGCCCATTGGTAGTCACACCCTGACCCCTGGCAACCACTGGTTCCTTCTCTGACATAATTTTGTCATTTTGAGAATGTTCTATAAATGGAATGTTATAGTACTTATGATTTTTAAGTGGTCATATTTTAATTTAGTTCAGTCTTTCCCCAAACTATATTCCAAGGGATGTTGTTCCTGGTGTCTCACTGTCCGTGATCCGACCCGTCGGGAAAGCACCGTTAGCTTTTCCTCCCTCGCTTGAGATTCACAGTACACATCTGGGTGTTAAGGGTTCTGAGGATCTTTGTGTAAGAGAGCCCTGTTAACTTTGCTTAATGCAGTTCTTCTAACCTTACTAATGTCCCCATTTCTCTACACTCTACACGGGCATTCTGTAGACATCAGCTTGAGAAAAGCTGCTCTAGTGCTCATCTCTTTGAAGAAGTTTTTAAAACCATAATTGTGTTTACAGTTTTAAAAAGAGTCCATGTTCTTAGGCCCGTTGATCAATTAAAAAAAAACTAGGTGATGCCACACGAGTCCACTAAGACTGTGGCATGGCCAGTTCTGGGTTAGGAGGAGGGCGAGGAGGAGCCAAGGCCCCTGCTGGCCTGGTTCAGGTCCTTTGTCCTTATGTGGGAAGTGAAGTCCACGTCAGGCCATTGGGGAGTAGGGAGGGTGAGTAGGAGATGCTCTGTTCAGTGAGGCCAGGGGCATCCCAGGGAATCGCGAGTGTCAATTCCCAAACAACTGTGTCTATTTCAAACCATTTTTAAAAAGTCAACGCATATTTGAACCATCCTTTAGACTCTTAAACTGCAGTCTGCTACTTTTACAATCTAGCATTTCCTACATGTTGAGATTATTTTTGAAAATACATTTATTTGAAAATACATTTATTTGAAATTTTACGGTGTTCAGAAAGCAATGGGCTAAGTCCATTTTAGCATATTCATTTAAACAGTGCTCCCAGGGTGAGACCAGTTCTGCTCAACACTGTAAGTGACTTGCTCACATGTGGTCTTCCTTGTTGAAGTAAACTGAAATCCCTCTTTCCCCAAAGCCCACTGCTGCAGACAGCTCTGCCACTGCCGCTGCCAGCTGGGTGGGGTTTACGCCTCCCCCTTTTTTGGATTTGCAGGGTTTCTATGTTGCACTGAGACTAGTGGCCTGTGCACAGAGCGGCCACGAAGTTACCTTGAGCAATCTGAATTTGAACATGCCGCCGCCTAAGTTTGTAAGTGTCAAAATCCTTCAAGTTCACGTTCTTCTAATATCATCTATTTATCTATCCATGTTTTCTCTCTCCCTCTTTTTAATTTTTTTTTTAATTGCAGGGAAATTTACATAATCTAAAATTAACTGTTTAAAAATGAACAATTGGGTGACATTTAGTGCATTCACAATATTATGGTAACCATCACTTCTAACTGGTCAGAATATTTTCGTCACCCCAAAAGAAAACTCTACACCCATTAAATAATCATTCCCTATTTCCCCCTCCCCCAACCCTTGGCAGCCACTAATCTGCTTTCTGTCTCTATGCATTTGCCTGTTCTGGACATTTTATAGAGTCATACAGCTGGCTTCTTTCACTCAGCATAATGTTTTCAAGGTTCATCCACATTGTAGCATGTGTCAGTACTTCATTCCTTTTCGTTGCTGAATAAGATTGCATTGTGCGGTCTACCCCATTTTGTTTATCCATTCGTCTGTTGGTGGACATAATAATTCATGCACAAGGAATTGTTTGCACACCTGTTTTCAGTTCTTTTGGGTCTATACCTAGGAGTAGAATTGCTGAGTTATATGGTAATCCTGTGTTTAACTTTTTGAGGTTTTTCTCCATTTTGAAAGCACTTTGAAATGTGTACCCTTATAGTGAACACATCCTCCAGTAGTAGAATTCTGTGCCAGCTACAGTGCAATGTACCTCTTTCTCCTCAGCACGACACCAGCAGCCCTTTGATGGTCACGCCGCCTTCTGCAGAGGCCCATTGGGCTGTGAGGGTAAGTGACCGGGGAAGGCGCCCCTCGGCTGTCTTTCACGTGCAGTCGTTTAGCCATTTATGACGTTCAGAACATTTCATAGTTCGATTGTATCATCCACTCTGTTTCAGAGTGAGTATGCCACAGAAGTTGGACAAAATACTTTTCCAAATTAGAGTCTTTGCAAAGGCTATCTATCCCTTTTTCCTATAATTGGGTGTTGCCTACTAAGGCAGTTAGCTAAGTTTCAGATGTTGGACTCTGAAATGTTTACAGTTGAAATCTCGTATTTCTAGGTCATGTTCTGTGGTTTTGCTGCTTGGGTTGGTTAATCAGGATAAAAGGAGAAATTGTGAGAACTCTCAAGCGTGAAGACTTCCAGGATGGCTTCGTAGCTTTCTTCGTTATTTCCAGCCAGTTTATGCGTTATAATTCTTTCCTTTCTGTTTTGCTCCTATTGCTTTTTGAAAAGCTTCTCTCAACACTTAATGTGTTCTTTTTAGGACAGGATGTTGTGGCTGTAGAGCTGTGTTACTGCTTCTAGAAAGAAAAACGAGTGGTGTCTCCTAATAAGTGCGGAATTTACTCCAGAAGGCAACTTGTGTATGGCTTGGAGACAGTCTCCCAGTAATAAGACCTCCTCCCAACTCACTGTGAGCGGGTTGTCACATTTCCTCACTTTTATCTGGTTTAAATACTGACATTAATAGCAGTCCTGCTATGAAATAGACACCCCTCACCCACCCCCCAGCCCCAAGTGCTTTTTTGTCCATTTTTATGGGGTTGGTGTGTTCCCTCCTTGAAAGGGTTTATATGGGAGAGGTCGGGTGCAGGGACAGGGCAGGAAGAGGCCTCAGGTGACTGAGGGGCCAGGAAGTTGCCTTTGTGAGCAATCAAGCATGTTGCTGCAGTGCCTAAGGATTTCTTTCTCTGTAGGCCAATTGCACGGCGCCTACTTTGAAAAGCAGCTGCTTTGTTGTGAAAATGGTGCCAAAGGGATCTTATTATTCCTTGAACCGTTTCGGCCCCTTTCTGGCAGGAACTGTGTTGAGGCCTCAAGAGAAGAGCTGGCGGCTGAGGAGCCTGTGAGGCCTTGGAGAGGGGAGTTGGGGCAGGAATGGCACTGTGGTGGGGCAGAGAGCTTTGCAGTCCATTCAGAGAAATGGTGACAAGTGTTAATGTTCTTTTCTGTGGTGGAAGTTCCTGGGCTTCCTGAAGCCTGAGCCAGCGAGTCTGACAGATCCAGGGAGAGTTCCACACTCCAGGCGGAGGCAGGGAGTTGGGATTCTCATTGCTTGTGGTGACTCGAGTACACAGTGTCTGCTTGTGCTCTGATTTGTTTTTTCTCTTTTTTTAAAAAATTGTGGTAAAATACACATAATATAAAGTTCACTATCTTTTTTAAAAAATTTTTTTATTTTTGGCTGTGTTGGGTCTTCGTTGCTGCACATGGGCTTTCTCTAGGTGAGGCAAGCAGGGGCTACTCTCCGTGACGGTGTGTGGGCTTCTCATTGTCGTGGCTTCACTTGTTGCAGAGCATGGGCTCTAGAGTGCAGCCTCAGTAGTTGTGGCGCACGGGCTTAGTTGCTCCACGGCATGTGGGATCTTCCCGGCCAGGGATCGAACCTGTGTCTCCTGCATTGGCAGGCGGATTCTTAACCACTGTGCCACCAGGGAAGCCCTGTATGTCTTCCTTGGAAACATGTCTGTTCAGATCCTCTGCCCATTTTTTCAGGTTGTTTTTTGATATTGAGTTGAATGAGTTCTTTGTATATTTTTAGATATTAACCCCTTATCAGATAAATCATTTGTAAATCTTTTCTCCCATTCAGTAGGCTGTCTTTTCATTTTGTTGGTGGTTTTCTTTGCCGTGCAAAAGCTTTTAAGTTTAATTAGGTCCCATTTCTTTATTTTTGCTTTTGTTTCCTTTGCTTTAGGAGACAGATCCAAAAAAAATATTGCTATGATTTATGTCAAAGAGTGTTCTGCCTATGTTTTCTTCTAGGAGTTTTCTGGTTTCTGGTCTTACATTTAGGTCTTTAATCCATTTTGAGCTTATTTTTTTATGTGGTGTAAGAAAATGTTCTAATTTCATTCTTTCACATGTAGCTGTCCAGTTTTCCCAGTACCACTTATTGAAGACATTGTTGTTTCTCCATTGTCTATTTTTGTCTCCTTTGTCTTAGATTAACTGACCATAAGTGCATAGGTTTATTTCTGGGCTCTCTGTTCTGTTCCATTGATCTTTGTGTCTGTTTTTTGTGCCAGTACTCTACTGTTTTGATTACTGTAGTTCTGTAACATCAGTTAGGGAGCTTGATATCTCCAGCTCTGTTCTTTCTCAAGATTGTTTTGTCTATTTGGAGTCCTTTGTATTTAATACAAATTTTAAAATTATTTGTTCTCATTCTTTGAAAAATGTCATTGGTATTTTGATAGGGATTGCATTGAATCTGTAGATTGCCTTGGGTAGTATGGTCATTTTAACAATATTAATTCTTCCAATCCATGAGCACGATATATCTTTCCATCAGTTTGTGTTGTCTTCAGTTTCTTTCATCAGTGTCTTGCAGTTTTCTGAGTATAGATCTTTTACCTCCTTAGATTTATTCTTAGATATTTTATAGTTTTTGATGCAACTGTAAATGGGATTGTTTCTTTAATTTCTCTTTCTGATAGTTCGTTGTTAGTGTACAGAAATGCAACAGAATTCTGTATATGTTGCATCCTGCAACAAATTCATTGATGAGCTCTGGTATTTTTTTGGTGGTGTCTTGAGGATTTTCTATGTATAGTATCATGTCATCTGCAAACAGGGACAGTTTTACTTCTTCTTTTCCAATTTGGATTCCTTTTATTTCTTGTCTGATTGCTGCATCTAGGACTTCCAATACTATATTGAAGAAAAGTAGCAAGAGTGGGGGCATCCTTGTCTTGTTCCTGATCTTAGAGGAAATGCTTTCAGCCTTTCACCATTGAGTATAATGTTTGCTGTGGGCTTATCATATATGGCCATTATTATGTTGAATTATGTTCCTTCTCTACCCACTTTCTGGAGAGTTTTTATCTCAAATGGATGCTGAATTTTGTCAAAAGCTTTTACTGCATCTATTGAGATGATCATATGATCTTTATTCTTCAATTTGTTAATGTTATGCTGTTGATATTGAACCCATCCTTGCATCCCTGGAATAAATTCCACTTGATCATGGTGTATGATCCTTTTAATGTATTGTTGAATTTGGTTTGCTAATATTTTATTGAGGATTTTTGCATCCATATTCATCAGTGATATTGGCCTGTAATTTTCTTTGTCTGGTTTTGGTATCAGGGTGATGCTGGCCTTGTCGAATGAGTTTGGAAGCTTTCCTGCCTCTTAAATTTTTTGCGGTAGTTTGAGAAGGATAGGTGTTAACTCTTCTTTAAATGTTTCGTAGAATTTGTCTGGTTCCTGGACTTTGTTGGGAGTTTTTAAAATTACTAATTCAGTTTCATTACTGGTAATCGGTCTGTTCACATTTTCTATTTCTTCCTAATTCAGTCTTGGGAGAGTATACATTTCTAGCAATTTATCCATGTCTTCTAAGTTTTCCAATTTGTTGGCATATAATTGTTCATAGTAATCCCCTATTATCCTTTGTATTTCTGTGATGTCAATTATAATTTCTCCTGTTTTATTTCTGATTTTATTTATTTAGGCCCCCCTTTTTTTTTTTCCTTGATGAGTCTGGCTAAAGGCTTATCAATTTTGTTTATCTTTTCAAAGAACCAGCTCTTACTTTCATTGATCTTTTATATTGTCCTTTTGGTCTCTTTTTCATTTATTACTGCTTTGATCTTTATTATTTCCTTCCTTCTACTAACTTTGGGTTTTGTTTGTTTTTCTTTTTCTAGTATCTTTTGGTGTAAGGTTAGATTGTTTGAGATTTTTCTTGTTTCCTTAGGTAGGCTTGTAGCACTATAAACTCCCTCTTAGAACTGCTTTTGCTGTATACCATAGATTTTTTTAAAAATATTTAAATTTTACTGGAATATAGTTGATTTACAATAGTATACCATAGAATTTGGATCACTTTGTTTCCATTTTCATTTGTCTCCAGGTATTTTTTGATTTTCTCTTTGATGTCTTCAGTGACCCATTGGTTGTTTAGTAACATATTGTTTAGAATGCATGTGTTTGTGTTTTTTGCAGTTTTTTTCCTGTAGTTGATTTCTAGTCTCATACTGTTGTGGTCAGAAAGACTGATATGATTCCAGTCTTAAATTTATTGAGACTTGCTGTAGTGTGTGATCTGTCCTGGAGAATGTCCGATGTGCACTTGAATGTGTATTTTGCTGTTTTGGGATGGAATGTTCTATATATATATCTATTAATTTCATCTGATCTAATGTATCACTTAAGGCCATTCTTTCCTTATTGATTTTCTGTTTAGATGATCTATTGATGTAAGTGGGGTATTAAAATTCCCAATTATTATTGTATTACTGTCAATTTTTCCCTTTATGTTAATATTTGCTTTAGGTATTTTGGTGCTTCTATGTTGGGTGCATATCTGTGTTTACAATTGTTATATCTTCTTGTTGGATTGACCCCTTTATCATTATGTAATGCCCTTCTTTGTCTTTTGTTACAGTCTTTGTTTTACAGTTCTTTTGTCTGATGTAAATATTGCTACCCCAGCTTTCTTTTCATTTCCATTTGTGTGGAATATCATTTTCTAACCCCTCATTTTCAGTCTGTGTGTGTCTTTAGATCTGAAGTCTCTTAAAGGCAGCATATAGATGGGTCTTGTTTTTTATCCATCCAGCCACTCCATGTTTTTTGATTGGAGCATTTAGTCCATTTACATTTAAAGTAGTCATTGATAGGTATGTACTTATTGCCATTTTGTTCATTATTTTCAGTTCGTTTTGGTAGTTTTATTATTGTTGTTCCTTTTTTTCTTTTTTTTAAATGCATGCTTTTCTAATTCTTGGTGGTGTTATTCCCATTTTTTTAAAATTAAATTTATTTATTCATTTTTGGCTGCGTTGGGTCTTCCTTGCTGCACGTGGGCTTTCTCTAGTTGCGGCGAGCGGGGGCTACTCTTCGTTGTGGTGCACGGGCTTCTCATTGTGGTGGCTTCTCTTGTTGTGGAGCACGGGCTTTAGGCACGTGGGCTTCAGTGGTTGTGGCACACGGGCTCAGTAGTTGTGGCTCATGGGCTCCAGAGCGCAGGCTCAGTAGTTGTGGCGCACGGGCTTAGTTGCTCCGTGGGGTGGGATCTTTCCCAGACCAGGGCTCAAACCCATGTCCCCTGCATTGGCAGTCGGATTCTTAACCACTGCGCCACCAGGGAAGTCTGAGTTCCTTTTTTCTTCGCTCTTTTCCCTTGTGATATGGTGACTTTCTTTAGTGTTATGTTTGGATGCTTTTCTCTTTTGTGTCTATGTAGATCCATTATAGGTTTTTGGTTTGTGGTTACCGTGAGGTTCATGTATAACAACGTATGCATAGGTGAGTATTTTAAGTTGATGCTCTCTTAGATTTAGAATGCATTCTAACAATCGTACATTTTTACTTCCCCTCACCACATTTTGTTTTTGACATCGTATTTTGCATCTTCTTATTTTGTGTTTTTCTTAACTACTTATTGTAGAAATAGATGATTTTACTGCTGGTCTTTTAACGTTCCTACTAGCTTTATAAGTGGTTGATCCCTACCTTTACTGTATGTTTGCCTTTACCAATGAGATTTTTTTCCTTTCATAATTTTCTTGTTTCTAGTTGTAGCCTTTTCTTTTCCACTTAGAGAAATCTCTAGCGTTTCTCATAAGGCTTGTTTAGTGGTACTGAACTCTTACTTTTGCTTGTCTGTAAAACTCTTTATTTATCCTTCAAATCTGAATGATAATCTTGCTCAGTAGAGAGTATTCTCGGTTGTAAGTTTTTTCTTTCAGCACTTTGAATATATTGTGCCGGTTCCTTCTGGCCTGTAACATTTCTGCTGAAAAGTCAGCAGAGTTTTATGGGACTTTGCTTGTATGTAACTACTTACTTTTATGTTGTTGCTTTTAAGATTCTCTCTTTATCTTTAATTTTTGCCATTTTAATCATGATGCCTTGGTGTGGACCTCTTTGGATTCATCTTACTTGGAACTTTCTGTGCTTCCTGGACCTGGATATCTGTTTTCTTCCCCAGGTTATGGAAATTTTCAGCTATTTCTTGAAATAAGCTCACTGTCCCTTTCTCTCTCTCTTCTCCTTCTGGGACCCTTATGATGTGAATGTTAGTATGCTTGAAGTTGTCCTAGAGGTCCATCTTAACCATTTTTAAGTGTATAGTTCAGTAGTGTTAGACACATTCACGTTGTTGTGTAACCATCACCACTGTCCATCTCTAGAACGTTTTCATCTTGCAGAATAAAACTCTGTCCCCATTAAACACTAACTTTCCATTCCCCCTCCCCCAACCCATGGCACCCACCATGCTACTTTCTGTTTATTAACCTGAGTACTTTAGGAACCTCATGTAAGTGGAGTCATAGAACATTTATGTTTTTGTAACTGACTTATTTCATTCTGCCTAATGTTTTTATGGTTCATCCATATTGTAGTGTGCATCAGTGTTTTATTCCTTTTAATGGCTGAATAATGTTCCATTGTATGGATGGACCATTTTGTTTATCCATTGTTCCATTGATGGACACTTGTCGAGAGTATTTTCCTAGGGCTCCCAGTGGCCCCAGCTTGTGGTCAGAGTGGTGAGAGGTTTGCCATATCCTCACTTCCCCTTGCCACAGGCTTTGTTTCCATAGGAGGGCAGACTGGAGGCCCCTGCCCAGACCCTCCTCACTGACAGCTCCCTTTACATGCTGCCCGCATTTTGTATTTCAGAATGGTAGAGGCTGCTATTCTGCATTGCAAACCCTGCCCAGCCCTTCACTCTGTTCCTGAGGAGCTTTATTATTTATTTATTTTTTATTGTCAGACACAGAGGACTTCTTATGCTTAAAGTTGATTTTGATAATTAGTTGCTTACATCTTTGGTTTATTTTTATATTTGGTTCTTTAGTTGTTTAAGTTCTATGGATTGATATCCAGATTTCGTTCTTCGTTCTTTCATCTTTCTCATCCTAGTGAGCTAGGAGGTAGGTAGGAATGACCTTGGTCTCCCAGGCATCCCCTGTGGCAGAGAGTGAAGCCCAGCTCCTCTCTCCCCTGTTGATCTTGGCCACCACATCCATAGTCACCAGAGGGCTGTATCCTTCTGGCTAGAGTTCACTCTGGAAGTGCAGTAGGACAGTCGTGTACTCTTAGGTGAGCCCAGCGCTGTGTCCTTGCCCATTTTCAATCAGCTTCAGGCCAGGGCTCATTTTGGACTCTCACACTTTTTCACTCAGGCTGTTTCTTTCCAACTAGGTAGAAGAAAAGGCAAAATTTGATGGAATTTTTGAAAGCCTCTTACCCATCAGTGGTTTGCTTTCTGGAGACAAAGTCAAGCCAGTCCTCATGAACTCAAAGCTGCCTCTTGATGTCCTGGGTAGGGTAAGTGGTTCTCTCACACCGGGCACTGCTGCTGAATCCAGTCAGCCCCATGCTCACCCACCACGGACACTTCGAGGCCTTGCTGCACAGCCATGCAGTGTTGGGTTTCATAAGAGCCAACATGGGTGGAGCAATTGCTGCAGTTGGGCTGGCTTGGGGCCTCACAGGGTGCAGCTCACAGAGGCTCCCCAGCACACATGGGGAGCAGCCTGAGAAGTGCACTCACTACCCAGGGCTCGGGGCAGGCAGAGCTGGGACTCAAACCCAGACTGTGATTTCCCCCTCTGCATTGTGCTTCTAGGGGAAGAGTATGGGCATATATGTCTGTATTTCTTTTCTATTTTTAATTTTTGTTTTTTCCTGCCTAGGAACCTAAGGTAAAGGTACTTTCAATTCTGCTGCAAGTTTAGATAAAATTTTATGCATTCCCCCCATTTTTATTAAAAAAAAAGCCTCAGTTTTGTTCCTATTAAATACAAGTTTTTTAGATACAGGTTTCTAAACCAGACTGTTTTCCTTCTAATGGGTTTGCGTTATGGCCCCTCATGTTTGCTCTGTGCACAAAGCCCAGTTCTGCATGGCTATCTCTGTGCTGAGTTTCCCGCTCTGGGTTGAGAGGGGATGGATGTTGTCATCTCTCTGGATGGAATTGCTGGTGTGGCAGGTGCAGACCTAGAGCAGGAGGGTGGAGCATGGTCCCTGCTGCCCCAGGCCACGCCTGTGGGTCTGGCTCATGACATTTGGTAGAACCATGGGGAAGGGTGCAAATTCCTACCCACTTGGATTCACCTAATAATTTTCCTGTTTGAATATCACTTTTGCAGATACTGGCCCATTTGATAGGATCCAGATAGGACTTTGTTTTGAAATGAGGCCACTAAGAAAGGAGATCTCACAGATCCCTTTGTCTTCTTTTTGGCTGTGGTGTGCTGTAGACGGAGGCCTGTGATGGGGACCCACGCTGATCACCAGTGGTCTTTATGAGGCAGGATGGGGTGATCTGCTCCTGCACAGTGTGACAGTTCTTCAAAATACCTGAAAGTTGGGTGTAATAATGTTGTAGAGCCAAATCCTGAACAAGACAAAGAGATCAACAGAGGTGGAGTGTGCTTTATTAGAAAGGGAGCTACGGCTAGGAAGGGTGAGTTCTGCAGATCTTCTACCTTGGCTCCAGGTCTTGTCCACAGGGGTCACTTCTCATCTACTCCTCTCTCGGTCTCTCCCTCCCTCCAAGCATCAACCCACACGTGCACGCGTTCATGCACGCATGCGTCGGTATGCATGCATCCATGTCCATGCACCCATCCATCCATGCATGCATCCACATTCACGCACCCATCCATGCATGCGTGCATTCACACCCATACATGCATCCGTGTCCATGCACCCATCCATCTGTGGTTGTATCAATGCACTCAGGCATCCATCCTTGCATCTGTGCACCCAGTCATTCACCTGTGCATCCCTGTACCCACGCATTATGCATCCATTTAGTCATTCAGAAGCATTTTTCGGAGTCTGCTCTGGGCCAGCTTTGTACTGAGCACTGGGAAAATGGGGATGAAATTAAATACAGTCCAGGAGATCAAATAAGTAAGTAATAGTTAAGATCTTGGTATTTATTGAGGGCTTAGTATGTGTTAGATCCTATTCTAGCGCTTTGCAGGAATGAAGTCACCAGGTACTTGCAACTACTTTGTTATGAATGGTGTCACTTCCATTTTCCATGTGAGGAAATGGGGGTCCTTCAGAGTGGCTGGTTAGTCGCTCAGGGTTGCATGGAGAAGGGAATGAGGTCCTGGTGGTCCCCAGAGCCTGCACTCTTCCCTGGTGCTTCCCTCCCCTGCCCAACCATTGCCTCCCTGATAATCACAGTTCTGCTTGCTGGGGACAATGGTAGAGGGGGAGGTTCCTGAAAGCCTCCCCCAGAGGAGGGAGAGCAGAGGGGTACAGGGCAGGCAGGGAAGCAGAGGGGTACAGGGCAGGCAGGGAAGGCTGCCTAGAGTAGGTGCCCCTGGGTTGTAGCCTTTAGAGGGAAGGAACAGGTTGCAGATGACGGGTTGAGAAGGCCAGGCACAAAACAGCATGAGCAGAGGCAGCCTGGCACGCTGAGTACTGCTGATATTCTCACCAGGCGGTTCTACCCCCGGGGGATGTAGAGCAGTACCTGGAGACATTTTTGCTTGTCCCACCTGGGTTGGGTGTTACTGATATCAGGTAGGTTGAGGTCATGGTTGCTTCTCAGTATCCTATAATGCACAGGATGTCCCACCACAGAGATGATCTGGCCCCGAATATCAGTGGTGCTGTGGCAGGGGAGGACTGTGGAGTCAGGAAGGCCTGTATGTGCCGTATTTTGGGGAACATTACTCTTCTGAGATTCTGCTTCTTAAATTGAGACCAAAGACGTAAAACACTCAGCCGAGTGCCCGACACCTTTAAAAGGGCATCCATATGCTTGAGGGGACTGCGAACAATTTGAAGTCCCTAGAGATCAAGGTGGAGTCCCAGGAGACTGGGCTGGGGTTGAGGGACCAGCTAAGGGCACAGTGGTCTCCATGTGCACAGGGACTGGATGCCGTCAGCAGGGTGAGGTGGGGTGAGAGTGCATTCTAGAGCAGGTCCTGTGGTTACCCTGGGTACAGGACTAGAGGCAGGGAGGCCAGCTGGAAGCTCTGGCCTCTGTGGAGTGTTGGAGAGAGGCCCAAGCCAAGGACACAGCAGCAGGGGGTGAAGAGGAGGGTCCACATGTGAGAAACATCCCTGGGCTGAAGATCCTAGTGATTGATTGGGGGCGCGGGTACCAGCATATGTAGCATCACAGATGGACCCTGGGCTTCTGCCTGGCTCTGGGCACTGGTGCCATGTGCAGCACTGTCCAAGTCAGACAGGCTTCTGGTCCTGGCGAGCTGACTTGGGTCAGGAAGCTAGTGCCTTGGTTGTACTTTAGAAAACCCAGCACACAGCCTTTGATCCATGCCTGCCTTGTCTTTCAGGATGCTAGGTCGGCCTGGCATATTTTGTGGGATCTTTCTCACCATCCACTGATAAGGGAGAGGAGACAAGATCCCACAGGCCTACTCAAATGCATTCCCGTGGCCCTGCCGTGAATGGGGGCAGGGGCTAGATGTGTGTGTGTCTGTGTGTGTGTGTGTCAGTCAGTGGGGGCGGGAAGGCGGGCTTGTGTTCAGAGCAACACCTGCACCAAAACCAAAGAATCTAAAAATCAGGGTGGACGTGATTACAATCATGATCATTTGTTAGAGAAAATGAATGTTAATATGGTGGAAAGGATCTTGGAATTGACAGTATTTCATTGGATGATGGTTTTTCAGAGAACCTACAGACTGGTTCTTAAATGCATTTTGATTGCCTTGTCTTAACCCTGGTGTGCAGTCAGAATCTGAGTTCTGGTGGGCATGCGTGCTGCCACACAGGCCCTTCCTCCCAGCAGTCCCTTGGTACCGCCCCCCGCTAAGCCTTGCTGCTCTCTTCCCTTGCAGGTCTGGGACCTCAGTGACATCGACAAGGACGGGCACCTGGACAGAGATGAGTTTGCTGTGGTAGGCCCCTGCTGTGACTCTCTTTTCCCACTCTGCTGATGAAGCAAATGTGCAGCTCATGTGGGGGTTTCTTGTTTAATTTTTTTAATGTCTATTTTGACATAATTTGGGTGTAATTTGACAGAGAATTCTTTCGAATCTTCACTCAGATTCCCCAGTGTTGCTGTTTTACTACACTGTTTTATCCTTCTCCCTCTCTCCCTCTCCTCTCCCCTTCCTTCTCTCCTTCTCTCTCATTTGCATATGAATGTATACATGGATATGTATACACAATTAATTTTCCCTTTGAACCATTTTGAAGTAAGTTTCAGACATGGGCCTTTTCATCCTGAAATACTTCAGTGTCTGTATCCCCAAACCAGAGAATTCTCTTGCATAACTGCTGTCCAGTTCAAAATCAGGAAATTGACATTGTCTAATTTATTACAGTATCTATTATGATAGGTTATATCATATATGTTATATATTAGTATATCTATTATTGTATTAATCTATTATCTAATCTAAGGATATTATTCACATTTTGCCAGTTGTTCCCAAAATGTCCTTTATAGTGAAAGAGACTACAGCCTCGTGTTCTTTTTTTTTTTTTTTTTTTTTTTTGCGGTACATGGGCCTCTCACTGTTGTGGCCTCTCCCATTGCGGAGCACAGGCTCAGCGGCCATGGCTCACGGGCCCAGCCGCTCCGCGGCATGTGGGATCTTCCCGGACCGGGGCACGAACCTGTGTCCCCTGCATCGGCAGGCGGACTCCCAACCACTGCGCCACCAGGGAAGCCCCAGCCTCGTGTTCTTATAATCTAGATCAGCTCCTGCGTCTGTCTTTGTGTCTCATGGCCATGTGGGCATTTTTAAGGCCAGTGGTGTGTAGTGTGTCCTTCGGTGTGGGGTTGTCTGCTGTTTCCTGATGATGATCCAGGCCATGCACTTTTGTGTGGCAGGTCCCCACCGAGGTGATGCTTGTTCTCCCCAGGGCACATGACATCGATAGGACATGTGATGTCTTATTCCATGTCTTACTACCTTGATGTCAACCTTGACCCGACCTTGATCAAGTTTGGGGTGGAGGCTTCAGGATTCTCTCTTTTCCTTTGTGCTCAATCTTTCATGAGAGACACGTGGAGACTGAATACCCTGTTACCCCTACAACTCTCACCCGCTAGTTCTTGCATCCTCCCAGGAGTCTCACCTGAATCAGTCAGGTTTCTGGTAGTTGCCAGATGATGATTTTCTAATTCTGTCATTCCTTGCACATCTTCTAGCTGGCCTTCTACTGTAAGGAACTTGTTCATATCAGGGTGGACTTATGGATGTGTCCTCTGTTCTCTGTTCCATGGTTTATAATCCTTTACTGGCATGATTTATTTTGCCCAGTGGGAGTTCCTCCCAGCTGACTCCTTTGTCATTTGGTCACATCATATCATTCTTGAGCACTTGCTTACTTTTGGCACGATAGGATTTTCCTTGCTCTTTCCTTGCTCTTTTTTCTTGCTCTCTCAGCTCCATCATCAGCCATTTTTCCAGGGACCCCCAGTTCCTTATAGTGGAGAATGGTATTAGAAACCAGGATCTGGGCACTGGGGTGCTCAGTGCCCCTGCGATGCCACTGCTTCCAGGCCTTCTCAGCAAACAGAGCTGGGAAGTAGGCATATGTGTAGACATGCCCACCAGGTGCCCTAGCAGCCTGCCATCTACTTCCACGTCTGCTTCTGTTCATGCCAGAGCCCTGACACTCCCACCCTCTTCTCCTTTTAGCAGCAGTGCTAGATCTATGTGAGGATTGGGGCTCTTGTGTCCTATGGGCTGCCTTCCCATTCAGCTGCCCTCCCTCCACACCCCCGTAGCTCACCATTCACCTCTCCCAGCTGCCTGCTGCACTGACTTTGCCTGGCTCTCACCTCCCCACCCTGGGGCCATGTCATTCTGTCCCTCTTTTTCGTTCTCCCTTCCCCTCTCCTTACTCACATCTTTGATCTTTCTCTCCCGTTCATGAGATTTATTCACTCATCTCATTCCGTTAAATCTCAAAGTAGAATAAAGTAGCCCCTTGTAGATAAGGACAATGCTCTAATAAACAGTAATTAAGTTCAAGCAGAAAAAAAAAAAGCTGAGAATTCCTAAGTCATAGAAAACGATGAACTATATCCATATCCCTAAGGTACATCTTCTGTTTTAGGAATTTTAAATGTCTTTAAAATGTGATTTTACAACATACAAATGAATGAAAGCTTGTCATTATCTTACTATACTATGGTGTAAAGCCTTTGAGATTTTAAACTTCTAGGTTAAATTTAAACCATTTGCCAAGGAAATTATCAATTTCTCTTACAATTCCACTCATAATCCCTTACACCCCATAGTACTCAGTTGTGTTTCTTTCCCCCACACATTGACTCTGTTTTGCCTTTTTTACTTTGAGCATGTTCCATGTTTCTCCATCATCCTGTTCTTTTCACTAGCTGTCCATTATTATTTTTTTTATTGTGGTAAAATACACATAACAAAATTTACCGCATAACAAAATTTACCATCATAACCATTTTTATTTAGTTTTTAAAATATTTATTTATTTATTTGGCTGTGCCTGGTCTTAGTTGCGGCACGTGGGATCTTCATTGCCGCGTGTGGGATCTTCGTTGTGTCATGTGGGATCCTTTTAGTTGCGGCGTGTGGGATCTAATTCCCTGACCAGGGATTGAACCCCGGCCCCCTGCATTGGGAGCATGGAGTCTTAACCACTGGACCACCGGGGAAGTCCCATCATAACCATTTTTAAGTGTACGGTTCAGTGGTATTAACACATTCACATGGTTGTGCAACCATCACCACCATCCATCCCCAGAACTCTTTTCACCTTGCAAAACTAAACCTCTGTCCCCATGAAACACTAACTCCCCATCCCCCCTCCCCCAAGCCCCTCATTATTTGTTTTTATATTTCTTTTGATGGCATTTGACTTCAGGTGTTAGTTAGTATCATTGAACTGCCTTTGGGGTGGTCTCCAGGAAGGGGTGATTGGCCTGGAGTGAACCCAGGAACACGCCTCTCTCCTCATAACCTCATGAGCCCTGAATTTCTACTTTTGTTTTTATCATTTCTCATCATTTCAGCCAAGATTTATATTCTTTTATAAGTGGGTCTTAGAGTTGTGTCATTTTGTGTTTCTTTTCATCACTAGCTGAGTTTGGCATTTAGTACAGTTTTTAAGTGACTGTAAATTTTTACCTGTGTTAATGATCTGTTGGTAGCAGCTTAAAGACTAGTTTGAAGTGGGGGGGGGTTGTCATTTTGGTTTTGTTTGTTACTTTTTAAAATAGACTTTTCAATCCTTGTTTTAGACAAAGTTTATTTTCCCCTGCCTACCTCGAGCAGGAGAGCCACCTGTCCATCCTCAGCACACACGCCCTTTTGGGTAGTTTTGTGTCTCCTGAATATCTTGAGGTACATGCAGCTCTCACGGTGTGCCTTTTTTTCCCCTTCCAGTTTTCTTGAGATGTAATTGACAGACAGCACTATATAGGTTTAAGGTGTACTATCATGGTGAGTCTGTAGACTTCCACGTTCCATTACTTTGAAAGTCGTCAGACCTGGAGACAGTGGCCTTGCTGTGTGGCGAAGGGACATGTGTGGAGTCTGGCATGATTGTATTCCTTTTGTACTCATTTCAGTCTCTCGTGATTAAACATATGTCTTAGAAAATTATGCATTGGCAGTGTAGCTCATCAGAAAGGTTTATTTTTACTGTGTTCCATTTGGAAGCAACCTCAAAAAGAGCAGTCTTCATCACATCACTGCAGCCCCTGAAAGAGCTGCCCTCTGCCCACCCTGGCCCTGGGCCTCGCCACCTGAACACCGTTCTCTTTTGTGCTCACAGGCCATGCACTTGGTGTACCGAGCCCTCGAGAAGGAGCCTGTGCCCTCCGCCCTGCCCCCATCCCTCATCCCACCGTCCAAGAGGAAGAAGACGGTGTTCCCGGGAGCTGTGCCTGTCCTGCCTGCCAGCCCCCCGCCGAAAGACAGCCTCCGCTCCACGCCTTCCCACGGCAGCGTCAGCAGCCTGAACAGCACTGGAAGCCTGTCTCCCAAGCACAGTATCAAGCAAACACAGGTACGGTGCCCTCTGCATGCGTGGCCACGTCTCCGAGCAGCTGTTTGCACTGCTGTGTAGAGTGCCAGCAAGATGTTTCTCAGCAGCACGTAGTTCGTGACCCAAGAAGGGTAAAGTCTGTGATTAAATTAAATCTTTACAATAGGTGTCGTAGTCCTCTCTGGCTGCTGTGACAGTGCTGTAGACTGGGTGGCTTCTAAACAGCTGATATTTATTTCTCACAGTTCTGGAAGCTGGAAGTCCAAGATCGAGGTGCCGACAGATTCGGTGTTTGGTGGGGCAATTCCTGATTCACAGGTGGCCGTCCTCTTGCTGGGTCCTCACATGGCGGAAGGGCCATGGAAGCTCTCTGGGGTCCCTTTTTTAAGGGCACTAATCCCATTCGTGAGGGCTCTGTCCTCACGACCTAATCACCTCCCAAAGGCCCCACTTCCTAATGCCATCACAATGGGGCTTAGGACTTCCAGCGTATGAATTGAGGGGGGGGGGGACACAAACATTCAGACCATAGCAACAGGGATTCAGAATTAAGTTTCTCATTCACTTACACATAAATACCGCCTTTCCCCAGCACTACTCACCCCTCTGCCCCTCCTGCCTCGGGCAGACCCTCTGCTGGGAGGGCGTGTCCCCAGATTGCATACTGAGGCACCTGGCGTCGTGAGCCTCTGCTCACGGGGCACCTCATCTGGGGAGCCTGGTGTGACCACACCCTGGACCAGCCACCCTCTACCTGCTCTCTTCTAGATTTCCCACAGCTGGCCTGTTACGCGGTTAATTATGTATCATCTGTCCAGTTCCCCCCCAAACCCCCGCCATTAGCTTCATGAGAGCAGAGTTCGTTCTTGGTTATAATCTCAGCATCTAGAAGAATCTCTGGTACTCTGATGCTCATTAAAAATATGTTGAGTAATCAGGTAATTAAGGGAGGTATCCATCTCGTGTTAGGAAGACAGGAGGGGGCTCCAGCTCTCCATGTGACAGTATCTTATATGTCAAAAAAGACGTTTCTTGTTCTTGCAAAGGCAGCATCATAATGGGCTCTTTGTAAAAGGGCACCTTGGAGATTGTCTAAAAGGTGCAAGGACATGAGTTACATGTGGAATCATGCTTTACTTTCTACCTCATTTGTGGTTTCAAAGCCAAAGCAATGAGTTGTGACAAGAAGGCCAGCCAGCACCCCATGCAAGTTTGGAATATGATAAAAATGAAAACAAGAAAGGCATAGTGAGACAGTGATTTCTCTTGATAGTGACATAATTTTAAAGTTAAATATTCGACTTGCAAGGCTCATTTTCAAGGAGCTTATCACATCCTAGAGTAAAAAAAAGAGATCAGAGAGGGTCGATGAGGCTTGGTCATAGGGGCTAACACAACTCCCCTCACCACTCTGGCCAGTTGGAGAGGCGTGGCCTCTGGTTGGTGAGTTGTATGCGGCTCTCTGTGAAGGAGCCCAGCCTCAGATGGCCCAGCCTGGGCACCTTTGCCAGCTCACCAGCCGTGCCCGGCACTTCCTGGGGGTGCTGCAGTGACTGTGCGATGGGCCCCTGCCCTCTGTGGGGAGACAGACGATAAGCAAATTGGTAAACTAAGGAAGGTCCACCAGTCATGAGAAAGCAGAGCAGGGCCTGGCCTGGAAGTGTCGGGGTGAGGAGGGGGGCATGCTCCCGTGGGTGGGGCCAGCTGGCAGGCTACCGCTGCCGCGGTGACATCTGAGCTAACACCTGAATGATAAGCCATCTGAGGACTAGTGCATGGCAAGGCTCTCAAGTGGAAACGCTCCGTGTGTCCTTGAAACCGGAAAAAGGCTGAGGCAGGGTTAGCCAGGGGATGGTGAGATGGAGTCGGAGAAGCGGGGCTGAGGCCAGCTACTTAGACCTACATGAGCTGCTGTGTTTCAAGACCCAACACCTTGAGTCTGCAGAATTCTTGCCGAAAGCTCTTAAGTACCGTAGGTTAGGCTAGATGGAGTATGTTTTACTGACAAGGAAGCAGGCAGGGCTGAAGTTGTTGTTGGGTGCAGGCCAGCCAGCCTCATAATACCACCCCCTGGTGATCTGGCAGCTCTCCCCAGATCCCAGGAGCATGCTGCTGACCCCCCTGACTAGACCAGTTGTACTAGTGGCCGCTCTTGGGGGTCACAGGTGGGGGTGTCTTTGTCCCTGTGGAAGAGGGGCAGCTGGTGGAATTGCAGACATGAGAACGGGCATTTCTGTGGACCCACAAGTTCCATGCTTTCCCCTCCCCCACTTTCCTCATCCCCAGGGCAACAACACCCTACCTGGGGCCCCCAGAGGGCCGCCCAGTCCAGCTCTCGTGGCCATATGTGAGGGGAAGCCCCTTCCAGCCACCAGGGTCTGTTGCCATTGACTGGAGGCCTACAGCTGCTAAGCTGACCTTAAACCCAGCCCTTTCCAGGAGACCCAGCTCCAAGGGGGAGGTTGTTCAGTGTTGGATTTTTAGCTAAGTAGGCATCGGATTCTTGCTGCTGACATACCCTGAGACCCCCAGAAATGAGGCAGCAAGTTCATTGTGTTTGCGCAACGAATGTCTGGATCCTCATCATCCCAGAGGCGTGATCTGTTGGGGCCCATGGGACCCAGAAACCAATCCCGCCTCAGCTCAGCTTGTCTGACCATTGCTCCTTCTTCTGTGGGCATCTCAGTGTCAGCGTATGAGCTCGTTCCAGGCTCTTGACTTAAAGACAGCAAGCCTCTTCATTAAAGCTCCTTTATGTGCATCTTTACGTCTCCTCTGAACTGTTCAATGACAGACCTGAGGTGGCTTAGAAAATTCCTGTAATGCAGCAGGTAAAACGCTATCTCAGTTCTCGCTGCCTGAGCCTTTGCAATTTGAATCTGGTCCATAAATTCTGATGATTTTTTTTTTTTTTTTGATAAATCCTTGCTGTCCTAAATCATTCTACTCCCTACCCCAAACCCTGGGTAATGTGTTGTCCCTTTCTTCCCAAAATTACTTTCTGGATCCCTGGTGCTCACATCAGGATCCCACTGATTTAGATGATAAGAGAGACCTGGTCAGAAAAGCAGATGAAAGGAAACATCTCTACAAAAAGGGGCAGAGACGCTGTGAAACGTGCTGTGATGGGAGCCCCAAAGGTCAGAGGTGACACACCCAGAATAAGCAATTGAAGAGGCCTGCCACCAAGTGCCCGAGGGGCCTGGATGCCTCTGAGTTGGAGGTGCTCTGGCCCTGGCGGACCCTGGCATTTGCTTTTCTTAAGTAGAACTGGAGCAGGTGGTGTAAGAGGTCACAGGTGCACGAGGTGGCCGAGCCCCAATGCACTGAAATCAAAGCAGCTCGCTGGGCTCTCAGCTTCGTCTGCCATAGCAGGGTCCTCGTGGATGTGGAGCGCTCACAGGTGGTGGGCGTGCTCCTCAGAGGCCCGGGCTCCCCCACCAGCACCACAGGGCCCTGAGTGCCCGCCTGTCATGCAGGTGCAGTTTTCACATCAGCCTCACTCAGTGCCTGTCAGTGCCTTGTGTGTACTGACACCTCACAGGGGGTCTGCTGTGTCGCAGGGAGTGGGGTCAGGGTCAAAGAAGGATGGAGTACAGAATCCTGGAACTGTGGGCGTTGAGAATGCCCCTGCCGCTGCAAAGAAGGTCTGCAGGTGGAGGACAGAAGGCCAGGAACGCTGGCATCGGTGCTGGGCCGGTTCTCGGGAGACAGTCCTTCCAAAATGAGTGGTCAGGAGGGTCCTCTCTGGTACACTTGAAGTCCCCTCCTGGAAGGGGATCACTTTCCATCGTGGAAGGCTTTCCTTCGTGTCCCAGGCAGCGGGGATGGAAGGGCTATTGGTAGAAGGACCTGCTGCGTCTTTACATCCCTCTCAGTACAAAGATTTCAGGGCACTGTGATGGGGTGGAAAGAGGTACAGACTGGCCACTGGGTAAGACTGACCGAGTCAGCATTAACCTCTCTGAGCCTCAGTTTCCGCTGTTAAGAACAGGGATCCTGTCTGCCCTCTTGGCTCGTGGAGGGTTTTCTGCTAAAATGAGCATGAAAGCACTTCAATAGTGTATATTTGCAGGTGATAAAAAGCTTGAGGATTAACTTCTGAAAAACCTTTTCAGCCAACAGTAAACTGGGTGGTGCCAGTGGCGGACAAGATGCGATTTGACGAGATATTTCTGAAGACTGACCTAGACCTGGACGGCTATGTGAGCGGCCAGGAGGTGAAGGAGATCTTCATGCACTCGGGCCTCACCCAGAACCTTCTAGCACACATATGGTAAGAGCAGATAGGTGGACGTCTCTTCCTAAGTACAGGGGGTCTCGCTGTGTGAAAGTAACGGCTGTGGGTGGCTCACACGTTGAGTGAGACTTGTGCTGTGTGAAGGGCCGGAGCGGGTGAGCAGGACAGGAGGGAGCGGTAGTCAGGGCTGAGTGTAAAGACCTCTACCCTGTATTCCGTGCATGTCAGTTCACCCTCCTCCAGCAGGAAGGTCTCCTGTTTTGTCCCTCCAGAGAGCTCTGGGGCAAGTTCTTGCTAGTGGTTTTGCAGCCTTCAGCCCAGCCAGTGAGGGTGCAGATGCTCGGCCCCACCCCCTTCTGGTGGAAGGGTGCAGTAAGGGCCCCAGAGGCTCCGGCAGGGCCACCCTGGGCATCAGGGCTGTGGCCATCTCTCCTAGAGGCCCTTCCCCGTGAAGGTCAGTGACACGGCTGGTGGGAGAGGGTGAGACTGGTCTGTACCTCAGGGCTGGTCGAGGAGCCGTCTTCACCCCCACTTTCCTCCAGGGCCGGCGGAGCGATCTTCATGGCACTGGGATGGCTCCTTTTGTAACTAGCCAGTGGTGAAAGTCGCTTCCTAGCTTTCTCAGTGGAGAAAGCCCTCCCACTTTAGAGGGCTTCACTTGGGAGTTGTAAGAAGAGAATTTCCATGTAATTCTGGAGGGGTGAACCCCTCCAAATAGAGCTGTGAAATTCACTGTGACTTGGGGAAATAACCATCCTTAACAGTAATTCAGAGATAGGCACGTTACAAGGTGAGGCCCTACTGGAGAAAACGGGCTGTCCCTTCTGAAGAAGCACACGACACCTAGTCAGTTAGCAAAAGACTGTGGGAAGCCTGGCCCCTTGTGACGAGTCAGGGGCAGTCTCTATCAGGCCCTTCAGATCCAGTGCCCCCTTTATCACGCTGAAATGCACGTGCATGGAATTCAAATTATACCCTGATCATAACATAGAGTAATTTATAACATGTATCTCAACCTGTAAGTGACATGACAATACGTAAATGACACAACGAAATCACAAATACGCTTGGATTAAAAAGAAAACACGCAGAAGGCATTGCATACAGGGAGAAAAAGGCAAGGACGAAAGAGTGAGCTCTAGAGTAACCACTGGGACAGTGAAAGGACAGGCTGGGTTTGTTTGCAGGTGGCCAGGTGTGGGAGCACATCCAAAGTGGAGATAACAAGCCACGAAGGATTGAAGGGACGAAACGAGGACGTAGGCGTGTCCCCCGCAGTGCCCGGCACCGTGCCACTCAGCATGGTGTCAGAATAAGCACAGTCATGCTGCCCTGGGTGGACGCGGACAGAGTACCCCTGCACGTGGGCCTGGGGGCCCCCGCTCCTTCAGAGACCGGGGAGCAGGGACGGGCCAGAGAGATGGGACCGCAGCCCGAGAGCTGCCGTGGGCTGGGTGTGAAGCAGGACTGGCCCTTGCCAGCAGAATCAGGAAAAATAGTTGCAGTTCGAAATTATCACACCCCGCCCTTGAACTGTGACAAGAACAAAGACATTTTAAAATCAGGCTTGAACAGAGACATTTACAGGGGTCTCCACCAGCCCTGTTCGCTCACAGCGTTTGGACCTGAGTCTGTTACACGTTCCCGGCTCTTCTTTGCTCTGCATCAGGGCATGGTTTCACTACTCTCTCAGTAACTACGTGCAGTGGGGAGGAGACTGCGTGTTGAGTGGACAGAGTGAAGGGATGACATTTTTCACAGATGTGGAGGCCTTGTCCTGGCTGCGTGAGGCTTCCCTTCCCGTACGGCCAGCTCTCGGTGACCAGGGGTGTGGCAGAGCTTCCACACTGCCTTGCCCATGTGCCAGGACACCAGAAGGCCACAAGGGCGGGGTCACCTTAGCAGCGAGGGACTGACCCCTGTGTAGCCATGCCTGGCTTTCCAGGCCCCGTCCCCTCATGATGACAACCCCAGGTGCTGCTTGTCATCCCCATTGAAGGCCAGCGGCTCAGGCCATTCTGATAACCCAAGGCTGCAGGAACCAGCTGAGGATCTGAGTGTGTGCACTCGGCTCCAGCTTCCATTTGCACAGGAATGTGAATCGCATCCACTGCCTGCACACCATCAGAAGCCAGCTGCATGTCTCCTGGCTGCTAACAGGGCTTCCCAAGGGACCGGCTCCTCGGCCCGTGGTGGGGGTGGGCTTGGCGGTTCTCCAGTTGGGAGAAGAGCCCCCTCCTGCCCTGACGCTCTGGTGGGGGGGCTGGGACTGCTCCCCAGGAAGGGGATGTTCAGTAGAAAAGGAGCTGCAGCTGTGGCCCATTGTTTTTATCGTTTTTGTTGTCCATTTTTTAGAAGTGTGGGTTCCACGTACTTGGAACCAATTCTGGTGTTTGTGATGTGTAATTAGCATCCCCACATTTCTCCCAGGGCTCTGGCTGATACGAGGCAAACGGGGAAGTTAAGCAAAGACCAATTCGCGTTAGCTATGTATTTCATTCAGCAGAAGGTCAGTAAAGGCATCGACCCCCCTCAAGTCCTCTCGCCGGACATGGTCCCACCTTCAGAGAGAGGCACTCCCATCCCGGTGAGTAGCCGCTGGCCCATCCCTATCGTGTTTGCGCCACTTCCCTCAGCCCGCCACCAGGTGGCGCTGGCAGCCTGCCCAGCCTTCACTAGGGCCACTCGGGGTGTGTCTGGGCTGCCCAGATGGTTCCCAGGCTGGGGGCTGGAGACAGATGATTTTATCCCTTATTCTAAGACCTACTAGCCCGTGCTGTGCGGTGAGGTCAGCTAGCCAATTTGTAATTCTTTGTCTGAATTTGGTTGCAGGACAGTTCAAGTTCTCTTGGATCGGGGGAGTTTACCGGTGTGAAGGAACTTGATGATATCAGTCAAGAGATCGCCCAGTTACAAAGGTATGTTAAAGCGTCTCCTTCCCTTCAGATTCCAACCAAATCTACGTCCCAGGTTGTTATCGGAAGTAGCAGAGGCTTGTGAACCATGTGGCGAGTTGACCGTCATGAGTTTGTTCAGCAAAAATGAAGGGACACAGATTCTCCTGAGTTCCTGAATTGACTTAATGAGCTCAAGTACTGACATCCTCAGTGGGAGCCGGTGTGGGCTGTGGGGTCTCAGACACATTGTTGCTAGGTGGCCTGCAGGGCACCCACCCCCACCCCCCACCCACCCCCGCCACAGGAAGGCCTTGTAATTTCTGAACACATAAAGTGACTGAGTCTCAGGTAGTGACACTGCTGCTTAGGAGCAACAGGTCAACTCTGAGTCTCAGGCCTTGTGTCCAGGTTTCTGTCTTCACTCCCAGCGCCCACTGCCCTGGTTTCCCCACCTGTAAACAAGGGCTTTGGATGGGGTGTCTGTACTCTCAGAGTCTGGCATAAAAGAATACATCTACTTCCTGTATGCCCCTGTGATCTTCTGCAGAACACCATCCTCTTACCAATTAATTCTGGGGGAGGGTTGGGGGGGGGCGTGCAACGAGCAGAAGGGCCAAAGGCACCCAGCCCTCCACGGGAGACAGACTGTTTCTTGACCGAAAATGAAAACATTACTTTGCCAGAGCGAGCTGGATCCCACTCACAGCTGGATGCCCCTTGGGTGGTGTAGTTTGTGTCCTTAGTGGAGCAGAGCCCTGAGAAGCAAAGGCAGGTCAGATGTCATGTGAGACTGGTTAGGTGGCTGGCTGGCTGGCCACAAAGCCTCAGCCTTGGCCACCTGCTGAAGCCAGACCCTCTGCTTCATGCTCAGCCCAGAGGATGGCTCCCATCTGTCATCTGCTCCCTGGGGCTGTATTTCCAAACCAGAAATCAGCACGTGGAGCCTGACAAGGCTGAGAGGGTCCGTGAGGATGGAGGGCCAGTGTCTCAGAGCCTGGGCAGGCCTGTTACTCAGGACTGCAGGTAGAGGAGGGAGGGGACCCTGTAATGCAAGGGTTGGGGTCTTGGAAGGGACAGTGGTGTCCCAGTCAGGCCAGGGCTGCCTCTTCACAGCTGTGCAGCCTCTGGCAGCCTGGAGCGTTTCCCTGTGAAGGCAAGAGGCAAGCGTGTGCAGAGCAAGAGTGTGCAGGAAGCCAGGCCTGGGTGGCTTTGAGAGTGACCTTCAGGCCTGTTGCTTGGCAGTGTGGCGAAACACGCCTGTCCCCTTGACGTGACTCAGTCGTAATGGGTTGGATGTAAAGAGCACGTTGTATCGTTAGTTAGTTCTTAGACTTGTGGGAACGAACATGCAGATACTCGCGGTTCCATGTCTGGCCCAATGTCCCAGAGGGGGCCTTACTGTCGAGCAAGGGCTGGGTTCCCAGCAGGGGAGGCAGGGTATGTTGGCCACATGAGGTTTCTGATGCCGAGGCAGCCCCCTCAGGCTGCTGTAACAAACTCTCACAGACTGTGGGGCTTGAACAACAGGCCCATACTTACCCCCATCGTGGAGGCTGGAAGTCGAGATAGAGGTGCAGACAGATCCAGTGTCTGATGGGGCCCATCTCCTGGTTCATCGACAGCGTCTTCTCGCCATGTTCTCAGAGGGTGGAGGGGCAAGGAGGTCTCGGGTCTCTCGTAAGGGCGTTAATCCCATTCCTGCAGGCTCCACCCTCATGACCTAAGCATCTCCCAAAGGCCCCACCTCCAAAAACCATCACATTGGGGGGTTAGGGTTTCAACATATGAATTTGTGGGGGGCACAAACAGTCAGTCTCTAAGGAGGAGAGCAAGGCTGGTTGCTGCCCCGGGGGAGCTGTTTGCAGCTGAGGAGGCAGGCAGGGCCCCACCAAGCCCTGGTGCGCACAGCGGCCAGCCACAGCCTCCTGTGAGGGAGTAGCTGGGGGCAGCTGCCGGGCCCAGAGACCCTCACTGCCGCATCTTGCTGCCAGCCCTCTGGACTCCTCACCCAACTTTGCATCACTCCAAACACCTCACCATGGCTCCTCCAGCCGAGCTATGCCTTCTTGTTCCCATCGCCTAGAATGTTTTTCCATCATATATTCCCTTCATAGGCCATGTCCTCAGAGTCCTTCCCTGGTCATCGTATGCAGGACATTGCACACCCCCTTTCCTTATCCCATTGGATTTCCCTTCGTGGTACTTAGGTTGTGTGCCTTTGTGTGTTGATTTGTTGCCTGTCTCTCTCACTGGCCTGTGAGCTCCGTGAAGGTAGGGCCTCACTCCGTGTGTCCTCGTGTCTTCAGTGCTCAGTCTTCTGAGCAGTTATTGCTCACCATTCATGAGCGAGTGTACGTAGGATTTAGAGAATGTATTCATTTTCTGTTGCTGTGTATGGAATGGCTTAAAACAGCACAAATGGCTTAAAACAGCTCTGTAGACCAGGAGTCTAGATGGGCTTAACTGGGCTTCTTGCTCAGGGCCTCACAAGGTCGAATTCAAGGTGTTGTCCAGGTAGGTGGGGATCTGAATCGAGTTGCTCAAAGTTGGGAGTCTGGGGTCTGCTTTCCGTGCTGTGTGGCCAGGGGCTCATTCTGCTCTGAGAGGCTGCCCGGTGCCTGCTCTCTCGTGACCCCTCCATCTTCAAAGTCAGCAGGGGCACATCCAGCCCTTCTCACCCTGGACATTGCTTTGACATTCTCTGCTTTAAAAGGCTTGTGCGGCCATGTTGGGGGCAAAGCCTCATGGCATCCACAGGTTCGACCCACACTTGTAGGGGAGGAGGTCAGGTAGGGCAGATGGTCACTGGGGGCGTTCCTATACTTCTGCCCCCCACTGAGTGGGGCGAGCCCGGGTGGGTTTCTGTGGGATGGATGGGATTGGGTCTTGAGAAGTTGGGATACTGGGGGAACGGTCAACTCATTCACTCTATCTGTGCTTTCCTGAACTATTTTTAAACACACAGAGAGAAATACTCACTGGAACAAGACATTAGAGAAAAGGAAGAGGCAATCAGACAGAAAACCAATGAAGTACAGGTAAGCACTTGGCTGGTTTTCGAGGAATCAACCTTGTGTCACACGCAGTGCAGGGAGTTCCCAGCAGTGATGGTGGAGCAGGGCAAAGGGGGGGCACCGATGCACTCATTGGAAACTTGAGCTTTTGGGGGCTTCCAAGTGATTTTTTTTTTAGTTTCTTATACCATAAGTAGTGGATTTTTTAAAAATTGAGATGTACAATTCATATAACATAAAATCTGCTGTTCTAAAGTATACAGTTCAGTGGTGTTTAGCATGCTCAGTGTGTTGCTTAACGACCACCTCTGTCTAGTTCCAGAACATCTCCATCACCCCAAAAGGGGACCCCATCCTCATTAGCCGTTTCTCCCCATTCCCGCTCCCAGCCCCTGACAGCCACGAATCCACTTTCTGTCTCTATGGGTTTGTCCGTTCCGGACATTTCATATAAAGGGAATCATACAACATTCGGCTTTTTGTGTCTGGTTTCTTTCACTCAGCCTGAAGGACAGTCCTGCTTGGAGAGTCTCTTGTGGGTGGTGGTGACAGCGACACTGGGGGTCTGACTGCTGGGGCTCAAACCTGGCTCTCCTTAGCAGCTGTGTGACCTTGGGCAAGTTACTTAACATCTCTAGGCCTCGTGTGACGTTGGTAGTGAGTGGTCTGCTCTCCCGGGCGGTGGGCTGGAGCATGGGGTCTGGCACGTGCTCAGCACTCACTCGTCGTCTGGGCAGAGGGAGGCTGTGCCAGAAGCGAAATGGTCAGTGCATGGGAGCTGCACCCTTGAAGAGACATCGGTTCCGAGATGTCTCAGGTCTGAATGAATAGAGACGGCTCTGCCGTCGTGAGGAGACTCGAGTTGTCTGTGGGGCTCTGAGAGCGTGGCTGAGCTGTGCCGCTGGGCCTGACAGTCTCTGCTTGGGGCTTCGAGTGCTCTGAGCTCAGAGCCAGGGAAGGAGGAGCGAGGCTGAGCAGTCAGCGCTGCAGCCCCCACGGCTCGGCCAGGGGACTGTGGGTGGGTGGCTCAGCCTCCCGGCCTCCGTCTTCCCACCTGGCAGTGAGGATCAGCGCCAAGAGCAGCATCTGGCCGCCGTGTGCACCGCCTGAGTGGCTGGTTCTTTCTGGGCCACCTCCTAGGGCAGCGACCTGAGCCAGGCCAGGGGAAGCAGCACCTGACTCAGTCAGGCTCATGGGGTGCTGGGCGGCCCTCTTTCCCCCTCCCCTGAGCCTGTCCGCAAAGGGGCTCTAGGATTCCATGAGATACCCAGTGGACAGATGGCATGCAGTGCCTGCCCGCCGGCTGCGGGAAATGTCCTCTGTCGTAGCTGCCGTCTGCAGGTGGGGTAGGGTGGATGCTTTGGGACTCTCATTGGTTCACGCTGTGCAGTGTCCAGGCTCTTCTTTCCTGGCTTCTCACTCTGTACACGTTGGCATCAGGGGTTGGGCCTTACATGGTCCCCTGGAATGTTTTGGATTAGAAGGCAGGGAACAGCCTGCCTCTATCATTGTGTTTTGGTTTTGTTTGGTTTTTTTTTCTCAAATGAGTTGCATCATTTATATGACCACAGGTGAAGTGACTCTATTTTTCTGGGTGTTTGTATGTTCATCCTATCATTTTATTCTCACCTCAGCCCTCTGATTTCCACCCATGTCCTAGAACTGACCCCTCAGACACAGTTCCCTGTCACCCGTATCACCTCACCCCCATCCTTTCAGCTGTTTGGTGTGGTGGTGCTGGCCTCATCTTCCCTTTCACCTTGGCCCTGGCCCGGCTGACCACGTGGGTCCCTGGGCAGTTCTCCCTCCCGTTGTGTCTGGGTCGCTCTGCACGAGCTCTGGTTTGCATTCCCAAAGCTGGGGATCTGGGTGCTGTGATGGCCTTTGGCTCCAGGGAAACCAGTCACCGGGTCTCTGGCACCTGCTCCTGGGCAATTCTAAGAAAGCCGTTGGGTCGCTGTGATGCCTGGAGGTGCTTTCCCCTCTGATCTGTGGCAGGCTCAGCAAGGCCACCCAAAACCCTCGCTACTGGGCTCTGACAGTGCACTCCTGCAGCCTTTGAGATGCTGGGGTCCGTGTGGGCCCCGATGGCCCCTCAGAGCTGGAGGGGGCCCAGCTCCAGCCAGGCCAGCCCCTGTCCCACAGGAGCATCACGTGTACTCCAACGAGGACAGGCCCCTGCTGTCGTGTGATGGCAGCTCCTTGGTCAGGGACAGAACACTATATATATTTTAAAGTTCCTCTGTGAAAACCAGGTTTGATTTTGGTTCCTGCTGCCTTTTCCCAGATGGGTTTGGCCAGGACATCATGTGCCATGCCTGCCAGCACAGGCTGCAGGTCAGGGCCCAGCGTCGAGTAGCAGGCCTTGGTCCTCAGGTTAGTTTATGTTTGGTTTTAAGCAGTGGAGCTTCAGCTTCAGCCCCCTCAGGCCTCCCCTTCCCCCTCCTGCCCTGGGGATCTCTCCATTTCCATGGCTACTGTCTTAGTGAGAACCTGTAGCATCTTTGCCTGGTTTACTGTTGCATTTTGTTTTTGTAACAACAGCTTCACTGAGATGTAATTCACATACTATACAATTCATCCATTTAAAGCGTATAATTCAGTCGTTTTTAGCATATGCACAGAGTTGTACAGCCATCGCCACAGTCAATTGCAGAACATTTTCATCACTCCAAAACGAAACCCCCTACCCATTAGCGATCCCCAGTCCTTCCCCAGCCCTTGGCAACCACTAATCTACATTCTTTTCTCTGAATTTTTCTGTTTGGGACATTTCATATCAATGGGATCACATACTATGTGGCCTTTTGAGTCTGGCCTCTTTTCACTCAGTGTAGTTTTCAGGGTTCATTCATGTTGTTGCATGTGTCAGTGCTTCATTCCTTTTTATGACTGAATAACGCTTCAGTGTATGGCTGTTTTATTCATTGCTTCGTTAGTTGATGGTTGTTTGTGTTTTTCTACTTTTTAGCTATAGCAAGTAATGCCACTGTGAATATTAATGTGCAAGTTTTTGTGTGGATATATGATTTCACTTCTCTTAGGTGTGCGTGTATATATATACATTTAAGAGTGAAGTTGTGGGTCACATGGTAACTGTATGTTTAACCCTTTGAGGAATTGCCAGACTGTTTTCCAAAGTGGCTGTACCATTTTTCATTCTCACTTTCTCCACATCCTCACCAACACTTGATATTTTCCATTTTTTATTATAGCCTTCCTAGTGGGTGTGGAGGGGTATCTCATTGATGCTGTCCCTAATGTTGATGAGCATCTTTTCACGTACTTATTGGCCATTTGTGTATTTTCTCTGGAGGAAAGCTAATTCAGACCCTTTGCCCATTTTTAAATTGGGTTATTTGTCTTTTTATAGTTGAGTTGTAAGAGTTCTTTATATTTTCTAGATAAATTCCCTTATCAGATAAATGATTTGCAAATATTATGTCCCCATCTTTGGGTTGTCTTTTCACTTTCTTGATGGTTGTACCCGGGCCCTCGGCAATGAAAGTGAGGAGTCCTAACCACTGGACTACCAGGGAATTCCCTGAAGCACAAAGGTTTAAAATTTTCCAGTTATTTATTCCGTTTTTTTGCTTTTGCTTTTGGTATCATATCCAAGAACCCATTGCCAAATCCAAGGTCACAAAGATTTACCACACATTTTCTTCTAAGAGTTTTATAGCTTTAGCTGTTACATTTAGGTCTTTGATCCATTTTGAGTGAATTTTTACGTAATGTGTGAAGTAGGGGTCCAACTTCATTGTTTAGCATGTGGAGGGCCCGTTGTCCCAGAACCATTTCTTGAAGAGACTAATCTTGCCCCCACTGAATGGTCTTGGCACCGTTTTCAAAAATCCATTGGTCGTAGACATGTGGATTTATTTCTGAACTCTCAGTTCTATCCCATTGATTTCTGCCTTTCCTTATGCCAGTATCACACTGTCTTGATTACTGTTGCTTTGCAGTAAGTTTTGAAATCGACAAGTGTGAGTCCTCCAGCCTTGTATTTTTCAAGCTTGTTTTGGCTCTCCTGATGAGATCGGGCCCGTTCCGCGTGGTGTGGCCGTAGACTGTTTTGGCTATTCTGGGTCCCTTTCGTTTCCTTATAAATTTTGGAATCTGCTTGTCAGAAGCTGGCTTGCGTTCCAGTGGGGATTGCTCTGAGTCTGTAGGTTGTCTGGGTTTTTTCTGTCTTCTCTTTGCTCAGACACCTCCCCCACTTTGACCCCAGCGCTCTTCCTAACCAGAAGCTGGCAGGTCATCTTCCCGTGGGCTTTTCCGTGGCTACGGTAGGGCTGACCCTCCTTCCTCCTTCGTCTCCCCCTTCCCCATCACTTGTCCTTCCCTCAGATGTGGCAAACCCACATTCCCTACTCTGCCATTAGCTTCCTATCAGACATTCATTGTTAGCTCTCCCAAACTTGTTGGACTTGAGGTCTGTTCTTAAAGGTTGGGGACAAGGAGACTGGGGAGCAAAGAACCTAGCCCCCCAAAATAGCTCAGAGGTGTGTTTTGGCTGTTGAGAGAGGAGAGAGAGAGCCGTGATTTTTTTGTCCTCAAAGCAGGGAGAGGGAGACCCTGCACCTCCTTCGAGTTTTCTTCTGAAATGACGTCAGCCACCAGCAGCCCCGGCCAGCCCTGGGGATTGGCCTCACCACTCCTGTCCTCCCTGACCGCCCAACAGTCCCCTCAAGTCCGCCCCTTCCTTTGATACGCATGGCCACAACCTCACCCAGGCTGCCATCACCTCTCCCTCGGCCCCAGCTTGAGTCCCCTCCCCACTGTCAGCCCCACAGGCCATGCTCTCCCCTCCCATCCCATCCCTGCTTTAGTTATCTGTCTTACAGGTAGGTAAGACATCCCATAAGACATTCGCCTGGTTGAAAATGGACGCCTCCTGCCCTCCCCTGTACCCGCAGAGGTGTAGTCCATCAGCTTCCATGAGGCCTTCCAGGAAGGTCATGTGTGTGTGTGTCAGGAGAGACGTCTGTGCGTATTCCCCCCTTCCTGATTGCACAAATGCCACAGTGCCTCACACGTGTGCTCTGCTGCATGCCTCGTTCATTTCACATTATAACTCTGTTACAAGGTGGAGTGTCCCTCAGGGTGGGCTGTGCTACAAGTCCAGCCAACTCCGCCTGTGGAAGTTTGCATTGTTGACAGATCTTGCCATCACAAACATTGCACGTTTTCACTTGCGCCATCCCCCTCTAGGATCCTTTCCCTAGAGGTCTAACAGTCGAGTCTGAAGACACCCGCACTGGTCGTCTCGTTAGATACGGCCCACGTGGAGGAGCTTTAGCAGCTGAGAATCATCATGTCCTGCTCCCATTTTAGATGTCTGCAGGGGCTTCCTGCTGCAGAAGCCAGTGCCGTCTTTGGCATGGCCTTTGGGGCACGGACTCTGGTGCCCTCGGCCCGCTTTCCTTTGATCCAGCTGGAGCACGGCACCCCTTTCTCTTTGGGGTCCTCTGCGGCCCCGTCCACTCTTCACATTCCTGGCTCTTTTCCTGGCTACCACCTGCTCGTCCTTTGGGTTCGTCGAAGTGGTGCTTCCTTGAGCTCTTGTCCACCTGTGCAGCATCAGTATGGTCTCCCCATGCCCCCGTGACTCTGACTGACAGTCTGACCCATGCTATCCCATGTTCGTCTCAGTTCGTGTCTGGGTGATGCCCTTCCCGCCCCAATGATGACCACATGTCACTGGAGAGCTCTTCTTGCCAGGAGCCCAGCCCCACTCCTGGTGTCTGGCCTCTCTTAGGCCATCAGTAAGTATTTGCTGAGGGACTTAGTGAGAGATTCAGCTGGGGCCACCACACTGAGATGTGTGTGGTATTCCCTGTGGAGTGTGCGGTTTTGTAGGACATCTTGGGGGCTCCAGCCCAGGCTGAGACAGTGTTAGCTTGGACGTGCCCCATGTGAACAAGTCTCGAGTAAATTCATGCCACCCTCCCCTAGGAATTGCAAAATGATTTAGACCGGGAAACAAGCAGTTTGCAAGAGCTGGAAGCTCAGAAACAGGACGCCCAAGACCGCCTGGACGAAATGGATCAGCAAAAGGCCAAGCTCCGAGACATGCTGAGTGACGTCAGGCAGAAGTGCCAGGATGAGACCCAGATGGTAAGTCATCATCCCCCCCTCTCCCCGCTGAGCCCAGCAGGGGAAGGAGGCTTCTTACAGACTTCCCTGAGCTCACCATGACCGTCTCAGCTCAAGGTTGAGATGTCTACTGGTTTAATAGAGTAGTTGAACGTATCATGTGGAAAAGTGTCCAAGCATTTGTGGCCTGACCTCAGTCTCATCCACCATGTTACATGTATAAGCATGAACCCGTGTGTGCACACCACCCTGACCCATGCCCCACAGCACGGTGTGGGCACGTGTCTCCCCTCCCCTGGTGTCTTAGCTGCTTGTTACAAACCAGGGAGGCTGCAGCTTCAGCAGACTGTAAAACCCTTACATCCTGGTCTGAGGCCTCTTGTGGGGACATTCAGCCCCAGGGGACAGACAGATTGCCTATGCTTGTCCCGGGTGTGGAGAGGGGTCCATGTAAAGGAAGCCAGGCGTCGGGCTTTCAGGCTGGTGTCCTCTTCCCTGGGTCAGCTTGTTTCAAGAACATGAGCCAGAATTCTTCCTCGAAGTCGTGTTTCATCTCTTTTCAGATTTCCTCACTGAAGACTCAGATCCAGTCCCAGGAATCCGACCTCAAGTCCCAGGAAGACGACCTGAACCGGGCCAAATCTGAGCTGAACCGACTGCAGCAGGAGGAGACGCAGCTGGAGCAGAGCATTCAGGCTGGGAAAGTTCAACTGGAAACCATCATCAAGTCCCTGAAATCCACGCAAGACGAAATCAACCAGGTATCTCCGAGGGGGTGGGGCGAGGCCTGCCACCACTGGCTGTGGCCGGGGGCTTCTGGGGTCTCCTGCCAAGCAGGGTGGCTGCCACGAGCAAAGCAGTCACAGAGGGGTGTGCGACCAGCGGTCCCAGGTGTCTGTGCCGCAGTAGTTGTTTTCTTTGCTCTCACCCACCTCCCTTTCTTCTTGGAAGCCTTCATTCAGCCTGAAGGTGAAGTGCTGAGAACCCCCCCAGCGTGCGTTCCACCATCGTGTTGACTTTGGCCTGGTGGTGTCTGCTTTGCCTCACTGGCCTTCCACTTCCCCGCCTGAGTGCACATCATTTTTGTGGAGCGGGTGGGGTCTGGGTGAGGACATTAAGTTAACTCATTTGGAGAGAGCCTTGGGTTCAGGACATGCTCTCCCCAACCTTGGTCCTTGTACAAGCAAGAGGGACAGAGTCCAAGACACCTTCCAGCACCCATCTGTCCCCATGTATTGATAGTTCGAAGACCAGCACACCGAGGAGGCCCCATCCTCTCAGGAGCATCGCCCCAATGGGCCCCTGTCCAAGTACCCCTCCCTGTCCCGCTCTGGGGTGAAGGCCTTGAGGCCTGTGGCCGCTGCCCACCAGCAGAGGGAGAGCTCTTTTCCTGCTCCCCTGTATGTAACGGCTAAAGGCCTCCTTGCTCGCCCTCGAGTGTCCCACCTGCAGAGTGAGGGTGATGTTTGTTAGACCTTGGCAGTATCTAAATGCGTGTTCATGCTTCCTTTCTTTTGACTGACTTGATCTCTTTGCTCTTTTTGCCAGTTTACTGGCAAAAGTTGATCACAAACTCAAATCTCAGGGCTTTAATGCCATATATTGTGCTTTTTTGTTAATTAATACCTGTAGGGTTATCTTATGTCTTTTCCCTCCCAGCCTTTGGAGTTTATAAAACATAGGTAGGAGCCAAGGCATAAATGTATGTTAGTGATAATGATAACGATATTAAAAATGATAGCTGCTGCTTATTAAGGCCCACCCTGCCGGACACTGCAAGAGGGGTTTTACCCGTCATTTCCAGGGCTCCATCTTGGAGAAGAGGAAACAGAGAGGTTAGATCACCAGTGCATATGAGACAGTTAAGATAAAGCTGGGGTCTGTCTGACGTCACAGATTGCCTTCCTTCCCCTGGCCTCACGTGCCTCCTCCAGGAACAAGGAGGAGCAAATGGGGTAATAAAATCCCACGAAGGAAAGTGACCGCTGAATATCACTTTGAATAGATTGTACATCTGGATTTTGTCCCATTCCACTTCCTTCTGAGTCACCAAATGTCTGAACACTTGCCTTTCTCAGGGACCGCCTGGGGCAGCAGAAGGGTCTCGTCTTGGTTTACAAGTGGTCTCGCGTCTCATAAACATGGCAACAGGGATTGTCTACTCCGTAGATGGGTAATTCAGTTACCATTGTGAATCGTCCGGGGTTGGATGTTAGGAGAAAAAAATGTGTTGCCTAATACTCTTTTCCTAAACCCTACTTGATGCCGACGATGTCTCTATTGTACAGGCAAGAAGCAAGCTTTCCCAGCTGCACGAAAGCCACCAGGAAGCCCAGAGGAGTCTGGAGCAGTATGACGAGGTGCTCGACGGGGCCCATGGCGCCAGTTTGACCAACTTAGCAGAGCTGAGCGAGGGCGTCTCCCTGACAGAGAGGGGCGGTTTTGGAGCCATGGTAAAGGTTGAACAAATGTAAATGTAAAGGTCCCGGCCCCACACTGGGATCAGAGAAGGCCCTGCCCGCTTGATCCAGCACTTGCCAGCCTCGATTCTGTTCAAGTGCAGGGTGTTTCTTGTTTTCGCTGCTGCTTTGCGTGTCCCCACCAGCCCTGCAGCCTGGCGTCCGGGGCCACACTCCATCCTGGTGTCTGGGACAAAGCCAAGGATAGGCCTGAATCCTTTCTAAGACCAGTTTGTAAAGACCTCCATCTCCGTGAGCTGATCACCCAAATTTGGAGGGCTTCCCAAACTTAACCAAAATTGGATCAACTCTCATACATTGTGAAACCCCGCATCCTACTAATTGAGAGTTTGGAGGAATGTGTGTGTGTGTGTGTGTGTGTGTGTGTGTGTTTCTGTGTTTCTACAAGGAGCACCTTGAAAATCACACGTATAGGTAAAGATCAAGAACAATGACAGCCCTCCTGGGGTGTTGCTGTATCACCTATGAATTGGCCTCTCTCCTGAAATCTTGGTTACGTTTGAGACTTTGGCACTTGGGTTCAAACCTCATGACCCTGGGGGTGCTGGTGAAGGCCCGAGAGAGGCCGTTGGCCTCTTAGGTTTCTGCAGGCCTTCAGGCTGCTGACATCCAGCAGTGTTACTTTGTCCTTTGTTCCTGCCAGAGTTGGCTGTAGCAGCCCTGAGCCCTGGCGTGTGCCGTTTTGCAGTTTACTCTGGCTGACGAGAGTGTCTTTGTGCATCTCTGTGCTGTTGCGGGAGCCAGTGGGATGCTGTTGGTCTCCGTGGTTTCGTCGTGCTCTGCTCCCAAAGCCTTTCACCGCACGCCCCGCACTGCCATCTCTCTCTCCCAGGCTCTTGCTCCTGGCCCTGTTTGCCTCATGGATTCCTTCCCCTCCTTGTAATAATTCAGCCTCTCTGTCTCTCTTCATGTGAGACTCGGCTCTTTCTGTGCATTTCTTGACATGTTTCTTTTCTCAGTAGCCAAGTGCTCAGTCCCAAGGATTTATGGGGAAGCTTACGCCTCCTCCCCCCAGATTGCAGAAGACCTGTTGGTGTTCTCATCTGTCTCCTGTCTCTGGCCGTCACTGCCTCCCTCCGCCATTCACACATTCCTTTCCTCAGGGAATTGTAAACGAGTGAATTCCATATCTGCTCCTGGGCCCGTTGTCAGCTTCGTCAGCTTTACCGTCTACATAGAGACTGTGAACGTTCCTTCTTCCTGAACCGAGTGAGGCAGAATTTCCTGCTTGGCTGTCTGTCTCAGAGTGTGCGTTTCAGCTTCTTAGCCCTGCTCTGATTCTTCCCTCTGTCACTGGTACCCTCACACGGCTCTTGGCTTGCCCTGTTCCGTCTTAGTTCATGGAACAGCTCACTTTTAAACCCTCTCGCAGGCTTTGATAAGATTGGTTTCCTTGGATAAAAAGTTGACAGTGAAGTGGCAGTTTGAAAGCAGCATGGGACTTCCCTCCCCTCTCCTGCCCCCCACAGATTTTTTTACCTTTATTTTTATTCATCTCATTAGCGGGCACAGTTTACATGATAGTCAGTTCATCTTGAAACGTCGACGTCGCATATGTTACGTAGAAACTCAAAACCAGTGTTTGAGAGAAAAACTATTTTTATCTTGTTGTACAAATACAGTTTTTAAAGCACTTTTTGGTTTGTTTCCATTTCTTAATAAACACTTTGAAGAGGGCTTTTTGTTTACTCCTGGACATTTCAGGACTGCTCCGGAGGAGAGGGACCTCTCTTAGTTCTCTTTGAGGGGATGAAAGTGAGGAGTTTAGTTTCTTGAGAACAAGTGTAACCAAAGAGGTGCGTCTAGAACTTTCTAAGTCTGGACGGTTTTACTAAAGTTACTAAGTTTAGTGTTAGGCTCACATGATTTTACTTTGTCCAAGACAGCAGGATTCTTAAAGCCATATTTATTTCTTATCTGTCATCCACTGATGAGAATACTGGCCTCTTGTCCTTGGAGTCAGCACTCGGCCAACCGGTCTACTAGAGAGAAGGTAATAAATCATCCCAGCCTTTAGTCTCGCCGAGAACTCATCATGAAAGAAGGGCTTGTCTGTCACATCCAGCCCCTGGAGTGCTGGAGCCAGTTTTATTGACTCTCCAGAGCCGATTATTAAATAGGAATTTTGTAAGCTGTTATTCAACCTTTGGTAACTGGACGTCAACCATGGTGGGAGTAGCTACACCATGGGAATTGGCAGAGGCTAACAATCAGGGCTTTTTTTTTTTTCCCCCAGAGCGCTGGTTCACCAGCACACCACTGCCTAGCCCCCATCTAAAGGGAAGGAACGTCACAGAATGTCACCTAGATGCCCTTTCAGAGTTGTCATGTCTGTTTCCCAAGAAGTGCAGTAATTAAGACCAGAACTCATTGTTCGAGGTGTTCTCCCTCTGCCACGGGTCGGATCGTTCACCCCGTGCTTGGCAGCTGCACTTGCGTCTCCCAAGCGGGCAGACGGCTCCGTGCTCGTTGGCAGGAGGTCAGTGGATGGTGGAGTTTACGGCCTCTCTGCACCAGGGGAAATCTAGTTTTCTGCTCTGGATCTGTGAAATGGAATCCAAACCACCTGTGGTTACCCTAACCACATGAATCCTGCTGGGGTCTTCTTAGGCTTCTCCTTTGAAGGGGAGGGAGCGGTTGCTGCCTTAGGCAAACAGTTGCTCCTGAGAGAGAGATTGCAGACTTGACTTTCCGCTCAGGGGATTTCGGGCCAGACCCCCCAGGATCAGTCTCTTCTCTGCCATTGTCCACGGTTATTTGTCAGTCTTCCAAGTGGCAATTGAAAACATTATAAAAACAAAAACAAAACAACACAACCAATTTGTACATCAGTGCTAATTAAAAACTAAACAGAAGCTTCCACACCGAGGCCAAGTTGTCATTCTTAACTCACTACTTTATCCACCTCATACAGCATCTCTCTCTGTTCTTCTGGAACAGATACGTTCCTTCCCCTGGGCTGCAGTGCGAGAGGTTTATTTTCCACACCGGCCTCCTGGCTTCCTTAGATTATGACTTCTCCATCACGTTGATCTGTGTCTCAGAACCCCATTGGGTGCTTGCTGGCGTGGGCATGTCACAGTAGTTAGCAGTACGACGTCCTTACTGAGTCCTTGCCCTGCTATCAGACACAGTTCTTGCAGACATCGGTACTTACTTGCCTAAGAACTGGCTTATTTTCCCCACCTTGGGAAACCCTGTGGTTGGAGGCTCCAGATAATCTTTCTCAGGTAAGGAAAATCGTTCCGTATTCATCAGAGGGCAGGGGTGTTGGTCAGTCCTTCCGAAGCCTTGGGCTTCCTGTTAGCCTGGTGCCTCTGAGATCCGTCCTGCTCCCTGAAGTCAACTGGCCCGGGGTGGTAGGAGCCTCGTCAGGAATCTTCCTTTTGGCCCCTTTGACGTCATTGCCCTGTATTTTCACGGAAGCCGAGCTCTTTAATCATTTGGTTTTGGTCAGTTGGAATAATGGCTGAGTTTGCCAGCCCCGAGGATGCTGACACATTTGCCAGATTTAGTGAGGATGTTGTGCTTTTTAACATCATAGTGAAACCTTCATGTTTTCACTGAGGGTGTGTCTTCATTAACCAAAATATCTCAGTATTTCTGAACCAAGTACACCGGCCCTATGTGTACTGTGAAGCCTCTCCCCAGCCCTTTCAGGTCATTTTCCACTATAAAGACGTGCTCTTCAAAAGCCGGTTTTTTTCCCTTCTGATTTAAATATTCTTGTTTGTTTCTAGAAATAAGCACTTTAAAAAAAAAATGCAAAGTGTTGCATATGCTCTAGTAGTTCTAACTGCGTAAGCACTCATTTCCTCTCAGGATGTAAATAGCCAGCATGTTTCTTGGTGTGGAAACGGCATTTTTGAAAATGCCCACGTAGGTAACACACTCTGAGGAGGTGTTTGAGGGAGGCACACCTTTGGACAAGGCCTCCGGCTGCAGTCGTCGGTGGCTCATTACATTTTCTTTCTGACATTTCCAAAAACATGACTTTTTTTCTGACTCGATTTTTTTGTTTTAATTGTGGCAAAAGGCACGTAACGTAGAATTTACCATCTTAACCATTTTTCATTGTACAGTTCAGTAGTGTTAAGTTTATTCACATTGTACCACTAAGCGCCAGAACTTTTTCATACCCATTAAACAGTAACTCCCCCTCCCCCCTCCCCCAGTCCCTGGCACCCACTATTCTGCTTTCTGTCTCTATGAATTTGATGTCTCTAGGGACTTCATGTAAGTAGAATTACACAATATTTGTCTTCTTGTGACTGGCTTCTTTCACTTAGCATAATGTGTTCAGGGTTCATCTGTGTTGCATGTGTCAGAATTTCCTTTTTAAGGCTGAATAGTATTCCATTGTATGTACATACCACATTTTGCTTATTCATTCATCCATCAGTAGACGCTTGGGTTGCTTCCACTCAATGATTTTTAAATAAACTTTTTAATTTTAGAAGACTTATAGAAAAGTTGCAGAGATGGTACAGAGAGTTCCCATGTACCCCACACCCAGCTTCTCCTGTTATTAACATCTTGTATGGTACATTTATCATAACTAATGAGCCATTGTCGACATGTTATCATTAACTAAAGTCCATCTTCTATGGTTTTTTAAAAAAATTACTCTCTTTAGGATCACATCATTTACAGGGAAAATATACCAGTTAGGTATAGAATTCTGTACTTTGCTTTAAATCTGAAATAATTAAATTCCTGTCCTGTCTCTTCACAAAATTATAGGACGATCCTTTCAAAAATAAAGCCTTGTTATTTAGCAACAACACCCAAGAATTGCATCCGGATCCTTTTCAGGCAGAAGACCCCTTCAAATCTGACCCATTTAAAGGAGCCGATCCCTTCAAAGGTATCTCATTTGGCACCCACTTTATCATTGAAAGGCTGTTTTGTGCCCCCTAGGGTTGTCCAGTGACTAGAACAGTTAGGAGGAAAGAAATTCTTTGAGCCTAATGGGCCTCTTGAGTTTTTCACCCCACCTGGTTATCTAAAGAGCTGTGGTGTTGAGGGGAGGGGGTGGGAAGAGCTCCAGGCTCACCAAGAGACATCCACGTTCAAGGGTGGCCTGCTTGGCCCTGAGACTCTGCATGCTTCAGTTCCCATCCACCTCTCGGGATTGATAAGATAATCAGACGTAGTGGTGATTATGGAACCACCTAGTAAACAGCAGATCCCCACGTAAACATCTAAGGTCTTAACGTGGTGAGTTCATCCGGATCCACACACGAGTCAAGAATAAGAAGAATTCTAGAAACAAGATTTCCTAAGTTTCTTCAGTTTTTGCAGAGCAAAACAGTATTTCCAAGAAGGCTATCTGTACTTTTCTGAGAAAAATGCCAGGGCAGGGAGAGGGCAGAGGGAGTGCCTTTCCAGTTTCAGATTTGGAGTGGAAGCACCTTAGTTCTGAGAGATGAGTCAGGCAGTCCCGAAACTCAGATGTACCATGCGGCTGAGGATGGGGCAGCTCCGGGGTCCCAGGTTCTTGGAGCCCTGGGAAGTGACGGGGAGGGACGGGGGTGAGACAGGAGAGTAAAGCACTGTGTAGAAAGAGAGAGTGAATTCAGCCTTGCCCTACGCTTTCCTTGATTTAGGCCCGTGTTGAGCAGCCAACAATACTTTTAATTTTATCTTAGCTGTCCTCGCCATGACAAACTGCCTTAGTCAGTGGCTGCCCCTGCTTCCCCACTTTGCTCTGCCAAGGTCATGTCTACCATAGACCTGAACGGTCCTCTCTCCTCTAAATCCAGGTGACCCATTCCAGAGCGACCCCTTTGCCGAACAACAGACGGCTTCAACAGGTAAAAAAAAAAAAAAAAAAAAAGCCTAAGCCTTTGTTAAAAGAAACATTTTGTGGACTGGCTCTCAGAATATTCCCATTCCTAGTTCAGGTTGAGGGAAATGGGGAAACACCTTGCAGCCTCCTTTGCCAGGTCAGTTTCTGAAGGAACCTCCATTGTCCCTCCCTTTCACAGTCTGGTGCCCCTTCTTGCCAGTCGCATAGCATGATGAGAATTAGAACTAGGAAAGAAGCCCCTGATAGCTAGGCCACTGTTTGGACACTTGTGCCCACTTGTGTCACCTGTGGTGGCATCAGGGTGTCCCATTGGTACCCACATGCGGTGGCACTTCTGCCCACACATACCAGGGAGTGGACTGGGAAGGACAGCATCGCACTGCATAAAAGCCTAGCATCTTGTTCCCTGCTGGTGGTGGTGGCTTGCCCCTCCTATAGTCACCAGGCCCACACCTCACGTTCGAGGAGAATGAACGCACCCTGGGCGTGGTGTTGGGATCATGCTGCCCATTTATCTAATTTTTCCCCTTGTATTCGCTTTTTCTATTGAGGTGAAATTCACATAACACAAAACTAACAAATTCACATAACACAGATTAACCACATTTCAGTGACGTTTAGTTCATTCACTGTGTTACGCAGCCACCACCTCTGTGTAGCTCCAGAACATTTCCATCTCCCCAAAAGGAGACCCTGTCCCCGTGAGCAGTCTCCCTAGTCCCACTCTCCAGCCCCTGCTTTCTGTCCTTATGGATTTACTCATTTTATTTTGAAATCAAGTGTTATTGAGAGGTATAATTAACACACAACAGAACTCACCCATTTTAAGTGCAGAACTGGATAAGTTTTGACAAATGTGTATAGTTGTGTGAGAAAGAGAACATTTCCATTATCCAGAAGGTTCCCTGGTCTCCCCCACCCCCTTCCCCCCCAGGTCTCTGGCAACCACTGACCTGCTTTCTGCCACTACGGTTTTTACCTTTTCTAGACTCTCATGTAAATAGTGCCAGTCAGTTGTGTGTTCTTTTATATTTGGGTTCTTTCACTTAGGCATAATGTTTATTCATGGGGCATTTTTTTCTTCTTTCCAAAACACCTAGATCCATTCGGAGGGGATCCTTTCAAAGAAAATGACCCATTCCATGGCTCTGCCCCCGACGACTTCTTTAAGAAACAGACAAAGAACGACCCATTTACCTCAGACCCATTCACGAAAAACCCTTCCTTACCTTCAAAGGTGAGTGACCCCGGAGAGGCTGCCTTCTGGTGCTGCCCGTCTGCATACTCTGCGTGTGTGAAGGCAGCCCTTTCCATTCCCCACCCTCCATGGACCGAGTCAGGGCCTCCATCACTCAGACTGTGAGTGCTAAGCCTGACGAATGAGGGCTGTGCAAGGCCAGGGGATTCCCCAGGGGCTGGCTCGAAGGCCAAGCCTCGTTACTGCATAGCAAGGTGACCGTTTCTGCCGATCCCTACAGAGGCTTGTCCCACGAAGCAAGGTGTCACATCCAGCAGTCCAGTGAGCCCAAGTCAGGGCGGGCTGTGTCCTGAACAGCTGTCATTCCTCTGTCCCTTTCTGTGCCCCTTTACTTCAGCTCAGGCCCACCTGCTGGGTTCTCTGCTCTGTCGTCTGCCCCCAGTACCACTCCACCTCCCAACAAAGACAAAATAGAGCACCACACACTCCCACAGGTTTCCATGTGACTGCTCCTGCCATCTTCCTAGTGCAAAGCACTAATGGTGACATTGGCATCAGCCAGCCTCAGTGGGTCCCCGCCATGGCAGGAGGAAGTCCAGACCCACAGCCTGGCTGCACTTAGTGTGCTCCCCCGCCCCCCAGCAAGTAGTAAACCATACGTTTTGCACGTTAGACTCAACAGACTGGTTTAAATTGGTGTAAATGAGGATTTAAAAAGCAAACAGTAACTTTGTGATTGAATAGAGAATTTTTGTGTCTAAGTGAGGGCAATGTATAGCCTTCCTTCACGTTCTAGGCTGCATCTCTGTCCCCACCTTACCCATTCCCTAGTTTTTCACTTCTCCATAGACCTACTGGTATGTATCACGGGCCCCAGAGCTCCTTGAAGGCAGGGATTAACCTGTAACGTTTCTATCTGCGAGACCTGTCATGGGATCCCCCCCTTTCATCGCTGGTGTTGGTGGTCTGTGTTATCTACGTTTATCAATTTTGTTGATCTTTTCCACGAGCCAACTTTTGGCTGTGTTAATTTTCTCTCCTGTTTGTTTCCTGTTTCACTGATTTCTGCTCTTCATTATTTCCTTCCTCCCACTTTGCTCTTTTGTTTCTAACTTCTTAAGATACAACCTTAGGTCATTGGTCTTGGATCTTCTTTTCTAATATGAGTGTTTAAAGCTATGCATTTCTTTTGAGGTGCTGCTTTAGCTGCATTCCATCCATTTTGGTATGTTGTATCTTCATTGTCATTCATTTTGAGATATTTTCCAGTTTTCCTTGTGAATGCTCTGTTGAACCTGGATTATTTAAAGTATATTGTTTCATTTCGAGATACTTTTTTTTCCCCCTAGGTATTTTATAATACTGATTTCTAATTAAATCTACTGTTATTAGAGGACATATTTTGTATGTTTTCAGTCCTTTTAGATTTATTGAGACTCGTTTTATGGTCTGTGTTGGTGAACATACTTTGTACACTTGAGAAGAATGTCTGTTTGCCGTTGTTGGGTGTAACGTTCTGTAAAGGCCAGTTAGGTCAAGGTGGTTGTTCTGATTGTCTATATTTTCTTCCCTTTCGCCACACCATGCGGCTTGCGGGATCTTAGTGCCCCGATCAGGGATTGAACCCAGGCTGCAGCAGTGAAAGTGCCCAGTCCTAACCACTAGACTGCCAGGGAGTTCCCCTTTTTTCCTTTTTTTAAAATGTAAGGTATAGTTGACTTACAATATTGTGTTAGTTTCTAATGTACAGCAGAGTGATTCAGTATACCTATATACATATATATATACTTTTTCATTATGGTTTGTTACAGGACTGGTCGTCTATTTTTTTTTTTTAATTAACTCATTTATTTATTTATATTTTTGGCTGTGTTGGGTCTTCGTTTCTGTGCGAGGGCTTTCTCTAGTTGCGGCGAGCGGGGGCCACTCTTCATCGCCGTGCACGGGCCTCTCACTGTCGTGGCCTCTCTTGTTGTGGAGCACAGGCTCCAGACACACAGGCTCAGTAGTTGTGGCTCACGGGCCCAGTCGCTCCGTGGCATGTGGGATCTTCCCAGACCAGGGCTCGAACCCGTGTCCCCTATGTTGGCAGGCAGATTCTCAACCACTGTGCCACCAGGGAAGCCCTGGTCATCTATTTTTATGGTTTTTGTTTGTTTGTAAGCTCTACCAGTTGCTGAGAGAGGAGTGTTAAAATCTCCTATGATTGCAGAATTGTCCATATCCTCCTTAATTCTGTCAAGTTTAACTTCATGTGTTTTGAAGCTCTGTCAGGTGCCTACACATTCATGATTGTTGTGTCATCCTGATGCAGTGACCTTTTTTTCTTTGTAAAGGGTTCCTTTTTTCCTCTGGTGCTTTGTCTTAATCTATTTTTATCACATATTAAAATAGCCACCTCATTCTCCTTATGCGTAGTCTTTGCATGATATATCTTTTTTCATCCATTTACTTTCAACCTGTCTGGGAGTTGAAGGATGTCTTTTGTGTCGAGCATGTAGTTGGGCCTTGCTTTTCTATCCAGTCTGGAAATCTCTGCCTTCTAAATGGAGTGTCTAGTCTGTTAACATTTAATGCAATTATTGATATGGTTGGATTTACGTCTACTATTTTATTATTTACTTTCTTTTATCCTCTGTATTTTATTCCTCTGTTCCCCTTCTTCTGTCTTCTTTTGGATTATTTGAATGTTTTCTAGAATTCCATTTTCTGGTATCTGTTGACCTTTTTTAACCATACCTTTTTTCATTATTTCTTAGAGGTTGCTTTAAGGATTACTATATACACTCTTAACTTATCATGGGCTACTTGGAATTAATATTATGTCACTTAATGTAAAATGTAGAAAACTTGTAATCATATAGGTCCATTTATCCACCCTCCCCCAAACAGCAGCGTCTCTGTTATAGTTGTCCTATGAATGTAATACATCTAAATATGTTAAACTCCATAAGACAGTGTTTTAATTTTTGCTTTAATCCACTGTATGAATTCTAAAGAGGAAAAAATAGTTATGTTCTTTTTTCTGGCTGCCTTAAAGAGCCTCTCTTTACATTTGCTTTTCAGTAGTTTGTGTAGGCTCTGGATATGTTTTTCTTTGTATTTATGCTGCTGGGCATTTGCTGAAGTTCTTACATCTATAAATTATGTCTTCACCAAATTTGGTAAGTTTTCTGCCATTATTTCTTTGAAAAAAATTTTTTTCTATTCTATATTCTCTCTTCTCTTTGTGGGATTCGAGTTACATAGATGTTAGACCTTTTGCTGTTGTCTTTACAGGTCCCTGAGGCTCTGTTTCTTTTCATTCTTTTTTTCTTCAGATTGGGTAATTTCTACTGATTTATCTTCAACTTCACTTACATTTTTCTGTCATTTGCTGGTTAGCTAACCTAGTGAAGTTTTTATTCTAGATATTATACTTTACATTGTTTGAGAATGTCCATGTTTCTTCTGTATAGTTTCCATTTCTCTACTAAGATATCCTGTCTTTTTATTCATCTTAAGTGTTTTTTCCTTTATCTCATTAAGCACAGTTATTGCTGCTTTAAAGTCATCCTCATCTGAGAATTCCAAAATCTGGGTCATCTTGAGATTGACTCCATTGATTGTCTTTTCCCTTGAGAACCGCATTTTTCAGGTTCTCTCTGTATGTTGAATAACTTAAAAATATATTCTATGCATTGTGAGTGCTCTGTTGTGGAGACTGGATTCTGTTGCATTCCTCCAAAGAGTGTGGATGGTTTTATTTCAGCAGGCAACTAACTTGGTGAGACTCATATTGCAAACTCTCCCTCTCTCACCTGTGGTTTCATTCCTGTGGCCTTAGCTGTAGGCTGCTCTGAGTCTACCAACCCACACACAGTGTAGGGGTGAGCGTGAGACGTGGACAGAGCTTGTCATGGCATTTGGGGCTCCCATTCTCTGCCTCTCCTTTCTAGATCCCGCATCCCTTTCTCATGGCTGTGGTTGTCCTGGGGCTCCCTCCTCTGAGCTTCAGTCCAGAAAGACAGTGAGTTTTCTATTGGAGTCATAGGCCCCCAGTACTCTCAGACTGTAGCTTCAAAAGGGAAAAGCTTGGAAGTTTCCTGGTCTAGTGGTCTAGTGGTTAGGACTTGGTGCTTTCACTGTCGTGGCCCAGGTTCAATCCCCAGTCAGAGAACTGAGATCCCTCAAGCCGAGTAGCGCGGCCAAGATAAAAAGAACCACAGGAAAAAAAAAACAAAAAATGGAAAACTCAATCTTGTACTGCTTTTTCTGCCAAGTTTCAATTCTTTTCCAAAGTCTTCCTGCTTTGGTTCACTTCCTGGGTCTTCAGGTGATGGCTTTTTTTTTTTTTTTCCAGTTCAGAGTGTTTATAGGTGTTATCTGCGGGAGGGGTTGGTCTGTTGGGATTTAACTCTGCCGGGATTTAGTTTAAATCATTTTTATCCTCCCCAAGGCTGGGCAGCAGATATGGTGCATATAGATGTCAAGAAAGTTTGTGGTTGAATGAATGGATGATGAACAAAGGAACTGCTTTTCACTCTCTCCTCTCTCCTTTCACTCAGCTCGACCCCTTTGAATCCAGTGATCCTTTTTCATCCTCCAGTGTCTCCTCAAAAGGCTCAGGTGAGACTGATGGCTTATTTTCCTTCTCACTCTTCCTCGGGCAGTGGAACGGCCCACCCATTTCCAAATCTGGTGTGTCCTCAGTGCTTATGTCATTAGTAAGTGGCACCCAGATCCTCGCCTGAGGCAGTGCAGCCAAAGCCGCTCCCCTCTGGCTGCTCATCTTTCTGAGCAATAGCTGGCATCTTACTGGGTGGAAAGGAAGCTTGGCGGCAGGGGTTAATTTAGTAATAACACCAATGTACTAGCTACTCTTTGCTCAATCCTCCTTATGGATCTTTGGTTCTAACCTCTGGATTTTTTTTCCTAAAGGAATCCAAAGTTCTACTGAGGCTTGTGCTATGGGCACTGGATTTGAGGGAACCTCCCCTCACAGCATAAAGCTCTTAGGTGTGCCTTTAAGGGAGGGGAGCGTTTGCGGACTCCCCCTTGCTTTTGGAAACAGGTTCCACTTGGTACTGCCGCCTTGCCTAACATCTTGTGCTTGTTAGTTGCAGAGTTTGATTTCGTAGGTGAACTCGTGGGTTATTCTGGACAAATCGCACCACCCACCAAAGGAGAAAGCTCAGCAAAAATCTCTACCTGCAGATGACCTCCCCACATAAATCATGTGGGTGGCTGGTCGCCTCCCTCTCCCTCTCCCCTCCTGATCCAGCAGGACAGGCAGCAGGCTCTCCTTCCACAGGGTGCTTGTCACTCCTTTGGTGACGGTGAACAATGCTGGCTTGCAGCACAGCCGCAGGGCAGAGTCCCTCTGGCTCTCCCTGCGCCGGCTCTCATGGCTGCCAACCGTCTGGCTGAGCTGCACCAACCATGAGCCAGAGTGGGCAGGGGCAGGGGGCCTTGTTGAGGACTTGCACCCGATTCACCACCCCATCAAACAAACGTGACCTCCATGGATCTCCTGCTTTGGGGGCCATTGAGAACCAAGAGGTGACACTTCCCCCTGCTCCCAGGAGGCGTGTTCTGTGAATGCCCTGTAACTCTTCCTCTGCTGGTGCTGCTTGCAGGTCCCTTTGGAACCTTAGACCCCTTCGGAAGTGGGTCCTTCAATAGTGCTGAGGGCTTTGCCGACTTCAGCCAGATGTCCAAGGTAAAGCCCTTCCCACGGAGCCCCTGTGCCTCTGCCAGTGTCCTTGTGCCTCTTGTCGTGGTCTTGTCGTGGGCTGCCAGGTGTAACTGTTTAATGCCACGTATGTATTTCTTTGGCACCTGTCAAACTCTGAAATGTATTCTCATGTGAGGTCGTGAGTCAGCAGATGGGGTCTAGAAAGTGCCCATGGCTGTGGCTGGACCCACTTCCCTTCCTCCAAGCGAAACTGCCAGAGCCCTGAGTCCCTCCCTGAGGCGTAAGCGCCGCGGGCTCCCCGCTACTGCCACTGGTGTCAGATGGCAGTCAGACCTCAGGTGATAAAGTCATCTCTGTGACTGAACAAGGTTGCGAAGGTCTTGGGCCCTGAGGGCCAGGCCTGGCGTGCAGCCCGCTGAGGCTGGAACCGTGGGCCTTGGGCCAGAAGGCAGGAGGTGTGTCTGGAGCTGCCCATGGACAGAACCCGAGAAGGATGTGGAAACCGAGGGCTAGGCTCGGTGAATAAATATGCAGGTGAAAAGTGAGCCTTTCAGGAAGGACGATAGGCACTCCTGGTTGGACTGGATGGTGCCTACACGGCCATAGTTACGTAAACTGACTGTGGATATAGTCCCACAGATAGTGTTAGAGCTCTTTCGAGAGGGGCTTGGAGGATGGTGCTTAACGTAGCAGGAAGTCGGTCAGTAGATATGTCCAAAATGGACAGATCAAGAAATAAGAGTAGAGGCCCACGACTGAGAGGTAGATTCCAGAAGAAACTGCTAAGAAGTCGAAAATGTTGGCCTAGGCGAGTAGGTCTGCTGTTCTTTGTTCTAACCTTTAGCGTCCCTTGGTTTTGACCGTGACCCGTGTTTCTTTGCCAAGAATTAAGGGAAGCAGCATTAGGTGTGCGCGTCTTGGCCTCGGTGGGTGAGGGTGGGATCCGTCACAGATAAAGCGCTGCGTGTGGCACGGCCTGTGGCCGCGGAGCCATAAAGCCCTGCATTCTTTGTTGAGTCCACCGGTCTGTCCCAGCCGCCTGCTCCAGCCCAGGTGCCGTGAGCACTGGGGGGCGGCCACATGCAGATACGGTTCCTGTCTCCTCGCTGGTGGGGGTGGGGTGGGGAGGGAGCCCCCCCGGAGTGTGTGGGATGGGTACCCACGGTGGGGAGTCCCGGGCCCCCGGCACCGCTCGCCCCGCGTGCCAGCTCCTCAGAGCATCCTGCGTGTTTCCTCCACGTTCACTCAGCCCGAGGGGCGCACGACTGTCTGGGCGCTGAGCACTCGTGGTTAGCAATGTGTGATTGTGGTGCGTGGCTTCCAAGAAACATTTGGGATTTTGTTTATGTTTTCAAAGAAATGCGTGAGTATAAACTGTGGAGGTAGCAAATGTAGCTTCTGGCCAGAGGCAGAGCATCTGTTTGCCCATTGGCCGCCGCAGAAGGGAGCCCAGAAGTGCTGGGGTTTCGGCCTCTCTCCTTCCAGTGCCTGGAGGGAATGAGCCTCCATCACTCGTATGGGAACTGTGACGCTGACGGTCGGGGCGCCATCTGGGATCAGCCAGAAGGGACCAGGGCCTGAGATTTGCCCTCATGTTTGCCCGTCACTGCGTGGCTGTTACACACACTCCTTGAGTGGAGCTATGTGTCCTTGTCTTCTGTCCGTGCTTAGTGGGTGGGAAACCATCGCTTGAAATGAGAAAACTTCTGCCACACGGGGGCGGCAGTCTCCAGGGAAGGGCTTCGCACTGTATTCTCAAGCTGGCACAAGTGGGACCTCTCCCTGCGCAAGGCCGAGGAGGGAGTGAGAGCTAGCAGTGCCCCCGAGCTGGGACAAGGACGAGGGCATGAACGGGGTCCTCTGTTTCAAGAAGCACCTGAGTTGAGGCTGTGTGTGGGGTGGCCAGCCTGGCGGGGCCCCGGATGGCAGAAACGGCCGCGTCTCCCTCCTCCAGGCAGTGCCTGTGTTTCCCGTAGCTGCAGAGACACCCCAGAGCCGGGCAGTTCAGAACCTGGCCCTTCCCTCCTTCTGCCCGTTCTAACCTAAGGTTGCATTTTCCCTTTTCTAATTCCGCTTTCCCTCTCCTTGTTCGCGTGTCCCAGATCAGGCTGCGCACACGTGCACTTGCGACTTCAGGGCCAGTGTCCCTTCCTGTTCGTGGCGCTGGGCGGGATGGAGCTGGATGGGGCCGTGGAAAGTTTGTCTCCAGTACTCCATTGTTTTGTTTCCACGATTCCATCAGCTCCTGATCTCATGCCACTTGCCCAATTGAATACAGGGCCCTAACCTCATAGGTCTCTGTTTTTCCCTTTTGGTTCCCTTTCTGTTTTTCAAGAACAACATTGTGTATATAAATAAAATGCTGAAGGAAATGAAAGTAAGTGGCAAGATGGTGTTTTTTTTTTTTTTTGACTTCTTGGTTTGTGTGTGTGTGTGTGTGTGTGTGTGTGTGTGTGTGTGTTAACATCGCTGTCTTTTCTCCACCTGAGTGGGGTGGGGAGGCAATGCACGCTGGCGATGCGTGCTGGCTCCTTTTCTTTCTTTTTTTTTTCCTTTTCTTAACTTCACCCTAAATTGGAGTGTCCTCCCTCTGCCTGGCAGTGCTAGAGGAGAGTGCCAGCCAGCAGTCTGACTCCAGTAGATTCCTTTGGGAGGTTCTCTGGGCTTGCACCCTTCATTGAGGTCCCTCAACACCCGAGAAGATTTTTCTAGACAGTATTACCTTGCTTTAAAAACACATTCCCCAAAATAGATTTCAGAGAGCATCTGAGAATAAAAACAAGACTCTAACTTAATTATTTTACTCCCGCCCTAAAAAAAAACCCACCTATGAAATACTTGACTGCCCATTGTCAGCCCATTTTCAGTTGTTTTTCAAGCGTGCGTTCCTATTTAGGGCTTTTTTTTTTTTTTTTTTTTTAAGTTTAGAGTCGTTTGCTTTAAATCAATTCTTTAAACTGTGACTCTCTTAGAGCTGCTTCTCATATAGTAGCTTTTCTGTCTGTCCTTTTTTCTTTTTCTTTCTTTTTTTTTTGGAGCACACTTCACTCTAGCCCAGCCAGAGAGCCCCTACCGGCTTTACTGAAACCCTTCTAAAAATAGCAACTTTCCCTGAAGCCACAGCCTGAGTAGGAACCAGTCAGGTCCCAAAGGAAGCGTCTTGGGAAACTTCAAGTCATGAAAATTAGGATTCGGAAATGACGCAGGCTTTTTGGTGTCAGAAGTGATATAATTCCCTGCTGTGGCCGAACCAGGCGCTTACAGTTGGAACCCTTTCGCCTTGGAGCGGGCCCACTGGCTCCGTGGGTTTAGACAGACGAGGGGGCGGAGAGTCGGCTTGGCCCGTGGAGTCCCCAGCCAGCCGGGAGGCTCACTGCAGCTCGCGCTTCAGGCTGGGGGTTGCACGGGCTGGGTGGACAAGGGCCCTGTGCACCCCACAACTCTGGGGGCGGTCACGTCCAGAGAGCCCTGGGTGTCCCTCTATACCCCTTCCCCAGAGCTGGCGCCTTTGCAGCACCCAAGACAAGAACTGGGGCCCACGCAGGTGCCTCGGGGGCTGGTCACGCCTCCACTCTGTCAAGATTAGTTTTGATTCCCTCCTGCCCGTCTCAGGTTGTGGCGAGGGCAGCAAGAGTCGTAGACCCAGGCTGTGTCCTGGGAACGGCAGAAGCAAAGGCATCAGCATTCCCTCGCTCTCCATCTCCTTAGCCCCCACTGCGTCTTCTTTCCCAACCAGCAGACCCTGACCCACTCACTTTAGAGCTAAGCTGCTGGTCGACACGGCACCTTAGCTCTACTGCTCTCTTCGTCTGGGAAAGGCTCTGTGAATGACGGGAAGCAGCAGAAATGAAGCATCGGTGGCCGATGGAGCGTTTGCAGATTCTTGTGGGTATCCAAGAGAGTTCTAGTCACATCCACATCCTTGGCGTGATTATAATCGTGCTATCTTTGTGCTGATGCAGTCCAGGTGCCAGCTGGAGCAATTTATGCATTACCTTTCGTTTTCTTGCCACAGCCCTGCGAGCTGGGGCCTGTCATTATCGTTGTTTCATAGATGAGGAAACAGAGGCACGGAGCCGGTAGCAGGGCCTCCAGATCCCATCCCAACCACTGTGCTCTGCAGCAGACGTTCTGGAAACTCGAGCAGCAGGTTTTGCAGAGACTCCCAGACTTTTGTACCGAAAAGGACAAGCGTCACAGAGCCTGGGAAAGGGGGGCGGCAGCAGTGGAGGGAGGGACCTCCTTGCTCCATTGCAGCCCTTCTGGCTCAGAGCTTCCCGGCGGGCCCAGGTGGTCTTGGCAGGGAAATGAGTCTTTCCCATTAGACCCCATCCTCCCCAGGGCCTTCTGCCCTGCTCTGCCCCTTGCCTGCATCTGTGCATGTCTCCCTCATGGGCATGAGGAGAGTCCCCAGACCTCCCGTGGGGGGCGGGCGGCGGGCTGCCAGCAGCCAAGGGCAGGGCCCGAGAGCCCTGGCCCAGGAGGTGGACGGCGTGGGTTCCCGCCCTGACTCCCCCGCTGAGGTGCTGTGTGACTAGCAGGCTGCATCTCCTCCCCGTGCCTCAGTTTCCCTGTGTATAAGGTAGAAGTGATGACAGTAGGACTTGTCCCAAGGCCGTTGGGAAGATGTGGTGAGAAGATCAGCGAGCGTCTCCTACCCTGGCGAGTGAGCGTCTCCTACCCTGGCGGCCCCAGAGGCTTGTGGGGAGGAACCAGGGCGCCCAGTGGGCTTGGCTGAGTGTGCAGCAGCCACCCCGGGCCCCCTCCTCCTCCCTGGGGGCTGGCCGCCTCTCTCCCACCTGAGGCTAGTATCTAGGTACCAGGGGCAGAGGCGGCCGCATCCCCGTCCCCGTGACCGGATCCGGAAGAGGGGGAGCCGCGTCCCCGTGACTGGCATCAGCCCTTCTCCCCACTTCTCCAGTGATGTGTCGGAACCAGATTACCTAAGAAGGTCCCACAAGTGCACTCTTGTGTTCCTGCTTTGTCTTCTGTCCCTTGACCTGCCCCACTGGGGAGGGCATCGCAAGTGCCCCTCCTCACGCAACCCCCCCCTCCACCCCTGCTGCGTGTGGCCCACCCTGTCCCACTGCGCGTCTCCTTTCCTTTGCTTTTTGAGGACCGTATCAGCATTTTCACTCCCGTGTCCACCAATTCCTTTAGCGTCTAGCAGCTATGAATCTCCTTGCTCTACTTTTTTGTAAACGTGGTCTCCCACCTCTGTAGAAAGCAGTCTCCTCCCTTTGGGGTGCAGCTCTGGCTGTCTGTGCGCATCCGTCTGTTGGTGGAGGTTTGTTATGCCTGGTACTGTGCTGGTGCTCCAGGTGAGGGTGCACAGGTAGACAAGTCCCTGCCCGCCGCAGGCAGTTGGCAGGTGTGCGCCCTGTCACTGGCACTTGCCCTTCAGGCAACTTGCCCCAGTTAGGTGGGAGGGGCCTGAGTACCCGTCACTGCGGCGTGATGATGTGTGTCCCGTCAGCTCCCACCAGGATGTCCGAGCAGTCAGTTAGTAGGAAGTGGTGTCAGGGAGAGCTCTGGGGGTGGCAGTGAGGTCTAGCCAGTCTCTGAGGAAGAAGAGGGGCTTGAGGTGGACGGGGTGGGCTGAGCCCCCAGTTGGGGACTCTGTATATATGGAGGCCTCGAGATGGGGCACAAGGGGGTTCCAGGCACCAGGGAACTGGCCAGGAGAGGGTTGGGGCAACTGCAGGGATGAAGCTAAAGCCCTGGGCAGTGGCAGGGGGGTAGGGTGGTGAGGGGCTGTGAGGGAGGCCCTGCATGACTTGAGGAGTGCTTGGAGGTTACCTTCAAGCTTCAGGGCTGTTCAGTGCTCCTACCCACCTCCCATCTACCTAGCTCCCTACCTGCCTGGCAGCTGTACCTACCCATCTACCTACCTGCCCACCCATCTATCCAAGCATCTCTCTGTTGCTGGTTGACATGGTCCCTCCTGGGTCTGAGGTGGTAGATGTGGAGGTGGGTGGAAGCAGGAGGAGGCTGGGGGAGGGTCCGGGCCAGAGCTGACAAGAGCCCACTGGAGGCAGCGATGGCTGTGCCCACGGGGCTGCGGTGGGCTCTGACCTGAGCCACTGGGTCAGGCAGCCCACGGGCACAGAGAGGGTCTGGTGCCGCTCTGACCCAACGCCTGACACTGACTGAAGGGGGAGAGGCTGGGCGCATCTCTGAAGTATGAGCAGGAAGCCCAGGGGACCCTGGGGTCAGGAGAGACCTGATATCCCCCTGTGGGTGGCAGGAAGCACCCCACCCCCACCCCATGTCAGAAGCCCGTCGAGGCACCGGGTTACTCTCACTTGCTCTGTGTGTTTGCTGGCTGCTCCTCACTGGCCAGAGGACCCTGGCTGTTGAGGGTGGAGGAAAGTTGGGGGGGGCTTGTGAGAGACCCTGGGCCCGAGTGGCGGCCATGCTGTGCAAGCCCGGAGGGCTCGGTGGATGTCCGCTGCCTCCGTGTTAACGATTATCTCTGCCTCTCTTTCGTGTCCTCTCTTACAGCCCCCAACTTCTGGCCCTTTCACCTCCTCCTTTGGAGGGGCAGGATGCTCAGATGACCCCTTTAAAAGTAAACAGGACACTCCCGCTCTGCCTCCGAAGAAACCTGCTCCTCCGCGGCCTAAACCGCCCAGCGGTCAGTACGCTTTCTTCTCTCACAGCCACCCGCCCACCGTCGCCAGGCAGCGGGGGCACTGCGGGCCCCTCCTTTCACCAGCCCAGAGTAGAGCAGACGCTGCAGGGCCTGCACTCAGAGCAGGAGGGTCTCCCCTCCGGCCGTCGCCTGGGTCCGCACACACTGTGTGCCTGGGACGTGCTTCCCGCCCCATCTGCCCTCGCCTCGTCCTCTGGGCCTCTTGGCTCCAGGCTGTGTGGGGCTCCAGGGTGGTCTCCGGAAGGCCAAGAGCTCAGAGCCCTCCTTGCGGTCGGGAGAGCTGCCGCATGGCCCCCGGTTCAGCATGCAGTCGTGGCCCCTCCGGCCTCCCCACCCGACCCAAGCTCTTTCCCAGGTTGGCTCAGGGAGGGCCCAGGGGTGGGGACGGCAGCAGCAGTGGCTGAGGCCTCCACTCAATCCAGTGCCTCCAGACTGGTTAAGGACTTGGGGAGGGGTGGGTGGGGTCTTCCTTGGCCATGTTTGATGTGAGAGGAGGCAGGATGGCTCGGGGCTCCCTTCTCCTCCGCTCCGGCCCCAGCATCTAGGTGGATGGCTCCGAGCAAGGGGTTTCCTGTAGACTCTGCCTCTCCTGGCTGCGGTGGGGTGGCTGCTTTCTCTCAGGGGTGAGCCTGGCATGTCCCCCTGAGGATGCTGAGGACTGTTAGCTCATGCAGGGGACCTCTCTTACGTGATGGCGATAGGCCAACAGGCCAGGTTACCAGACTCAAAAGCAGAAAGCTATTGCTCCAAGCGGCAGAGAGATTCACTGCAATTTCCCAGTCCATTTATCTGTCCCCTCTTCATCGTTCGCGCTCATCTCCCAGCAGAATCACCTATGTTGTCCTTAGACTTCTGGATGGCCACAGGAGAACCACACGCTCCCTCGGTCGCGCCTTCTATTCCACAGCCTTCCCCTCCCCGGTCCTTTCTGTCGGGGGGGTGGTGCTCTCCTTCCCGCCCGAGCTCGCCCTTCCCCGTCAGTCCGCCCCGGGGACTCGCCTTGGCACCTTGTGGTCATCGGTGCAGGCCCCCAAGCTCTCTAGTTTCAAGGGGTCATCAGTCCAAGGCTGGCCAGTCTTCCTACACCTGCCACTGGAGCCAAACAGAGGGGAAAAGCTATTTAAAAATGCTCCCTCTCCCTTTCTGTCACCTGGGCTGGCCAGAGCTTTCTCTCAGGAGGACAGGAACTCTGCCCGCAGTGCCCAGTTTGGCCTCCTTGTGGATGGGTCACGAGAGAAAGCACGACCAACAGGCGGGATGAATTTATAACAGGTTTTCTGTGAACTGTGAGCAGAAACACACACATAAAGAGATCACTTCTGTAAGCCACGCATCAAAGGCATTTATCATAAAACGGAGGAGAAAAGCAAAAACAACAAAGGAATTCCCTTGTGTCTGTGAGAGGCCGCTTATATATACCTTAGAGGCAGTGGCCCTTAGGGAACCCCTGACGGTCTCCTGATGGAATGACATTGGGCCTTCTCTGCCTGGAAGATGGGAGCCACAGCACACCTACACACACGTGCACATGCAGTCACACGCTGCACTCGTGCACACGCTCGCACAGTGCTTGCATACACCTGCATGCACACTGCACACGTGAAAGTACACACACACGAGTGCACACGTGCCCAGCAGCTCGGCATCTGTCGGGCCTCGTGGAGGAGCTGCTCCCCTCACTGGCTGTGGCAGGCGCAGAGCTTCATTCTCGGGGTTTCTTGGAAACACTCATCTCAGCCTCCTCCCCTTCCCTGAACCAATGCTGGGTGCTTTTGAACTTGCCCTCCGCTGTCACCTCCCCTTGTGTCTCCCTCTGCGAGCCTCTCCACCCCGCCTTGGCTTCTGCTTTCAGTGTGCCGTGGACTTAGAAAGCAGAGCCCGCCAGAGGCACGGCTCACCTCCTCGGAGCTGACTTCAGGGCTCGGGCTTTTTAGAGCGCTGTCCACGTTTGGGGAGGTTTGGCCCTGTATGCTGGGCGTCTCAGGCTGCCTTTGCTCGTGGCTTGGGGCTGCCGCAACCTTGCTGTGCCACAGCCTGCTAGGGTGCCGGGTGCCCCGAATATCGTCTTCACATCACAGCCCTCAAGGTGCACGTGCATGACTGTTAGCTTGCCAGATTCTAGCAAGACCCGCAAAGACGGGGCAGGCACCGTGATGCCCTCTTACCAGAACTGGAAAGGGAAGTGAGAGGGGTCACGTGTGACCCAAGGTCACGCAGCAAGGTGGTAGCAGGACCAGCCCTGGACCCAGGGGCCACCACCGCCCCCCTGCCGGCCTCCCACCCCCAGAGACAGCTGTAATGACAATCAGGCTGTGAGGTGCGGGTGCTCTGGACAGTAGTCAGCTTGTGTGCAGTGCGTAATCTGTGAGCGGCCACGACGTGTCTGCGTAGAGGCCTAAATGTCTCTCATCTGATTCTCTTACCTAGAAGCAGTGGCTGAACAGGAAATCCCTGCGTTGTACACACTGCTGGGTGGTAGGTACACACTGTGTGGCGGGTGCCCCTGGAGCACTTCCAGTGGTGTTTCTGCTGTGATTTCATACTAACCTCTAACAACCTGGAAATTGCTGGCTGTGCCGATGCCGATGTACCCGCGAGGGACACCTGACCCAGCAGGTGGATGTAGGTGGGTGGGGGGCATTTGGCTCTTTGAGGGATGCGCAGGAAGGTGTCCACCCCACGCTGCTTCCCTGATTGAGGGAATTGGAGCCCAGCTGTGCACACTGCTCTCCCCTCCCCCATCCAGGCCGCAAGGAGCAAGGCCACTTAAACCGGAGCCTCCTGGCAGTTATCTGGTTCTTAGCAAGACAGGTCGGCAGAGGAGAGTTGGAGGAAGTCCCACTCAGAACGGTTGTTATGAAAGCATCAGGCCTGGCTCTTGTTTTCTTGGCTGCTAAAGATGAGAAGCAACCAAGATGTCCAGCTGTTGTTGTCGTTGTTTTTGTAAGAAAACAAAAGTCCAGCAGTTTGCAAGGGAGGGGATGGAATGTGCTCTTCTGCTCGTCTTGCTGACCCAGCCTTTTCCCGCTTCGAGGGGCCGCGTGGCCAGCATGTGGCAACGCCGGGCGGTCACGCTCAGGGGCCATCCTGACACGTGGGGGAGCGTTGGTCCCAGGCGGCTGAGCCGGGAGGAGATGAGGCAGGTACCCTGCTCCCGGGGACGTGTGGCCCTGGCGGTCGAGCTGTGATCCCGCGAAGGTAGGCGAGTGGACAATCCAGCCTGCTGCGTGATAATGATTTTTCTCACAACCCACACACACAGCTTCATACCTGCACTCCAAATACCAAGAGGAAGGAATGGGCTCTTCTGTAACCCTCGCCGCCCCGCATGTGAAATGGGTCCGATTGGCCACATTCCCACTTGAGGCTGGTCTGCAGGGGACCCAGAGGTTTCTAGAACCCTGCCAGGTCTTTGCGCCTGGAGTCGACTCCGATGTGTGAGGCCAGGACAGGCGAATCTGATGCCATATCCCTCCAGTATCTGGGCCACCTGTCCCACTAGAATCCCGAGAGGCTGTGTGATCAGGATGGTTTCACGTTCCAGCCGCTTCCGTTTCCCTGAGGGGCTCTGGGCAAGTGTCTTAACCTCGCCGAACCTCAGTTTCCCTGCCTGGACATGGGACCAACTCTGGCCTAGCATGTGGCCTCTCTGGTAAGTGCCTTGCACAGTGATTACCATGATGGGCATGGTGTGCATCCCCCAACCCATCCCCAGGGTACAGAGACCAGGACTCGGGGTCCTCCTTCCCTAGCTCCTTTCCCGGGAAAGACAGAGGCTGGGCCTGAGGTGGACATATGCGTACAGGGATTTATCAAGGGATCCTTTTCCCCCATGAGATTGCAGTTTAGCAGACACCTTTGCAGTTGAAAAAAAGTCAGAGCGTGGGTAGTTGAACTTCAAAGAGGTCTCCAGGGTCCCCTCTGGCGAAGCTCAGCTGTCGTCACTCGTGGGACCAAATGCACGTTTGGGTCTGAGTTACTCTTGGTTTTTGAGGTGCCATCTCTTGTGCACCAGCGGCTTCAGTTTTTACATTCTGTGGGAGCTGGTTTTTTGTTTGTGTTTTTGAGCTTGATTAAAGATTAATTGACATGCGACAAACGTATATAAGCATCAGCCTGTGCAGTCACGGTGGGGATCCTACCAACTGGGACCCTCACCAGGGTTCTCTGGGAAAGAGTTCTGGTGCCATAGGTGTGTGACCGGCGCAGCCCGCGGCTGGCCGTCTGCTCTGACCCAAGCCAGAAAGTGGACCTTTGGGGGCTGTCAAGAATCGCCCTCTGTGGCATGTGCACGGAGCTTTGGCATCAGCGCTGAGTTCTCTGTGCCTGGAGGTCTTTTCTAGAAAAGTCTACCAAGGTATGAAATGACCAGCAGGTGTCTGTTTGGGGTAGAGAGAATTGGTTTCTTCTAGACAGATGCAAAACAGACCGTTCTGGCAGCCGCCGAAACCTGTCAGTTAGAGTTAGCGCTGGCACACCTCCCCCAGGTAAACAGCGGTGTGCTTTCTGCAACGGACCGGAGATCGAGATCAGTCAGAACTCACCGCTAAAGAGTTTCTAGGTAAAAGTTGTTGATTTGCAAAGGGAGAAACAGATTTTTTTTTAAGTGCAGGAAATGGCTGTGTGGGTGTCAGTGATTGGGCCTCGCGCCTGCGGCGACAGATAGCGGGATCCTGTGCCCCGGGCCCCACCCTTGCCACTTCCTGCAAGTGCAGCCCCACGTTGCGGTTCCTGCAGCGCCCGGGTGACACCAGCTAGCGCGCCTTCACCGCTAACCAGCCAGTCACCTTTAACCTTTCCCCAATTTAATTATTATTACTGCTAATAACCTTTGCACCTTCAGGATAAAACCACGCACACACTGGTGATGTCTTTCTGCCCCTCTTCCCCTTCCCATAATTCTTCCAACACACACAGGACAACGGGAGACCGTTTAACCGGGGTCCTGTTTGGTTCAAGTGATTCTCAAAAAGTAAATAGATAAATAATCATTTCCCCCCTAGAACATGAGTCCCCTCCCACAGCTGTGACTGACTCCACACAGGGTGACTGGCTGTGGGATCTTTCTCTTGGGCGGTTTTCTGGTTGCCGCCCACACTTGGGCCAAGCCCGCTGGCTCGGTGGTCCGCTTGACCGTCCCGGGAGCTGCCACACAGGACTCGGTCAGGGAGGACGCCCCCGGTTCATCCGTGGCGCCAGCCCAGGTGTGTGCTTGGCTCTGAGATGCCAGGCTGGGGGTGAAACCAGGGTGGTCATCCCTGGCCCGTGTGGGTTCCGTCCCCTTGTTTGTTGCACAAGATCCACTCTTAAAATGGCTTCACCAGTTGAGCCGTGCGGTTAGCACCTCAACCTTGAGCTTAACTACTTTAATTCCGTTCCCACGATGATTTCAGAGAGATAATTTGGTGGGTACCTGTGAAGTTCTAGAACGGGACAAAAGCAGTTCACTGCCAGCTCGAGGAGCCTGGAATTATGGCCGTTGCCAGCCAGCCAGGGTTGGGGTACTCCAGGGGAGCCTCAGGCGCCCAGCCTGGCGGAGTCCTCCTTTCCCGCGGGCCACCCCCTGCCCGCCGGGAGCTTCTGTGCCAGGGCTGGGCGGGACCCCTGCCAGCGTGTGCTCGAGAGCCGGCTCCCAGCAGAGGGAGAAAAGCCATTGTCCTCTCAGCCTCTTAACCTGTAAAATGCCTGGAGATGAATTGCTCTTTGGGGTGAATTTCTGTTCTCAAAGTTGGCAGAGTTCAAAAATAGAAGCATTTGCCTACCTTAGCACACGCCCACCCTCCTGCGCCCGGAATCGAGCGGTGGATTGAGTGGGAGTTGAGTGACGCTCTTGTTGCCTATCGTTCAGCAGGGTGCAAGTGCCCAGGCTTGGGGTTCTGGAGCAGAGGAGTCAGGGCTCAGCCAGCTGGGCTCTGGTGGCGGGGTGTAGCAGGGCCTCGTGTTAGGGTGCAGGCCCAGAGAGTGTGGACTCCCCTCTCTGGTGTCTGCGCATCCGTGTGAACGGACAGCAGCTGCCACCTTGACCCCGGCCCCCTCCCCGGCCGCCAGGGGCTGCCTCGTGTACCTGCCCCCAGGCCTCCTGCAGCCCCTTGGTTCCACCTACAGCAAGGTGAGGGGGCCCAGGACGATGTTCCTTGTGCAGCCCTTGCTGTTCTGATGGGGTGAATGTGGTCCCTCATCTCTCACATTCAGAGCACTGAGTCAACCCCCGGCCGCCGCCATTGTCAGTTGAAAAACAGCACATGTGTGTAATCTGAGTGGGTGGTGGGAACTGGCTGTAAAGGGAGTGAGAGTGGGCGGGTCCCCCATCTACTGCAGGCTCTCTGGCTCCTTTCATGCGGCCCCGACAACGGGAGGGGGCTCCGGGTGGGCTCTGCACCCCCCCTTCAGTGCACAAGTGCCTTCAAACTGGCTTCCAGACCCACCGTGTGGCACCCTGGGGATTTTGTTAAATGTGGGCACGGCGCCTCTCTGCCCGTGCAGTGGTGACGTTCTGGCAGCATTGGCACTGCTCTATAGGGAGGAACAAAGCCTGGGCCACCGCGGCCCCAGGGCTCTCCCCACCAGGCTGTAGCTAACATATCCCTTGTCCCCCCCCAAGGCACCCTAGGCCCCTCAGAGGGACGAGGCAGGCCAGCACACAGGGCTGATTCAGCAGAGTGTGTTGCAGGCGCAAATCAAAGAACAAGTACGATTTTTCAAAAAGCAGAACTGTGAGACCTGCCAGTCTGCATTATTTTGGTTGCAAAGACTGATCTGTGATTTGTAAATTCGTTTATATGTCATGTGCCCACTCCCCGTTTTTGCTGCAGAACTAAAGTGGCCCCTGTCAGGTTTCTTATGAATGTCTTAGGAGCTTTTCGTGGAAACCTTGAAAATTGTATTTTTCAGTCCAAAGGATATTTGTCTTTTGAGGACCCTGAAAGTGTGGCTACTTTTCCCCCTTCTCTGCTTTTCCTTCTGACAGTGCGAAGACCCCACATCCACTGGGCTCCTCAGCCTTGACTACCCTGGGCACCTCACAGAGAATGAAAAACGCATCAGTTCAGGGGGCGCCTGGTGGATAATAGTAAATATTTGTTCAGCTTTTCTCAACAATTCAGAACCAAACCTCATCCTGTTCCCTTCAATGCATTAAGCAGATTTTTCTTAAAATTCGGTAAATATTTTTAGTGGAAAATCTCAAGATTGTGATGGTGGGGACCTCAGATTTTATCTGCCGGCACTGTGCTGCTTGGCACGGCTTTGATCTGCCGGGCTTGCCTTCTCCTCGCGTGTGCATCAGCCACAGCGAGCGGGGCTGGTGTCTGCAGGACTCCTTGCTGGCAAGCCGCTTGGGTGGCCCTATGGGTCACGTCCTGAGAAATTAGCTCTCCTCGCTCTCCCGCCCCATCCCGCCACAGGGGGACGTGTGTTTTTCACGTGTGTTGGTGAAAAGCGATCTTCTTCAGTAAAAAGTTCCCAAGTGATTATGGATGTGAAAGGTTGTGCTCCGGACAGCCTGCTTTCTCTCTCCCCCCAGTTAAGCTTTGTTGGTGGGTTTAAGGGGGCAGGAAGGGAGGCACCAAGGTGACAAGGAGTGCCTCCTCCCAGCCACAGCTCTCCTGTGTAGTATGACTCTCGGAAGCCTGGCGGTTGTGTAGGCGTCCCCTATAGTGTAGGACGAGTGACAGTTGTGTAGGCGTCCCCTGTAGTGTAGGACGAGTGACTGTTGTGTAGGCGTCCCCCGTAGTGTAGGACGAGTGACAGTTGTGTGGACGTCCCGTGTTGCAACGAATGGCAGTTTGGGAACGTCCTGTGTTGTGTAGGGTAGTAGCTCAGGTGGGGCAGCTGTCCTGACCACAAACCTTTGTTTTTTATTTTTGTGTTTTGTTGTTTTTGTATTTAAGTCTCATCTACAGAACTGCATTTCCCAACTGCAGCCCTCAATCTTATAAATAGAACGCAGCAAGTATCTGGTTGGGATGAAAACATACACTCAGACTCATGTCTATTTTTGATATTTTCATTCATCCGATTTATTGAGACCCCCCCCCAAAATCACCCAACCCTCTTACTTTTCTTCTAAGTAAAGAATTTCAAGCAAGAGAATCTGGCTTCTTTCAGTGTTCACATTTGTATGTTGAGGGGGGTTTGTGTTCTATCATTCTCTCCACTCACCACCGCTGCAGGGACCCTCCCGGCAGAGAGCTTCCCGAGAGGCGAGGAGGGAGGGTCGGCACGGGCTTCACCACTGCTGGGTTGCCGGGGGCCTGTGTGGCCTCAGAAAGTTCAGAAGTAGGGGAATAAAAGACATTGCTACCAGGGTGGGGCCGGCCACCGAAGTTTTTTTTAACAGCACACACCGTGGTAAACGATCGGGTTCATATTGTTTTTGCTCAAGGCTGTCCTGTGTGTGGTTTCGGTGCACCGCTGGGGTAGCTGCTGAAACTGCTGCGGTTTGAAATAAGTCCTATTCTGTCCTATCCTCAACCTTGCGTTCCTCCCTCTGGTCATGAAGACTCCTCTGAGTGATGGAGAGTCTCTCTGGGGGGCGCGGCAGCAGCTTCCAGCCAGCCCCCAGGGCTGGAAGTCACAGGCTCCAGCCTCTGCAGTCACAGCCTCCCCTACGCTCGGGGCTCCCTTCCCTGGGCAGGTGTCTAGGAATGACAGGCCAGGTATCATCCTGGTTAGCTTTATACCAAAATTAAAAAAAAAAAAGGGTGATCTGTGCTCTCTTCACTGAAACACGCCCCAGTCAAGCTTTTTCCTCACTCTCCGTACCCGGAGCCATGGAAAGGCATAAAGCCGGGCAGCCGGCTTTGCTCGGGGGGCATGGAGGCAGATCGAGTTACTTTGTCCCGTTTGAGATGAGCAACACCTCAGAAAATCGGAAAAAAACCAAAACAATTAAGGGTTAGCAGAAGTGGTTACATAAAAGCAGGAACTAGCCCCAGAATGTTTTAAAAGCGCAGCTGCTAAAAATAAACAGGGGCGCAGAGTGGGAAGTTTGGACCAAGGGCAATCAGGGCGAGGGTTTCTTTGTAAAAAGCCTATGCTCGCGAGCATCGTGTCAGGCCGATCCGGGGATGCCACCGATTTCGCACGTGCCAGGTCCGATAATTCAGCCTCTGTGCCTGAGCACAAAAACAGATAACCGAGAAAAAACCGTTTGATTTTCTCCCCCTCACGCCCCCGAAAACAGGAGCAGTTGATGTGCCCTGGTTTCATATTAACACAGTCATGATTTCTAAATAACAACGGTTTCGGCAGCAGAGCAAAACCAGTCCCGGGCTGTGCTTGACATGATTGCCAGTTCTCATCTCCCCGATCATCTCTTTGCTTGTCGGAAACCTCAACTTGACATTCTAGCTGGCTGGATTCTTAACTGCCCCCCACCCCCCACCAAAAACTGATTAAAAAAAAAAAAAATCCCCCAAAGCAGGGGAGGAAGGTCTTCTTAATTGAAAAAGGAAAAAAAAGAAGAGCGCACAAGTGGGCAATGATGTATTTATTTGAACATTTGGACTGTTGTGGTCGCTCTCAGGGCCTGGCTGGGGTCGACTGACCCACTTCTCCCGGCTCAGATGTCTGCCCTTTGTGAGCAACTCCTGCAAGAAGTGCTCCAGGAAGTCAAGCAGCCGTCCACCCTGGACTTGCTGCTGGAACCAGAGGCTGCTCTGGGCCCTGGGCTTTTCAGCCTGTCCCTGGCAACTCTTACTTTTTCTTGGATTTGGATTTTGCTATTTGGTCCATTCTTTTAGTTTCTGATTTTAAAAACATTAGCCTAAGAGTGCACCGATGAATACTTGTCGCCCTTTCTTGCAAAGGAGGGAAGCCAGATGGCTGTATCCCTTCCTGGCTCATCAGTGAGGTTCCCCCAAAGGCCTCAGGCCCCTCAGGATGGCCCCGTGGAGCCTGGGTGGTGGCATCCCGCCCATGAGGACCCCCACCAAGAAGAGGGGGCTGGTATTACTGGCACCTGCAGTGTGCTGAGCCCCACCTACGTGGAGCTGACCCTCAGGTGTGCTGGAGACCAAGACAGGTTGGTGCACGGGAGGTAGACAGGGCAGTGGGGAAGCCTGCAGGGGTGGAGTGAGCCCTGGAGAAGGGTCTTCCAGGGGAAGGGAAAGGCTGTGTCAGGGCCGGGGGAGACTGGCCGGGCTGGACAGTGCAGGGCGGTCAGCATGGTGGAAGTCGCTAGTTGCTATGGGAAGGAGGCCGCGGTGGCCAGGCTGCAGGGACTGTGCCCGCTGAGGTCAGTGTCCCTTCCCTCAGTGTCGCCACCCCTCAGGACCGCGTCTCCCAGGGTGCCCCTGCCAGAGGCACACATTGTACCGGCTCAGTTCACAGGTGAGGACCCGTCACCGTGGGCCCAGAGAAGGCTGCAGGTGTTTCAGGGCCCCCCCCCCACCCCGAGCATAGTTCACTCGGGAACATGTCTGTCCGTCCACGATCAAGCCCCAGTGATGCCGCGGCTTGGGGTTTGGAGAGCGAGGCGGGGTCTGCATCTTGGTGCACCCTGCAGGGGGACTCTGGTGGGTGTGGAGCACACCTGGGGCGTGGTGCTACTCCACCCTGCGGAAGGAGGCTGCCTGGGGGGACCAAGGAAGCAGGATGGTGGCGGCCAGTGCACACAACTCAGCAGTTCAAGGGGAGGACACTGTTGCCCAGGGGCTGCACGTGCCCACCACGCTGCGCACGGGACATACGAGTGGCTCTGTTAGAGCAGAGAGCTGCAGTCGGGGGTCCTCGGTTTCCTAGTGGGGCCCATAGGGGCAAGCTGTCCTGACCTCTAGGGATTGGAGCTGCGCCGGCCTGGCCTGGCATTGGCAGACCAGTAACGCTTGATTTACGAAAGCAGGCAGCCCATCCCAGGCCGAGCCCGGCTCCGGCAGCCGTGCACAGCCGGTGCTCTATTACCCTGTGAGAGTGTGCTAGGGCCTCCGTAACAAATACCACAGACTGGGTGGCTTAGACAGCCGAAACTGATCGTCTCACAGATTTGGAGGCTGCAAGTCCGAGGTCAAGGTGTAGGTAGGGTTGGTTTCTCCTGAGGCCTCTCTGCTTGGCTTGTAGACAGCGTCCTCCCCCCCGTGTCTTCCCGGGGTCTCCGCTCTGTGCATGTCTGTGTCCGACTCTCCTCTGCTTCCAAGATCACCAGTCCTATTGGATTAGGGCCCACTCATAGGACCTCATTCTAATTTAATTACTTCTGCAAAGATCCCGTGTCCAAAGACAGTCACATTCCGAGGTACTGGGCGAGAGGACCTGAACATAGTGAATTGGGGGGTGTTGCGAGGGGAACCAATTCAGCCCATCACAACCCCATTTCATGGATAAGGAAACTGAGGCTGAGAGAGCAAGGCTGAGTGGGGTGGTGGCCGTGCTTTGCACCGTCTTCCAGGGGCCCACACCCCACTCCCTGCCCAGGGCCGAGCTGGGAGGGCTGAACACAGGCATGGGGAGACAGCGGGTCACAGGCGTTTGAGGTGGAGGTGCCATCTGGGCAGAGGGGCTGTCTGAAAAGAAGCCCGGGGTTGGGGGGTCCTGGGGGGGGAGGGAGGTGCCGCTCAGGCCCTGGAGGGCGGTTGGGGGGTGATGTTGGGAAGGGTTCCGTGTGGGCTGTAGGGCCTTCTGGATTCGCCACAGCGGATGCGGGGCCCCAGGGCAGGGCCGGGCACGGTGGAGCTTGCACGTTAGAAAGCTCCGTTCAGCAGAGGGGTCTAAGCAGCGGGCCCTGCCCTAGGCAGCGGGGACACAGCTGAGGACAGCAGGGCCCTCACCCTCGTGGAGCTCACGTTCTGTTGGGAAAGAGAGAAAATATACAGCAAGTGACATAATAACGACGGAGCGTGACGAGGGCTGCAGAGGTGTCTGAGCCAGAAGTGGGGAGGGCGGCCTCTGTGTGTGCGGCACCCACACGAGGAAGAGCGTTCCAGCCTGGGCAGCAGGAAGCGCAGAGGGCTGCGCTGGGCAGGGCAGGATGGCCGAGGCTGGGGTGTGTATTCCCAGAGCAGCGGGGGAGCTCGGCAGTGTCGGGTCAGCTCTGCGTTAAAAGGCCACCTTGCTGGGTGCGGACGGCCCATGGGGTGAGAAGCCGAGAGGGTGAGCAGCCAGTGGCTGTCGCAGGGGTGATTCCCAGGGACCCGGGAGAGGTGAGGACCACTCGCCTGAGGTGGTGGTGCGGCCATGTGGACCAGAGCACCCTGCCTCACGCCCACCCTCCCTCCTGCCCAGGGTGCCCCTGGGCTCCGCCTGGCTGCCCACTGCTCGCAGCTGCGCAGCCTGGAGTTGACACGCTGCGGGGCAGGTCTTGCCCGACCCCTCCCGCCAGAGCTGCACGCTCGCCTCTGAAGAGAGGGGAAGGGGTCCGCGGCAACACGGTAGCGCTCTCCGGTCACTGTGGTGCTGGGCCTGGGAGGCCTTGGCTCACCCATCGGCTCAACCCTTGGACCAGGGAGTAGCCTGGTTGTGTAAGGTGGCCTTGGGGGAGGCATTTCTTCAAAGCCAGCACCCAGATCGCCCTGCTCTCTGAAGCCTAGGGGCTGAGGTCCAGGAGGGAGAGGAGGAGGCAGGATAGCCGACAGCAGGGAGAACGTCTCAGGGAGGGGCATTTGGTGCTGGGTGGGGTGGGCCGCCTGAAGTCTGTGGCTCTGTCACAAATAGGAGAGAAGGGACCAGAGGTAGAGAACTCAGCCTGCACAGAAGATGGGTCGTGGGGATCAGCCCCAGGACTTCACCCTGAGAAGCAGTTACCCTGGGGGAGAGAGGCCCTAATTCCTGCTGTGCCGCGGGACTTGGCACCGCCCTTCTGGGGAAGGGCCCCCCACCCCGGGGCTTTGTCGGTGGCTCACCTGGCTTATTGGGCCTCAGGGCTGACTGAACTGATTCGTGGCCACAGGGAGAGGTTGACCGATGTCCCAGCCTACAGCCTCCTCTCCACCCTCCCTTCTTGGTCGGGGTGCATCCTGTCGGAGCCTGGGACAGGCAGTGTGACAGGGAAGGTCAGGCTGCAGTGGGCACACCTTCTGACCCACAGCTCCACCTCCAGAAACGTTTCCTATAAATAAACACACGTGCGTGGGGGTGCTGCTCATGACAGTGAGAACCTGCAAAGGCCAGGGGTCAGCAAAGGGGCCCCATTAGGCCACAGGCAAGGGCATAGAGGTGCTCCGCTCTGACCGCAGGAAGCAACAGAGGGCTGGGTGCAGGGCTGCATGTGTCTCAGAGTCCTGGGCAAGCCTCGGGAAGTTAAGACTCTCGGTTTCCTTGAACAAGCGAAAAGAAACCAGCAGCAGCTCTGACGGGAGGGGGCAGCTTGGGGCCTCTGTGTTCCAGCTGTCGGTGGGGGCATCCATGCACTGGCATCCCCCGCCCACCCAGAAGTCCCGATTCAGGTGGGATGGGGTGTGGGGATTTTAACCAGTGCTTCTGGTGGGCTCGGCGCCCATCTCTTCTCCGTGGGCTCTCCCAGGCGGGACCACGTCACTGGTAACTCGAATTTCTCATGCATGGGTGAAGCTGACAGAGACAGGGTGGCATTTGTACCTTACGGCCACCCAGCTGCTGCGTCGAGTGACAAGTAAATAAACTTGCGTGTCTGGGGGGGGCCTCAGGCCAGGCTCTCACAGGCCCCACACACACTGAGCCCCACTTGCGCAGGCACTGCGGTGCCGGATGCTGAGTGGCCTGGAGTGGGGCGCAGCCCCGTGCAGCCCCGAGGAGCACGCCGTGCACCAGTCACCCAGTCTGACCCCTACCTCTTCGTTCCCACTTCCCAGACAGGAAACTGAGGCCAGCTGGGGCTGAGGGGTTTGTCCTCATCTGGGTCTCAGAACTAAGGGTGACAGAGGCAGGAGTCGTTAGGGACACCTTGAGGCTGTCAGAAATGTGGCCTGGGAAGCAGCGTCAGAGAGGGTGGTTTTGGAGCTGGGCACGGACATGGACGTGCGGGCAGGTGGGGTGGCGGAGGCGAGCAGGGTGAAGAAGGCAGGTGTCCTGGGCTCAGGTGCTACAGGGGTCAGCTGTAGCTCAGGGCCAGGGGCATTCTCTGGACGTGCAGCTGGATGTCCAGGGTCTTCTGTGGAATGTGACCCTCGGCTTTTGGGTTGTTTTTGCGCATTACTTTGAAATTGCAAGAGTAAACATAGGCAGCTCAGTTAACAAATCAGAATCGTGTTAAGTATCCTCGAGCCTCTAGCCCGGGCTTGGACACAGAGCTGCCAGATTGAACGTCTCACCCCCTGGGTTACCCCAGTACCCTGGGCAGCTGTTGGGCAAATGAGTGGCATCAGGCAGGAACCTGGCCTGCAAAACAGGCAGATCCCTGAGGCTCATCACGTGGGCCCCCCGCCCCCTCTTGCCAAGCAGGCCTGGAGAAGGTTCAGGTTCCTAGCGGATTGTTCTGACATATTGGCAGGATTTGTTGGGAGAAGCCACCTGTCCTCAGGCCATACCCCCGAAGCATGGCCTCACAACCTCATTTCCCTCCAATTCTAAACATCTCTCTCCCGCGTCCCCGTGGAGATCTGCCTTGCCGGGACCGGGGCATCCCAGAGCCACCCTCTTGGCAAGAGCCCAGAAAGGCCCAAAGCCTGCCCCTTGGAGCCAAAGGGACAGAAGCGGGAGCTGGAAACGAATTTAAACCCAGGACGGCAGAGTGGGTTTGTCTGGTGAGCTGCCTCCGGACCCTCACGACTAACACGGCTAACTCTGCACACACCACATTGTGAAACTAATCGCCCTGTTTAGTTGCAAGTAATCTCCACCCCCTTTTTTTTAATCGTTGGACGCTTGCAGTGTATTTTTCTGCTCAGCCGTGACTTTTGAAAAACTCAGTGCGATAGTAAATGTGTTGCCATGCTAAAATGAATCACTTTGAAACACGCCTGCATGTGAGCTCTTTAAAGATGATGTAAATTTTAGCTGCGGTGGGAGGGGAGGGGAGGGGGTCATCTGAAGTGGTTTTCTTGTAACGCCCACAAACCATTAAGCCTCCGGGATAAATGGAGAGGAAAGCCAAGATCCACGCAGATTCCCCGGGGTCCGTCCCATGAGCGGCATTCCAGCTCTTTCCAAAGAGGGATAGGGTTTCCCAGGGAGCTGGTGCCCGGCTCTTCAGTCAGGACTCTGTTCTGTCTGTGGTCAGTAACTTGTATTTCTTTTTTTTCTCCTTTTTTTTTTTTTTTTTTTTTCTTCTCCTAAACTTTCCAGGTAAAAGTACACCCGTAAGCCAGCTTGGTTCTGCAGACTTTCCCGAGCCCCCCGATCCATTCCAGCCACTCGGGGCTGACAGCAGTGACCCGTTCCAAAATAAAAAGGGGTTTGGGGACCCGTTTAGTGGAAAAGATCCATTTGCTCCCTCCTCTTCAGCTAAACCTTCTAAAGCCTCCTCCTTGGGCTTTGCAGACTTCACCTCTGTAAGTTAAGTTCTCCGCCTCCGCGCCATTCCCTCCCCTCCCTACGCTTGCAGCTTCTTTGGGGTTATTTCTTTTTTGTCTCTTTCGAATGGCAAACCTCCTCCTGGCTCAAGTCTCCCGGTACCTCACACCATCACCCGTGTTATTTATTCTGTACTGCTGCTTTCTGTAAGAAAAACGGTTTCTCAATAAAAAAAAAAGAGCTCTGGTTTGGATACTCTGTGATAAGGGCACGTTTTCTTCCAGCAGGGTGGCCCAGTATGCCTGTTTTTCTGTCCTTCACGGTAGACTCTTTGTATTAGTTCTGTTGCCCAGAGCCTGTTGTGTTCATTGATTTTTTTGGAAGCCACGACATCAGACGCTTCTGAAGTACGAAAACAAGACTGCTAAAGTTACATTCGGGTCTTGCTGTCCTCAAAAAAGTCTTTGTGGGGGAGTTCTGATGGTCCCACCCAGTGCATTTTGGGCAGCAAGTGCGAATTGAAGGACCCAGCCGGATCACATGAAGGGAAAGCAAATTTGGTTTTTTAAAACTTTTATTTCAGTTACCAGCTACAATGAAAACTGAAATGCAACCTAGAACAGCCACTCTGAATCCCCTTCCTTTTGCAGGGAAAAACCCCCCAAACTCAGAAAGCCATTAGCAGAGTTAAGTGCCTTTTTCGAAGCTAATCCAGGGATTTTGAAGGTCTGGTTTTGTGTCTTGGTGTGAAAAAAGATTCCAGATTGTAAAACGCTGTCACATTAGAGTGTTTTCAGTACCCTCATCAGTACCCAGAGATCTTGTTCTCAGAGAGCTTCAGACGTTGTCTTCCCAGAATCAGTTTCACTGTCTGTTGCGCACCTGTGTTTTTTAAAAGGTTTTCTTCCCTCGATTTTGCAGTTTCCTCGTTCGTTGTGAGATGTGTTGTTTATAGATGCTTCCACTCCTAGAATATCCGTCTTAAAGCACGCTCTGCCATATCAGTGCCCAGTGAACACCCAGTTCCTTTCAGATCCACCTCGCGCACAGCTGTCGTGGCTTATTGAAATCGCCCAAGACGCCGACACATTCCTGGCTCTTGGCGACCTGTAAATATTTTACGACTGCAGTTAGCGGGGTTGTGCTGACGGCCAGGGCACAGTGTGGATATATATACAAGTGGCAACATTGTTAATAAAAGCCAGAAACAAAACCCGCTTTATCTACAGTTTCTTAGATAGCACTGCCTTTATTTTTCAATGGAAAAACTGAAACACTGATGAAAAAAAATAGAGCTATTCACGCATGACTCAGGTACTCTAGGGTAGGGCGGAAGGGCAAGTGGATTTGAATGGCAATTGGAAGAAATGACTGTTCTCTCTCTGAAATGCACAGTTCTATTTCCTGTGCCCACCCCCCCCACCCCCAGCTGGTTTTTGGAAAATTTTTTTTTTTTTAAACCCGAAGATTTCAAGTTATCATTTGACACATCATTTCTGGTCATTCCAGCACAGTTGTTAACATCGATTTTAAAACACCCCTGGGATTTAATCACCCTCAACTGCAGGTGAGGAATTGGATTCTGCCCAGTTTGCAGCCCTGCTGTTTTACGTTTAAAATCACCTTTCCCGCTTCAGACGCCCCAGTCTTTCCAGGGGAAATCACCTGACTGGGAGATCCAGCCCACTCTAATGGGATGGGATGCATGGGAGGCAGGACACCTAATTGGTTTGGTTTGTCCCCTCAGTCATACCATGGTCCAAAACATGGTCAAAAGTGTCCCACCTCCAGGGACTCAGGATGTCCTTGCGTTTTCATGGCGTCCGGGGGCTCAGTCCATTGGCCGGTGGTTTCTGTGTTCACTGGACCTCAAAGATACATGCCAACTCGAGGCCAAAGTCGGTTCCTCTGGTTTGTTGCTTCAGCTTCCCTGAGTAGATGCAGAGAGGTCTCTAACTGCCCAGCAGCCTGGCAGCGTGCCTCGTTCAGATTGGATGTTCTAAGCGTGCCATCAGGCCATGTTGTTACGCGTGCAAAAGCAGCTTGGTCCGTGTTGGAGTTCAGGGATGCCAGTGTTACAAGTGTACTCAATCCCGCCCCCCTTGGCACCCCAGCTCTGCCACTCTGGAACCCTCTCATTCATAAGCCCCCAGTTTCCATCAGTGGGTTACTTGTGCTTGTAGCGGCTCACAGGAACTCTCTCTGGTATTTCTTTTAAAACAAGCCTTTCTGTCTTAGGTGAACGTGTTTACTAGGAAGTAGTATTTAGAGGTGAGCAAAACAGCGCTTTCTTTTGGGAAGTCTGCATTAAGAGCAGAGCAAATATCAGACGGGATCAGTCACGCTTTGCGTCGTCAAACGAGTCGGATGCTTCCCTGGTGGCGCGGTGGTTGAGGGTCTGCCTGCCGATGCAGGGGACACGGGTTCGTGCCCCGGTCCGGGAAGATCCCACATGCCGCGGATCCCACATGCATTATCCTGCTGTCCTTGCGATAGCAGGGTAAGCGAGTTAATGGGACGTGGCTAGAAGTGTCCCCACGCGTAGTGGTGGCAGACGGGTGCACATGTCGATCCCTGGGGAGGAAGGGTGCTGGTGCTTCACGTGCCTCTTCAGAGGCCTCTGAACCTCGGATTTCTGTGGAGAGGCCGCCGAAAACAAACCGCTTAGAGTCCGTCAGGCCCCGGCGCGGGAGGTATCTCAGAAGAGCAGAATGCTCGTGCCCAGCCAGGTCTCGGTTCCTCGACGGCACAAGAGTGAAGCAGAAATCGGAGCTTGCCGTTTACCGAGCAGCTCCTGCACCCTCAGGCGGTCCAGATTCGCGCCGGCGTGTAACGCGTCCAGGTCAGAGGACAAGAGCGCGGCCCCGTCAAGGTATCTCCACCAGGGCCGGGGGAAGGATTTTCTGCTGCTCCGAGACACAGAGGGAGCCACAGAGAAGCCCCTTCCTCCAGTATCCCTCAGACATCACAGCCCGTTGTGCTCCTCAAGTGCAAGCAGACCACGTGCCTGCTGCAAGTCTCCATCCTGGATCCTAAGCTGGCCTCAAACCAGTCCACTCTGAAGGCATCTAGAACGTTCCTGTCAGCACGTTTCCTGTGAACACACAGACTCCTTGAGCAGGAGGCACCCGGGCTGAGCAGGCACCGTGGCGTGGGCCCAGCCTGCCCGTCCCTGGCCACGTGACCTCAGCCAATCCCTTGACCCCTCCGGGCCTTGGTTTTCAGCTTTGGTGTGGACCACCCCGGTCATTACTTGTTGGCCCCTACCCGCCCCCTCCTCTGAGCTGGCAAGGGCGAGGCCCCTGTCAGCCCAGCTGTCCCCTCCCCATGCTGTCAGCAGCACCGCAGTCATTCCCATCAGCATTTGTTGTTTTTTCCTTGTTTTTCTCCTGAAGAGGTGTTGAAAAATTCCCCAAAGAATACGGTGGGGCGGTGGAGGGGGGAGGGCGATTATCTGTGACCAGTGGTGGAAACACGAGGGGCGGGGACTGGCTTTCAGGAGTCCAACTTGGAGACCCATCAGCCCTCTGAGCATTTTTCTGGGCAGTTTCTCTAGAAAACAAGGACCAGCCTTTGTTCCCGGGGACAGCCCCTCTTCGTGCTGACCCTCACCTGCCCCTGTCTGACTCCCCAGGCAGGTGGAGAGAGGCCTCCCGGGCTGTCCTGCTTCCTCCTTCTCCTCGGGGCCACATCCAGCTCCAAAGCAGCCTCCCCCCACCCAGCCCTTCCCTGCCCCAGTCCCCGCTGTCTGGCCCTGCCTCACCCGCACACTGGCTGTCAGGTCATGAAACATTGAGAAGCTGCCAACCCCATCGCCCCGTTCGCTTGCCCAGGGAGCCTCCTCAGGAGACTCTTAGCTCCCTTCTGGGGCCTGTAAGCCCCTCGAGGTCCGGCCCCTTCGACCCTGTGCTCTTCTGGCAGCACCAAGTTTGAGCACTTGGCGCCCAAGAGCTGGCACCTCACTGGGGATGGTGCCCAGACCTCCAGGGCCTGTCCTGTGCCCTCAACTCTGCAGTTACAGCTGACCACTGCCATCCCCACTGCCCCCCGAACCAGGGAGGAGGTCCAGAGTCCCGAGGGCCCAGGCTCTGCAGCCACCTGCACCTCCACCCCCAGGCCTCAGTGTTCTCAGCTGTCAGCCCACCTCCTGGGTTGCCACTCAGACTGTGTGTGTGTGAAGAAGTAGCCATGAATTCCTGTCTCTGTTCCTTCCGCGGGGCTCCTGGTGGGTCTGCCGGGGCCTCCACAAGAGCCTCTCTCAGGTTGGGATTGTCTGTAGGTCTGTTTGTTCCCGAGTGGCGCCAGGCCCCTCTTTACCTTTGGTGTGTCATCCAGTGCTTAGCAGAGAGCCAGCCAGAGTCAGTGCACGGAAGAGAGACGCTGATCCAGGCAGGCCAGGGGTCCGAATGGGCTGCAGCTCTGCTCGGGGCCAGTGGTGCTGGAGGCCTCTCAACTGGAGGCAGAGTACAGCAACTGGGGGCCTCGGGGGGTTGGGGACCCCCACCAGGGGAAAAGCGTGTGAGGTCTGGCTTTGCTTTTCTTTCCATAGAGCTAAGGTACCCCGAATGGTTTGAATTCACCCATCTCAGGATCAAAACGATTTCTTCCCTTGTTTTAAAAAATGATTCTTTAAAAAGTTGAACCTTTCGGAAAAGGACCCCAAGAATAAAAAACTCCTGGACCAGATGGCGGTGTAAATGCCAGGGCTCCTGTAAACGTCCAAGTACAAGGCGGCTCTGAGCGTCTCCCAGAGCTCCTGGGACTGTGGCTGAGACGGAGATGCTGCGTTTCAGGACCTCATCATCTTGCTTGGCCTCAAGGCCCCTTTACGCGTTTGAGACTCAGAGATCTGTTTGAACCGGAACTCTCCAGCCCCAGCGCCTCTCACCCGGGCATCAAGGCCCGTCGAGGCCCAGGCTCCGTGGGGTTTGCTGTCCCAGCTCCTTGGGGTTCCACTGACTCTGCTCCCCAGCTGCTTCCAGAGACGCCCCTGCCATCCCCCGAGAAGAGGCCCCGCGGGCGTGCTGTGGGGGGGAGTCCCTGGAAGTCTCTCAGTGTCCCCGATATCATGCCTGGCTTCCGCCTGCTTCAGGTCCCTGCAGGGACGGGACAGCTGGTTTGTCTGGTGGCAGTTAAGGTCAGACTCAGCCCTGTGTCTCAGTGCATTGACCCCTTCCAGACTGGGGGGCAGGACTGGGGCGTGCGCGTCCCCTCCCCCTCCCCAACCAAGACAAGGGCTTCCGGCGTTTCCTGGTCTTCACCTGCACACCGGGCACCTTCCCGCACACACCCCAGCACTGCGTTTCCCCGCACCCACCCGTCCACCCCCGACAGGCCTCCGCCTCCTCGCCCAGCAGCACGCCCCCACCCCTCCCCGCCCCAGCAAGCAGGCAGCCAGCGCCGGGGCCGTGTAACCCACCCTCCGTTTTTCCTTCGCAGTTTGGCAATGAGGAGCAGCAGCTGGCGTGGGCCAAGCGGGAGAGCGAGAAGGCGGAGCAGGAGAGGCTGGCGCGGCTGCGGCGGCAGGAGCAGGAGGACCTCGAGCTGGCCATCGCGCTCAGCAAGGCTGACATGCCCACCGCCTAGGCGCGGGCCCCGTGCTCGCGCCCGCCGGCAGCACGGCCGCGGGCCAGGCTTGCCACAGGCGAGGCCTCGGAAGTCCCTATAGATAGACGCACACTCGGTCTCGGCGGTCCCCGCTTCACGTTGTGACATGTCGCAGCCACTGTTATGTCAAGGGCTCGCTGGTCGGAGGGCCTCGGGCTCTGGGTGGCTCACCCAGGGCACGGAAACACAGCTCATCCCAGTGCAGGAGGCCCGAGGAGACGCCCAAGGATCCATCTCTTCGCTGTGACATCCCCGTCTCCCTCCCGGAACCAGCAGGACGAGCAGAGGAAAGCGCCTGTCTCCTGCCTTTCATCCCCTGCTCACAGCTGGGCAAGTACCAGCGTGCGGGGCGCACCCCACCCCGTCGCCTCCCCGACCTCCCTCTGAGACAGACACCCCGGTGATGTATGCATTCATTGTATAAAATTTAAGTTTGAATGATTAATATAAAATATTTTAATACAAAACACTAGAATTCTTTTTTTTCCTCTCTCTTTTCCACTTAAACGTTGTTTTCCTTGCATTAACGTTCACACGTGATGTCACATGAGGCAGACCAGGCAGAGGTGGAAGACCAGGTCGAATGTTCCCGGTTAAATCCTAAGTGTTTGAGCAGAGAAAGCCAGTTTTGGAAGTTTTCAAGGGTCACCCTGTCCCTCGGGATGCAGCGTGCTTCTGAAATGGTGGGCTGTGACCTCACTGCGACTGGGGCAGGTGGCCCTTTGTCCCAGCAGTGCAGTTTGAAACGAGATTCCTGCATACAGTTCACTGGGGCCTCGTCTGGTCTGCACGAGGGGTGAGGCCGGCAGGGTGGTCTCCACAGAGTCAGCACGCGGGGAGAGCTTTCCACCGGGATGCAGCTGAATTCCCCTAGAACCTTCCAGAAGCTTGGACTTAACTGTTGGGACGACCTCAGGAGTTGATGGGGATATTGCAGATTTGCCCCCTGCTTTGCTTCTCACGTCCCCAGGGAGACGAGACAGCCCCGGCCAACTTCCCTTGGGTAAAGATGATCAAAACTTGTGAGTCTGAGTGGCCTGAACCTCTGACCTTAAAACCATGCAGGAAGGGGGTGAGACACCATTGCCGGGACTTAATTATTTATATTTTATTTATTTACTTTTGGCTGCGTTGGGTCTTCTTTGCTGCACGCGGGCTTTCTATAGTTGCGGCCAGCGGGGGCTACTCTGTTTTGCGGTGCCCGGGCCTTTCATTGCAGGGGCTTCTCTTGTTGCAGAGCACGGGCTCTAGGCACACGGGCTTCAGTAGTTGTGGCGCATGGGCTCAGTAGTTGTGGCTCGGGGGCTCTAGAGCGCAGGCTCAGTAGTTGTGGTGCACGGGCTTAGTTGCTCCATGGCATGTGGGATCTTCCCGGACCAGGGCTTGCACCCGTGTCCCCTGCACTGGGCATATTCTGAAGCACTGTGCCACCAGGGAAGTCCCCAGTTGCCAGGACTTAAAGAGGCCCAGAATGTTCCACATCAGAAGGAGCCTTTACTGGAAACGGCAGGGCACGCACAGGCCCTGTTTCTAGGTATCTGTGGCTCTGATACCTAGAAACCCTTCTCTTGAAAAATTCCTTTTCAATGTGTGTTCTGGGTCTCTGGGTCCCAGTCTTACCTTCTCCCCTTCCTTCCCCAGCTAGGGCAGGGCTGTTGACAGCCCCCTACCTACCCCAAATGCTTTATCCCAGCCAGGGAATCATTCTGACAGAGGCACTTACTTGCTTGTTTTTGCATTTTAATAAACTTAATTTTTTTAGACCAGTTTTAGATGTGCAGAGAAATCACAAAGATAATACAAAGAGTTCCCATAAACCCTTCACGATTTCCTCTCTTTTTAACATCTTACCTCAGGCTGGTACATTTGTTATTGAAGGAACCCCATATTGAGATATGATTATTAACTAAAGTCCACACCTGATTCATATCTCCTCAGTTTTTTCCCTAATACCCTTTTTCTGTCCCAGGATCTCACATGGCATTTGGTGGTCGTGTCTCCTTAGGTGCCTCTGGACTGAGTTTCTCAGACTTTCCTTGGTTTCGATGACCTTGACAGTTTTGAGGAGTGGTCAGCTGTCTTGTATGTTGTCCCCCGTTGAGATCTGTCCATGTTTTTCTCATGGTTAGCCTGGGGTGACGGGTTTGGGGAGGACCTCAGGGGTGAAACGCCCTTCTCATCACATCGTATGGAGTCCATGTCATCAATAGGATTCATCACCATTGATGTTGACCTGCATTACCTGAGGATAGATTGCTTTCGAAAGACAGTTTTTCAGACCCAGGTATGTAGTTTCACAGTCTTGCATCAGACCGATACTCTGTGAGATTGAAAGTAAACCATAAACTGGTGTTTACGACAGATTTAGGGGAATGTAGAGATCGACCAGGACAACCCAAGCCCTTGGTAGTCTTTCTGAGGTCCTGGAGTGGGTGGGCTTCCTCGGTGCCCGTGGAAGGGCCTTGCCTCTCTGCCGTGGCGTGGGTCTGGGACCTGGTGCCTGGTGCCGAGGCCTGTGGGCTTCCTAGCCTCTGACGTGCCCCTAATCCTCTCTAGAAGAGCTAGCGGCTCCGGGAACGTGGCTGGAGGTGATCCCTAAGGCTCTTTCTTCCTGCAGTGGAACCATCAGAATAAATCCGAAAGCCCCATGCTGCGTACCCCTACAATTATATCCCTTTGGGGAAGGCACTGACCACGTCACCTCTCACCGAGGTGGTCACAGGTCCCCATTTGAGCATGTGACCCACACTCTATATTTGGTGAAAACCTCCCGGTTTTCAGAGCATTCAACCTCTGTTATTTTGTTCTACCTCAGAACAACCTTGTAGGTGAGGAGGGTGTGGTGTTAGCCCATTTTCCTGATGGGAAAACTGAGGCTCACTGTCTGCAGTCATTTGCCCAGAGCCCCAAAGCCAGCCAGTGGCTGTAGCTCAGCGTTTTGCTGATCTTTAAAAGATGTATTTCTTGTTGCCTGCTGCTTCCTTACATAGCCATTGTACCTAGAAAAGGTACAGAAATTGTCTCTTTGTGTCTTAGAAATGGAAGACCATGCATTGAATTAAGAGCTCTCATCCAAGGGGATGAGATGGGCTTTCGGGCATCTGTGAATCCCTGAATGCACATTTGTGAATCTTTCTTTTTTTGGGGGGGCAGAGGGTATCCATGACTTTTTTATCTGATTTTTAGAGCATCCCAGAACCCCCCCCTCAAAAAAAGTTACCAGCCAGTTTTATCAATTTTGTTTATCTTCTCAAAGAACCAGCTTTTAGTTTCATTGATCTTTGCTATTGTTTTCTTCATCTATGCATTTCTGCTCTGATCTTTATGATTTCCTTCTACTAACTTTAGGTTTTGTTTGTTCTTCTTTCTCTAGTTGCTTTAGGTGTAAGGTTAGGCTGTTTATTTGAGAGTTTTCTTGTTGCTGGAGGTGAGATTGTATTGCTATAAAATTCCCTCTTAGAACTGCTTTTGCTGTGTCCTGTAAGTTTTGTATCGCCATGTTTTCGTTTTCATTTGTCTCTGGGTATTTTTTTATTTCCTCTTTGATTTCTTCAGCGTTCCATTGGCTGTTTAGTAGCATATTGTTTAACCGCCATGTGCTTGTGTTTTTTACAGTTTTTTTTTTCCTGTAATTGATTTCTAATCTCATAGTGTTGTGGTTGGAAAAGATGCTTGATATGCTTTCAGTTTTCTTAAATTTACCAAGGCTTGATTTGTGGTCCAAGATGTGATCTATCCTGGCGAATGTTCCTTGTGCACTTGAGAAGAAAGTGTATTCAGCTGCTTTCGGATGGAATGTCCTATAGATATCAATTAAATCCATCCAGTCTAATGTGTCATTTAAGGCTGTGTTTCCTTATTAATTTTCTGTTTGGATGATCTGTCTATTGGTGTAAGTGGGGTGTTAAAGTCCCCCCCGCAGACAGTTTTAAATCCTGTTTCCTTTTCCCCAGACACACACGCACACACGCACACACCTGCTGTGTAAATAACCAGCCTCAAATCCACCAATCCATTTACACTCCCATGGGTTCTCTCAGCCTCTTCCTTGGCAGAGAACATTCACACCCTTTCCTGAAAAACAGAGTATCGAGTTTGAAAAAATGTATCGTGAAAAATCTCCAAGCATAATAGCAGCAAGAAGAGTACAATAAACCCCCAAATACCCATCGCCCGGCGTCACTGTCCTCCGAATTTTGCCACCTTCGCTTCACCCATCCATCCCCTTCTTCCTTTCCTTCTCTCCGCGAACGTGCTTTAAAGCAATTCAGTGATGACGTCACTTCACCCTTCCACGGTCAAGTGCACATGGCCAAGACATGTGAGACCTTCTCACGTACTGCCAGGCTATTATCACACCTAACAAAATTAAGAGTAACACCCTCCCTCCACCAATCTCATCTTTCAGATGAGTGGCAACCTGTGATTTTGCAGCGTCATTGATTTACTGCCCGGGTGCTTGAAAGTCTCTGTCCCCTTAGGACGGCTCCCACCTGTGGCAGCTGGTTCCCAACCCCCTTCACGGTCCAGCAACCCAGCTCTGGCTGCAGTTGGACCAGAACCCAAAGGTCCCGGATACCTGGTCTGAGCAGCATTTTGCAAAAGGATGATTGATTTTCTGCAAACTTGCTCCAAGTAAATGAAATCACATCTTCAAAGCCAATTTCATTTGAAAGGACATTCTAGTTCTGGAACAGTGGTGGAGAGCTATTTTTAAAACAGGAAGCGTCTGAGCAACAAAGAACCTGCCTCTTGAAATAATGGAGTAAATATTTCTGCCCCCTTATCAGATCTGGTGCCTTTGAAACATGGTCCTTTTTTTTTTTTTTCCCCAAAATTTTCCCCAGTAAAGGTTACCAGGGGCTGTACAAATTGTATCATGAGCTTTTGTTGGAAAAACATAGAGGGAAATGGAAATGTGATCCTTATCACGAGCATATTCCAAAGAAATTACGTGATGTGGGCTTGCATGGTTGGAGTTGTGTTTATGTGTAGTGGGTCTTTAAATATCTCGCTTTGATTTGCTTTCTGGTGGCCGTGCTGTGTGGTCTCTGCTTTGTGACCTTGGGCCCCTTACCTCAGTTTCCTCATTTGGCTCAGGAGGTTGGACTAGATGACTGATGAAGACCTTTCTAGCTCTAGAATACTTAATATGATTGTTCAAATCTCTAGAAACACATATTTTAGGATCTCAGGTAACATAAAAGAAGGAAATGGAATAGATGTCATCCTGTCAGTTTCATCTTTATTGAAAATATTTTGTCCACATGTAGACAACCATATTGTATTATAACATCAGACTTGCTAAGAGACTAGTAAGTTCTAATAAGTTATTCCCACCACTCAAAAGAAATAATTATCTAATGTGATAGAGGTGCTAATTGCTACTATGGCGATCATATTAAAACATAGAAATGTATCAAATCAACGTGTTATACACCTTAAATTTACCCAATGTTAAATGTCAAATATATTTCAAAATTTTTTCTAAATAAAAATTTTCCATGCATAAAATTTGTAAACATATCCCAACAAAGGTGTCATTAAAAATAAATAGGTAAGTAACTGACTGAAATAAAATATTTGCAATGCCTATATCTGACAAAGGATTTGTATTCAGAATATATAAACCACTCCTACAAACAACTCATATAAAAAAGGGCCAAAGACTCAAAAAGACATTTCACAAAGGAAGATGTGCGTAGGGCAAATAAGCTTAAGTGCTCACTGATAATAGTGACTTAGGAAATGCAGACTAAAGCCACATGATATACTATATAGGTGGTTACAATTTAAAAGATTGACAGCATTAAATATTGATGAGAATCTAAAACAACCAGGAATTTCATACACTGCTGGTGGGAGTGTAAAAAAAATTTTGTTTTAATGTTTTGCCCACTCTTGATAACCATTTGATAGGTAAGGGAGAAATATTAATTTAAGTAGTACTAGTTGAATATGATATAGTATAATCTCATATAATGTAATATGTAAATATAAATCAATAGTATAATTATATCAATATCAATTATATAATTGTATGTATCTTATAAACTTTAAAAAAACTAGTATAAGAAACACTAGTTTAATACGTGAACAATTCTGTGAACTTCCAGTGGCTTTTCTATGCTAACCTTCAACCAAGGGGAGAGAGAGCCCTTTCCAAGGACTAGAAGCCTAAGGACTTTTGAGATAGTGGTCTGCTACGAATATTGTTTCTTCGTACTAAAGACAAAGGGCAGAGTTTCCACTCCAAGAGCCAAAAAAAGACCCAAGACAAGATGCAGCCATTGTTTTACCGCAAACATAACTTTTTAAAGGAAGTAGGGATCCCGGTTCTAAGAGAACAAAGTGGTTAGGCCAGAACTCCGATTCCTTTCCGGTTCTAGATCCTGGGATAAGAACCGTATGGCTTCTCTTCCCCTGAGGGAGACCACAGAAGACACAAAGTTACAAAGAGGCCATGGATGTGTTGGAAGGGGCACAGACTTGGAGTCAGGCAGACTCGGTGTAAACCCAGCTCCTCTCTTAGTAGTGGGGTGAGCTTGGGGTGCTGATTTCACCTCTGGTGTCATTTTTCCTCATCTGTAAAGTGGAGATGATAATATCTATCTCTCAGGGCTTTTGTGAGAACCCACAGCAGAGTTCCCAGAACATTCTATAATCAGAACAGTAGTAGTTGTTGTTTTGTTTTTGATTTTTTTTTATTACTGTGGTTTTTAAAAAACCATATAACATAACAATTTACCATCTCAACCACTTTTAAGTGTACAGTTCAGTAGTGTTAAGTACATTCCCATTGTTGTGCAACAGCTCTCTAGAACTTTTTCATCTTGCAGAACTGAAACTCTGTACCTATGGAACGACACCTCCCCGATTCTCCCTCCCCCCAGCCAGTAGTAGCGGGTTTTGTTATTACTGAGTCAGATGGTTATTATTAAATCTATGGCTGCTGTGATAGTGATTGCTTTGCACTTTGAGAGCAGGACATACATATCCTAGTTCTACTACCCAGGAGCATGCGGAGAGGTAACTCTGTCTGTACTAAATTAGCTACTACATTATTCCTTCTTATTATGGGAGTCTCGTTCTAAAGGAAATAGTGTTGGGTTGAGGAAGACATGAGGCCCAGCCCTGCCATTAACTTTCTGTATGATTCTGTGGTCTTACGAGAGAAGGGGGCTCGAGTGTACTGAGTGCCTTGTACAGACCAAGTCCATTATCAGCCACCATTCAGGAAAATGGCGGTCTTGTCTGAAACCAAGATGTTACTTTTAATCCAGAGGCTTAGCCAGGGGACTTTCCACGCAAGGGGGACCAGATGCCATGGCCCTTCTGTGGCACTACAGTACTGTATCATGAGCTTGTCGCCACTTCAACAGTGGCTATTTTCATAGCTGATGATGAGACTTACTGGAAATGGCTTGGCATTCTTGCGTAGAAAGCTCCCGCACTTACATCTGAGGAGTTGGAATGCATGAGTCCTGGTATGAGCCCTGGACCAAGACATTCCCACAGAGCAGATCACTTCCAGCCCAGGAGAAATTCCAGGGATGCTCAGCCTTCCTGAGGACCCGTTCTCTTAGGACACCTGTTTGACGCCACAGAGCCATCATCCTCTCTCCGGTATCATGGTCCTCTGACCCTCAAGGCTTACTCCAGGCTTACCTCACCTCTCGTACCTGGCCCTCCCGGGAAAGAAATGCATCTGCCCAACAGAGGAAGAGAATTCCACCGTTTTCCATTCCCCATTCCACTTTCTTGAGTTGTACGCTCTTCCCAGGTGCATCCCCCCTGCCCCAAAGCATTGACTGTGCCAAGGAAGATGGTTCATTTGATGGAGGAAGTGATGGGAACCTGATTTTCAGCTGGGGGTGTGGGACTCCTTTCAGACATAGGATGCGTCACCCATAGCAGTGCTCTCTCTGTCCCCCAGGCCTATGTGCCAGCTCTGGAGAAGACCCTGCGGGTGGCATTTTTGGATATCTTGTCTTTAGGGCCTTTGACACATTTCCAGAAATTCTTTTCCTCTATTTTTGACAGCATCTCTCACATCCACACCAACCCTTTCGAACCCTGTTTTCGCACACGCTGTCTTGCTGACACTGCACCCCAATCCCTAGGGCAGTGCCACATGTATTCCTTGAACTAAAATTCTTCTTTGGAAGCATGGCTGAGCAAACAAGCAGGCATTTTCCATCAGTCATGGACTGGGTCACCTCCCCACAAAACAGACTAAGAGTCTCCATGGGCTTGTGCACTTTCTTGTGGGCTTCAGGGACCCGGGACAGACGGGAGATTTTGCAAGGCACCTATAAGGGTTGAAGTCAGGCAGTGAGACTCAGGAAGCTACCCTCATCTGACTTTCACCGAGGGCCTGTGGTGGCTGTGAAACTGGATCTAGAAAATTCCTCCCACTTGCAGTTGGTTAAATGACAGCAGCGCCCATTCTCACCAAATCACCTCCCTCCAATTACCTGAGAGGCTCCAGTTACTCTGTTCAAGTCCCGAGGCCTGGGCACTCTTTCCTACTGTTTGTCGTTTGTAACTTTCTCCTAGGAGCCTTGGAGAACCATACAAAGTCGATTTGCTGTATTTCTTCAAGAACCTGATGCACGCAAATGCATTTGTGTTTCCAGAAACAGGAGATGCTGCCAGCAGCCAATTCTACTTTGCATCTGATTTAATTCAGCACACTTTTTACTGTCACTTATATTGTTCTAGACCAGGGGACAGCAAACTTTCTGTAAGGGGCCGGGTAGTAAATATTTTGGCTTTTAAGGCCATACAGCGTCTGTTGCAATGACTCAAGCCTGCCATTATAGTACAGAAGCAGCCACTGAGTAGTTGTCAATGAATGCGTGTGGCTGTGTACCAATAAAGCTTTATTACAAAAGCAGATTTACAAAAGCAGCTGGAAGGCCATATTCAGCCCTCAAGCCATAGTTTGCCACGGCCGGATATAGGGCCTGAGCTGGGTACTGGAAAGGCAGTGGTGAGCCAGACAGTTTCTCTGCCCCCACGGAGCTCCAGCTGAATTAATTTTTTCATTAGGGCTGAACAGTTTCTGATTCCTGTGTAATTTGATTTTTAGCTCTCTCTGGGGTGCAGGTGGCATTACTTGGAAGAATAAAAATTAAATGCTACATTGTTTGCAACATTGTTAAACCAGAAGTCCCCTCCCAGTTTTCCCATAGAACCAATATATTTAAAGGAAATTATGTGAAATTCACAGAAGGAATGGCTCCTTCTGTGAATCTAATGATAGTGTCAAGGTCATTCCATTTCTTCCATCCCTCATGCTCTATATTCGGGGCCCTCTTTCCTATCTTGGCTCAAGGCTGGCAAATGCTCAGGCTGTAAGGAATTTTTTTTTTAACCATAAAATGGGAAATCCATCGTTTTCCTGAAAATCACTCATGTATGCAGTTATACACAGTGCTAGCACTCTATATAGTATAACGTAATGAAAATGGAAAAGAAGGTTTGAACGTTCACCCTTCCTGTGTGTCCGTTGTTAGTATAATGAGTGAATGTTACTGTCAGCCAAGCAGATGTGAAATTACTGTTTGGGAGTCCAAGAGGCTGCAGGTTCGTTTTTTGTTGTTACTCTGATTTTCCTACTTATTTGCTTATTTATTAAACTGTTGTAGAATACACATAACTTAAAATTCACCATCCCAGCCATTTTTAAGAATACAGTTCAGTGGCATTAAGTACATTCACATTATTGTACACCCGTCACCACCATTCATCTCCAGAACGTTTTCATCTTCCCCAACTGAAACTGTCCCCATGAAACACTAACTTCCCATCCCCCTCCCCCAACCCCTGGCACCCCACCCTTCTACTTTCTGGAGGTGACCGCTCTGGACCTCACATAAATGGAATCATGCGGTATTTGTCCTTTTGTGACGGGCTTATTTCACTTAGCATAATGTCCTCAGGTTTCATCCATGTCGTAGTATATGTCAGAATGTCCTTCCTTTTTAAGGCTGAATAATATTCCATCGTATAGATGTATGTACATTGTGCACGTCGTATGCACCTTGTGTGTATGTATATACGATGTTTTGTTATCTGTGCATCCCTTGATCAATTTTATTTTACTTTGACATTCACGAAAAGAATTTCGTTAAAAATAGCAAAGTTTTGCCATTGAAACCTCTATTCCCAATTGCTTCTTTAGAAATCGTTTTGCTTTTATTGAGGTGAAATTCACATAACATAAAATTAACCATTTAAAGTATATAATTCAGTGGCATTTAATACATTCACGATGTTGTGCAACCACCACCTCTGGTTCCAGAACATTTCCATCACCCCAAAAAGAGACCCATCCCCATGAGCAATCACTCCCCACTTCCCTCCCCCAGCCCCTGACAACCACTGATCTTGCTTTCTGTCTCTATGGATTTGCCTGTTCTAGACATTTCATGTAAATGAAATCATACGCCACATGGCCTTTCATGTTTGGCTTCTCTCCCTCAGTCTGATGTTTTCAGGGTTCATCGACGTTTGGAGCGTGTGTTGTCAGCGCTTCCTTCCGTTTTATGGCTGAGTGATATTCCATTGTGTGGATGGGCCACATTTCGTTAGTTTATTCATTCTTTGATGGATACTCGGGTTCTTCCTACTTGTTGGCTGTCGTGAATAGTGCTGGCAATGAACACCCCAATTATTTCTTAAACCAACATGCCAACAACGGCAACACGATAATAAAAATAATTGCCACAACGTTTCTTCCAGGCAAAAATCTTTCAGGAGCCCCTCCCACTCAAAGAGGCACCCCTGAGACGCCCGCTTACACTGCAGAAAGGTCCAGGACGAGGTCACCTGCACTGACGCTCTCCCTGTGCATTTCCATAGGGTGCCTGAGTCTCCCTGTGCAGGAGTCAGCTCAGTTGCCAGTGACATCAGGACTGTCCCAAGACATGGCAGTCCCCCCACCTCCAGTCCCACCTCCCAGAGGCCAGCAGGAGTAAGCGGAATGAGTGGGCGTGTTCCTTTGGAGTTCTACTGTCTCTCTTTTATTGGTCACACCACGAGGCATGCAGGATCTTAGTTCCCCGACCAGGGATCGAACTCAGGACCTCGGCAGTGAAAGCACGGAGTCCTAACCACTGGACCACCAGGGAACTCCCTGTCTCTCTCTTAATAACGGCCACCATTCCTTCATTGAGCACCTACTGTGTGCCAGGCATAGGGCAGGCCCCATCCATCAGACAGCAGCTACCAAGACAGCTGCTAAGGACCCCTTTTGACAGGGGAGGAAATGGGGGCCTGGGAGTCACAGGTTGACAGTGAGGAACTCAGGAGCACAGCTCAGACCTGTCCAGTGTCCCCAGCCCCTGCCTTGTGACCGCGGCTGCCCCTCCAAGTCATCGGGAACGCAGATCCTGGCAGGCAGGGCAAAGCCGGCCATGGGCTCCTGCAGTGAACCGCACTGAGGCAGGCAGAGAGTTGGTGGGAACCAGCCGTGCTTAATGGAACAGTCGCCAACTTCTGAGATGAGAAACCCTTCCTTCGACAAACCTCCGTGTGACTCAAAATGAACCCATGAGCCCCCGGCAAGCTGGCCTAAGTCACCCCAGGCCTTGTTGAGGAAATGAGACATCAGGATGTGTTTGAGGTTTGGGGTTCAACGGAAACACACCAGGAATGTGGAGAATTCTGCTTCTGAGAGCTGGGATTGGCACCTCTGGGCATATTTTGAAGCCAAGTGAAAAATGGGGCTGGCTGGACTCCTGATTCCTGGTTTTTCTCCTTGCTTTGAAACATCATAGAACCCAGAGGCCACAGACAGGGGGTTTGGCCAAGGAGTGTGTCTTTCGGTCTTGGGACAGTCCCCAAAAGGCCAACTCGGGGTCAAGGTTGAAATCAGGGGTGTTGGAGGCGGAGGGCAATCAGGATGTCCTGGAGGAGGCAGGATGGCAGCCTCTCGAACAGCGAACAGCATCTGGCATTCGGCGGGTGCAGAACTATTTCCTGAATGACCCTGACAGTTTAGAGCCGCGTGTCTCAAAGTGTGGCTGAGCCAGCCCCCGGGGCGCTGCACACATGGCAACTTCTGGGCACTGCCCAAGACCCACCAGATAAGATTCAATCCCCCATGGAGGATGGAGGGGAGGAAACGGCAGAGGCTGAGCTCCCACAGTACGTGTGTCGGAGGGAACTTGACTCTGATTTACTTTTCTGACCAGCCCAGGGGGAAGCTCTGGCTCCCAGAGATTGGGCAGAGGCAAACCCCAGAGCTGGGGTGACCCGGGCTGTCAGACTCCAAGTCCTGTCTACACTGCATGCTGCACACTCCCCCGCATTAGCATCGGCACCGACTCCTGGAGTTGAGCAGAAATCCTGCTACCCCAGGAGAGCCTGAATTTGGGGTTTGGTTGCATATGAGGACCCCGGGAACAGAGCCACTACATCTGCTCGTGGTGCTGACTCCTTCTCAGCCAGGCCCCCCCGGTCATGCGGCACCCCTCACTCCTGGCTGCTCAGGCCGCATCGGATGGGGGTGCCAGATACCCATGCAGGTGCCCCCGCCCCAGAGGTCGGGCCCACATGGTGGGGAGAAGAGGTTTTGCTGGGGGAGTCAGGGCAGTCTTCCCAGAGGAGGTGACGCTTGAGCTAAGCCTTGAAGGATGGACTGTCCCTCCATGGATACGTAGGAAGGGCTTTTTGGCATAAGGAACAGCCTCTGCAAAGATGTGGGGTTGGGGAGGAGCAAGAGTGAGTCGGATCGGGGCGGGGGGGGGGCTCGGAGATTAGGGTGAAAGGTGGAGAGTGACGTGGGAGAAGCAGAGGCTCAGAGGAGAGAGACTGCTGACCATTAAGGACCAGAATGCAGAGTGAAGGAGTCTCCAGCATGTTCTAAACAAGCAAGGGAGGAGGCTGTCTGGACGGCTGGGGCAGGCTCTCAGAAGCAGCCCCCCAGCGCACCCAACTGGAGCCACGAGGTGAGCTGCCCTTGGGGGTTCGGGGGTCACCCGCGCGCATCAGGGCAGGCTCCCATTCTGGAGGCCACGACCCCATGGGAACCACAAGAAATCCCCAAGGGACACCTGGAGACCTCACGGACCTGCCCTCCCCCCCCAAGATCTGCAGATGAATCCTGGGTGCACGCAGGCCCCCAAGCAAAGCCAGATCTGCGCCCCACCTCCCCCCAGCCTCAGAGCTCCCCCCAGCCTCGGCCCCGGAACGAATCTCCTGCCTCCGGGATTTGCTGGTTCGATCTTGGAGCGGGTAATTCTGTACTATTATTGCTTAATGGCCACGTATTTCCGGGTTTGCCAGCTTTCTCTCTGTTTGGGGTTTCTAATTTCATTCCATTGTTGTCGAAGAACATACTTGGTATTATCTCAAGCCGCTTCAATTTGTTGAGGTTGGTTGGTGGCCCATCCTGGGGAATGTGCATGTGTATTTTGCCGCTGTTGGGTGGAGTGTTCTAGATGTGTCTGTTCAGTCTAGTTGGTTTCCAGACTCCCTCTGTTAAAAAAAAAAAAAAAAGTGGTGGAGGGGAGGGAAAAATAGAAAGGCTTGTCAATAGAATGTTCTGTTCATGTTGTTCTAGGTTAAAATGGAGCAGGTCCTGGCAAGCAGGTGCCATTGGCAGGCACTCAGCCAGCGTGTCCACTCCCGTGGCTCAAGGTGGACAAGGGACCAGGAGGCCTGGCTGGCCTGTCCCCACTGTACGGCCTCTGCTGCTTTGGAGTGAGGGTGGATGACGTCAGCCCAGCTCAGGCCCTGGCCCAGTGGAGGGTCTCTTGATCTGGCCTCCAGGGGTCTGTGTTCCCTCCCGAGAAGGCTGTCCCGGGTAGTCCAGGCCTGGTGGGGCTGGGTGCTGGCTGCAAGCAGAGCAGCCTGTAGGCTGAGCGGGCGGACGGGCGTGCCGGGTGTGAGCGGCACCTCGACCGCAGGCCTGTCCAGCTCCTGGGGAGCCTCTGCCTCTCTGCACAGCCCATGCTGCTGCAAAACCCCGATTTCCGGGCGACCCCGAAGCTATGCTGCTGGCAGCGCTCCCTCCCCTTTTCTGTTGCCCCCATTTCACAGAGGAGGAAACCGAGGCTCAGAGAGTGGCTGGTTGGAGCTAGCAGTGGCGAGCCAGTGCAGAAGGGACATCCAAACACTGAGAGATTTGCAGATGCTCGGCCTGAGCCTGCAGCTCCTGGGTGAGCTGTTCAGAAAAGAAAAACACTTCTGACTTTCTGAGAGGCAGCGCATAAAGCTTTCAAAAGAAAACAAGGGATCCAGCAATTCTACTTCTGGGTCGATCCCCGAAAGCAGGGTCTCAGAAACATGTCTGCATACCCGTGTTCATGGCAGCTTTACCCACAACAGCCAAAAGGTGGAAGCAGCCCAAGTATCTATCGAGGGATGAATAAACAAACAAATGTGGGTTATCCACGCAATGGAATATTATTCAGCCTTAAAAAGGAAGGAAGTTCTGACGTTTAACAGTGTAGATAAACCTTGAGGACATTATGCTGAGTGCAGTAAACCAGTCACAAAAGGACAGATATTGTAGGTCTCCACTTACATGAGGTCCCTAAGGGAGTCAGATTCGTAGAGACAGAAGGCAGAGTGGTGGGTGCCAGGGCCTGGGGGAAGGGGCTGGGCAGTGAGGGTTCAATGGGGCCGGAGTTTCAGTTTGAGAAGATGAACAAGTTCTGGAGATGGATGGTGGTGATCTCTGCCCAACAGTGTGAGTGTACTTGAGGCCACGGAACTGTAGGTACACTTGATACTGGGTAAAATGCTTAATTTTAGGTTATGTGTATTTTACGGCCATGACAAAAGAAAGAAAACAAGAGATGGAAGGGAAGAGAATAGGGAAATGGAGGAGACACAGCCTAGAGAAAGTACTCAGGCCTGGAGCAGGGTCTTGGCGGGGTACCTGTCCCCATCCTCCCAGGGCTGTGTCCCCCCCAGAACAGTGAGGTTATCTCCCTTGGTTGGTCCCAGCCAGGGCCTGGCCTCCGCCCCCAGGGAACCCCAAGTCAGAACCAGCCTCCAGGTTCTGGGGTGAAAAATGCTTAAGGAACCCAGAGAAGGGTAGAGAAGGGTGTGGGACCTCAGAGGAGAAAGGGGTGCCTTCACAGGCATGGGTCATGGTGGAAGAACCGTGTTATAGGGCTTGAGAGAGCGCAAAGCTGATGGTCACCCCTGTGCCCTCCTGTGCTCTCCTGCAAGCCCCATATGTGGGGTCTCCCTCCACTCCACTCCTTCCCAGGTCGGCCCCAACATTGGAGGCAGGATAGATAGGGGTCCCATGAGGCTGAATCAGCTGTGCTCTCTCAGGAGACCCAGCCAAGGCCCTGGGATTTGTGGAGGAGAGGGGTGAGGCGGGTGTGGGGCACAGAGCCTTCTGAGACAGGACGGCCACAGGGTCTCAGCCGTGGGGAGTCTGGGTAAGGATTTGGGAGACAGAACTCCAGGGAGCTCTGGCTTTTCCTGCTGTGTGACCTCGGGCAGTTTCCTCCCCTTTTCTGAGCCTCCCCATGCACTGCTCACCTCCCTGGCACATTGAAGAGTTCATCTGCACCCCCGCACGCCCCGCCCACCGCCGAGTTCCACCTGCTTGGGTAACGTTTGCCAACGTGCAGTCAGGCCTGGAGGAGCCCATTCATCTGAAAGAAGTGGCTGAGTGTGGTCCAGCGGGAGGAGGACATTGAGTCCTCCATCCCAGGGAGGGGGTAAGGTCAGCTGGGTGGATGGTCAGGGCCTTGAAGGACAAGGAGCAGCTGGCCAGCATTTCTGGCTGAGTGAACAGCAAGTGCAAAGGCCCTGAGGCAGGTCTGGAGGGCATGTCTTTTTATTCCCAGAGCCACAAATGGCCATAAATGTAACCCTGCTCCACCCTTACGCTCCTCCAAAAAAAAAAGAATTAAAACCGGTGGAGGATGGGGTGTTGAGATTTGCCTCCTCTCTCAGCCTCCCTCATGAACCAGAGTGAACCTGGCCTTCTGCGAGTGCACAGCTAAGGGAAAACCCCTACCTTCAGAGTGGGAGTCCTAGCATCGGTGTATGACTCTGGGAAACACCTCTGGGCCTCAGTTTCCTCTTCTACAAGAGGAGAGATGACGCCTCTGAGGGGTTTTCCCAGGCACGGCTTAAGAAGAAAAGGTGATGGGAATTGAGATTCCAGGGACAGCTTCTTTCACCCCCTGTGGGGTGAGGGCCAGCAGGGCCCCGGCCCCTTGTCTGGTGGCCTCCTGCCTTTCACCTGAGGATCTGGTTTCTGGCTTTGAGGCTGCAGAGATTCTCCCAGTGCAGCTTGGCGTGGCTGCTACTAGTAGCTATGGGAAGAATACAGGGAACAGCATCTGAGGTCTAGGGAACAGCAGGTCCAAAGGCCCTGAGGCAGCACTGAAGGGGAGCATGTCTGCTAGACAGTAAGGAGAACAGTGTGGCTGAGTGCACACAGAGGCGTGAAGGAGAGGTGGGCAGGAGGAGGTGGGGCTCCCCAGACCACAATGAAATCTTTGGATTTATTCTAGAATGATAGTGACCTACTATAGGATACCGTCTGATTTTGTTGGGAAGACAAAATTGTCCCCAGTATGTGGTCCATGTAGAGGAGCCATTGCCCTGGGTGTTTTCAGGTGGAGAGACAGAGGGTCAGAGAGACCCAGGGACTGTCTACTGCAGAGACATCCAGATGGAGAAAAACTTTCATTTTAGGAAGACTCAGGTTCAAAGCTCAGCTCCATTATGTGGACAGTGGCCTCGTCTCCCCAGGCCTCCATTTTCCTACCTGTAAAATGGGCACAAATGCCTGGAAAACACTCATCACAGGGTCTGACTCATAGAAATCTCTCTCTCTACCTCATGCCTACGGAGACTCCCAAGCCTTTTAAAAAAAAAAAATCATCATAAGATGTACATAACATAAAATTTACCATTTTAACCATTTTTAAGTATTCGATTCAGTGCTATTAATTTTATTCACACTGTTATGCAACCATGCTCACTAACTATGTCCAAAACTTTTTCATCACCTCACACAGAAACCCTGTCCCCATTAAACATTAACTCCCTGGTCCTCTCCCCCAACCCCTGGCACCCACCCTTCTACTTCCTGTCTCTGTGGACTTAGCTGCTCTAGGACCTCACATATTATTCAGGATAATGTTTTTGAGGTTCATCTACCTGGTAGCTGTGTTCGTGCTTCTTTCCCGTTTATGGTTTAGTTAATATTCTGTTCCATGGATGTGTCACCTTTTGTCTATCCATTCATCAGTTGATGGCCATGTGTGTTGTTTCCCACTTTTGGTGGCTGGGAATCCCGCTGCTGTGAACACTGATGTACAAGCATCTGTCTGAGTCCTTGTTTTTAATTCTTTGGGGTCTACACCTAGGAGTGGGAGCTTTTGGGGGGAACTTCTTCCTTCCGGCCTCCTTTTGTTTCTTATTACAACATCTCAGGGAACTCCATTCACCTAGCCAGGCTGCCCCCCGACACCTGTGTTTCCTGACCCCATTTCTCCCTGCCCAAGATTTTCCCGGAAAGTGAGTTTTCTGGGATATTCAGACGGAAGCCTCGAAGGAACTCACTGGGGCTTCCAGGAACCCCCAGACTGTGTGCGTGGAAGAAAACAAGGCGAGCTTGATGCAGTTTAGCATGTAGATGTTTCCAGGCATGGGTAGGAGCTGTGACGTCAAGATTGGACCAACCTGAGTTGGAGCCCTCACTCCACCACCTACACCCACACCGGGCAAGGGGCTAGCCTTCCTCTCTCCGCACCAGATTTCTGCATTTGGAAAATGAGGGTGGCTATTCCACTCCCCCAAACCCCCCAGCTTGGTGGGAAGGTTGAAAGAGAGAATTTGTATTAAGTGCCCGGGATGAAAGCACCTGCCCCAGCCTGAAGCTCAGCTCAAGTTCACGCTGGGTTAGTCATTCAACAAACTTTTGTTGACAGTGGCTGTGGTTGAAGAGGCAAGGCTGAGTCACTTCTGAGTCACTCCTGCTTCCCCAGGACTCAGATCAGTGCTGAGGAATTGGGAGCATTTGCTGAATGAATGAGTGGAGGGGAGAGAGAGAGAGAGAGAGAGAGAGAGAGAGAGAGAGAATGAGACAGAGGTGGAGAGAAGGGAAGGGAGAGAGATGATTGAGAGAAAGATTATCTATCATCTATCCATCCTATCTATCCATCCATCCATCCACCTTTCTATCTATCTATCTATCATCTATCTATCTATCCATCCGTCTGTCGGTCCGTCCGTCTATCTAGAGACACAGACAGATGGTGGGTAGCAAGACTTGAAATTCACACACACCAATCTCACAGGGGAGACTCACCCTGCAGTCCACACCCCAGTGCTGGGCACTCATCTCCCTGTCTGTCATTCCATCCCCGCAGCACCACCCTCACCTCCCAGCCGAGGAAACAGGCCCGCAAGGCAGCGCTGAGGGCTTCCATGGGAGAGAATGGTTTTGCCTAAGCCGTGGTACTCACTGTGGGCGATTCTGCACCCTCCCCCTCCAGGGGACACTTGGAGACATTTTTGTTGTCACAACTGCAGGACTGCAGGGCTGGGGGTGCTACTGGCATCTCCTGGGTCGAGACCAGAAATGCTGCTGAACACCCTACAATGTGCAGGACAGTCCCCCAGAGTAAAGAAGGATGCGGCCTCAGATGTCAGCAGTGTCGAGATTGAGAAGCCCTGTATGAATTATTTGGAAAAGAATTTATGTATCTTCGTAGCTCACACTGCACACCAGAAGAAATTCCCGATGGGTTAGATGGTATAAACCAGGCTGATCCCTCAGTGTTTGTGTTACCTCTTCTCTCCCTCCCACTCAGTTTCTGTATTTAAATACGTGCAGCATCCTAGCACCTCAGGTCAGATAGTTAACAGATGCAAAGCGTCTCACGTGTCCACAGAACTCCCTAACCCAGTGGTTCTCAAACTGGAGTGAACCTGCTTTCAGGGGACACTGGCAGTGTCTGGAGATATTTTTGGTTGTCACAACTCGGGGGCGTAGGTGCTGCTGGTATCGAGCGGGTGGAGGCCAGGGATGCTGCTAACGTCCTACAGTGCACAGGGCAGCGTCTACCACCGAGGATGATCCAGCCCCGATGTTGATGATCATGGGGTTGAGAAACCCCTGTGCTTGTCACACACCAGCTCAGCGTGGGTCCAGGCTATCAGAGACACCTGGTGCTGGTGCCTTTGAGAGCCATTCATCTCTGGCTTGCTGCCTTGAAACTCCCCAGGGTGTGGCTAAGCCTGGGTGCTAGCTCAGCTTTGCTGAAGGGGTAGGTGCTGAGTCAGGCATGTGCTGGGACTCACCTGACCCTCTGAAGGCTCTCCCTCCCCCCACTTCACACCACATCATTCTAGGATGCCTGGGGCTCCCTGACATACAGGAAACTCCTAGTAGAAAAACAGCTCCTGTATCCTTCCCCCATCACTGGAGTCACTCTTGGGAGAGCATTTTGGCAATGCCCAAAGTCCTCCAAAACTGTCATCCTTTCCAACCCCGGGGGACAATCTGAAATGTGGCCCAGTGTGTACATACAGATGCCCAGCGCTTGTTTGCATAAGCAACTTCTGGCACGTCCAAATGTTATATTATGCAGCCATTTAAAATAATAAAAACATATTGTGGAGGAAAATATATGGAAAAATGGTTATAACTTTTCCTGGAAAAAAAAAGAGGATACAGTGAGAGTCACAGCCATGCAAAAACAATTCAACCACTGACCAGAAACCCCTTCCTCCAAAAAACTTTGACGAAAATTGGGTTGTAGAATGCAGGGCAAAAAAATTTTTTTTTCTTTGATATTTTATATTTTCTCAAGTGGACACCAGGAAGGAATAGTGTTCTGTGTCTTGTCACAGGGATGGGGACAGGGCCCAGCAGTGAGGTTTTATTCATACTTTTCTCTGGGTGGCATCTGTCATGGAAACTTGCGTCCTGGGATGGCGCCCCCTCCTTGCTAGTAAAAGGGATGAATGATGATCTTTTAGGAACTCGAGCAGGTGTTTCAGCCGCGGCACTAACGGCACTGAGACCGAATGGTTCTCTGTGGAGGGGGCTACCTTGTGCCTTCTACGATGTTTCTGCAGCATCCCTGGCTCCCGCCCACTAGATGCTAGCAGCATCCCCCAGTTGTGAAAACCCCAAATATCTCAAGACTGGGTTGCAACTGGCTGAGAACCACCCATCCAGAAGCTATTTGAAGGAAGTCAACATTTGGGTTTCAGAAAGGGGCAGAGAAAACGATGAGGGAGTGTTTCTGCATTAATCAGTGCAAGCCAGCTCTTTGCCGGCCCCGTGTCTTGCTGAAACGTGTCTTGCTGAAACGCACTGCTGCGTAGGAGCCTGACACTTTCTATTGTATCAGTTGGAGGCACTCAGGAAACAGAAACTCAGCAGCTTCAGTCCCCTTACAAGTGGCCTCTCATTGGATTCAGAGGCCTCTGGGAGGTGTTTTCGAGCAAGCCAGAAACATGGCTTTACCCGTGCGTTTAAAAACTCAACGAGAAAGACCGGAGGACCGTACCAAAAAGTTATTTAAAATCTCTTGCGAGTCTTCTACTCCTACTGCCTCTGAGACCAGCTCTGAGCAAAGAGGGGCGTTTCCACGGATTGAGGGGGCCAGTGCTCTGCTCTGGAATAGTTTTTTGCAAAAGCTGCAGAGAGAGGGTACAGAGGCTTACACACACGCACACTCACACACCCCATCGCCAGCGGAAGTGGGCCCAGGCTCTTTACTCGAGAAAGATGCATCAGATTGTCATCTCCCATTTCTGCTTTTTGTGGATTACCAAACGCTCTCAGCTGTTTCCAGGGCTGCCGTCAGGGGTAGGGGGTGGGGAGGAAGGATGAAGAGAGGGAGGAAGGGAGGAAATCCCAGCCTCTGTCGCAATAGGGCAAGAGTGTTTTAAAACAGGCGCTGCTTACAAGCTATTTTCACTTTCTGGAAAGAACTTATGCAATTGTTAGTGGCCATGGTTACCCACCCAGGGCCCCCAGAAGGGGGAAGAGGAGGGGGAACCTGCCAGGGAGAGGCACCTCCTCGCCTGATTGAGGTATTCAGGGTGCTGTACAGGGGTCCTCCCTTGCTCACGAGGTACATTTCTGGAGTGGCCGCCTCCAGCCAGCAAGGCTGGGGCTCTGATGTGACTCCTTCACACAAGGGCAGCTGCAGGGGAGGGTCTTATAACCCTCTACCACCAGCAACAGGTGGGTTGTTGCAGAAATCCCTCTAGTGGGATTCAGGGACCCCTGGGAAGCAGCCAGACCAGGCTGGCACCCTGACACCACTGTTCCATAGCTACCTCTCTGGGCCTCTGCTCAACTGGAAAAGCGTACTCACCATCCATGACCCTCAAACGTGGATTTCATTTTTTTCTAACAGGATGGGGAACTCATCTTAAAAATAAAAAACAAAAAATTCTGCTAAAAGGCAAGACTAGTGAAAGGCAAAACAGGTCAGAAACTCAGCATTTTGCCCCTTCTGAAGGAAAAAAAAAAAAAAAAGTCTGCACACTACAGAAGTTTGGCTAAAACCTCAGAAGCTTCCAAAAGGAGGTAAGGCTTTTTTCAGCCCAGGGGAGGCCACGTCAGTGGGACCAGCAGTTTCTCCAGCTCTGGGGAAAAAGAGGCAATTTATGGCTCAGGGAACAACCTTAAAATAACTCTCCCTCAGTCCTAAAAGGCAGTGTTTAAATTTATAGAAAAACCCACAGGTTCCTGGCAGCTGGGGGCTGCAGCTGGCAACCCCAGATGCTGGCCAGGGCAGGACCCACTTCACCCTGCCTCTGCCAGGCTGCCCTCCGTCAAAGCTGCCCGTTCCCCCCAGCCCCTCCCAAGTGTCCCAAGCCCCCAGCTTCCAAGCAGCCAGACCAGTGCTGTGATTTTTTTCAAAAGATGCAAAACTTTTTTTTTTTTAATTAAAAAACAGCAAAATCTTATAAAAATGAACCAGGCAGTCAAAATGCCCACCTGTCTTCCTATTTACAGTAATACAATATCTGTCACAGTCATTATGTACAATATTATAAAAAATGTTGCACAGTACAAATTAAGGCTGTATTTTTCACGAGGCATCAAGCCTCGATCCTCTAGTGTAGACCCGGCAGGGGGGAAGACGACACTTAATTATTGCACCATTTTGAAAACAAAACTCGTCAAGGAGGATTGTGGTCTTCTCCCACCGGGCCTTCAGTCTCTGATGGGGGCCGGGCGTCGCCGTCGTCGTCGTGGGGGGAGCCCCCTCGGTGGCCACGCTGTGCCCGGCCCGGTCCTCTGGGCCCAATAAATACCAGTCACAGTTTGGAAGGGGGCCGTGCCCGGCGCGTGGGACCCGCCACGGCCGCGCGCGGGTGGGCGGGGGGCGTCCAGGCTACATGTGCCGCTTCATGTGCAGAGCCAGGTGGTCCGAGCGTGAGAAGGCACGGTCGCACAGGTGGCACTGGAAGGGCCGGTGGCCCGTGTGCTTGCGGTAGTGGCGCGTGAGTTCGTCGGATCGCGCAAACTTCCAGCCGCAGCCGTCCCAGTTGCAGTGATAGGGCTTTTCGCCTGCAGGGAGGGGGCGAGAGCCGGCCTTAGTTTCCCTCCCGCCTGTGGCTCTGATACTCACAGACACTCACCCTGATTAGTGGCTACTCGGGCGCGCACAACCTACCCCTAACCAGCTCTCTGAAGGGCGCCCCGCTATGTTTTGAACCTCTAGGGATCCTAGGCACGTTATCTCCCATTCCCGGGTCTCCTGATCCTCACTCCCCAGGGGTCCTAAGCGCGCACAGTCCGCTCTGCAGTGTCTTTCAGCCACGCCCCCGGGGGGCTCCTAAGCTTGCACCTTCCCCCCCCCCCGACAGGCTGAGACATAGCATCCCCCTAGGTTTCGTAAGTGTGCATGCCTGCCCAAAGTACCGAGCCACATTCCCAGGAGGGTCCTAAGCGCGCGCCCCGTCCCCAGGGTCCGGAGCCACGCCCCCAGCCAAGCCCCAGGGGGCTAAGACCTTGCCCCCTCCCCAACCTCTGGGCCACGCCCTCTGGGGGGGCTCCTAAGCACGCCCTTCCTCCAGCTCCCCCCGCATTGGTCCCCAGCCCGTGCTCGCTGCCCACCTGTATGCGTGCGCAGGTGCGCCTTGAGGTGGGAGCTCTTGGTATAGGTCTTGCCGCAGCCCGCGTAACTGCAGGTGTGCGTGGCGGTGCGTTTGCGCGGCCAGGACCGCCGGCCGCGCTTGGGCTTGGCCTCCAGCAGCTCCAGCGGAGACGCGGGCGGCGTGAGGAGACCTCGGGCGGCTGGCGGCGCCAAGCCCAGAGCTGCGGCGGCGGCGGCCGCGTCGTCGAAGAGGCCGAAGGCCGCGGGCGCGGGCGGCGCGTAATGCAGGCCGGGCCCGGGCGCGCCGAAGCCGGGGCCACCGAAGGGAGGCGGGAAGGGGGCGCGCGCGCCGGGCGCGGGGAGGCGCGCGGGGCCGTCTGGGCTGAGCGGTGGCGTGTCGGGCGGTGGCGGGGGGCGGCCCCCGGGGCCTCGCATGCACGCAGCTGCCGGGCCCGGGGCACCCTCGCGCTTGAGGCCCCGAGGTCCGCGGGCCAGGCCCGGCGCGCAGCCGTAGCCGCCGCCGCCGTCTGCCTCGGGGGGTTCGGCTTTCACCAGGCGGCCCGGCGGCGCCAGCAGGAAGCGACCGTGCAGCGCTGGCCCCGGCGGCACGTCCAGCTCGGGCCGCAGTAGCTCGGACACCAAACCGCCCGCGGGGGCGCCGTAGGGAGGAGGGGCGCCGGGCTCAGTGTAGTAGAACGCAGGCGGCGGGGGCGGCGGCGGCGGCGGCTCCGGGGCGGACTCAGCGCCCAGGCCGTCCAGCCCCATGGACAGGATGAAGTCCAGCACGCTGTTGAGGTCGTCGTCCGTGCCGCCTGCCTCGGGCTCTGCGCGCGGCCAGCGCTGCGGGTGACAGAGCGATAGGCGCGGGCGTGAGCGCGCGGTGGGGCCGGGGATCGCTGCCCGCTGCCTGCGTTCTACTACCCTAAGCCCGCTGTCCCTGCCGCCTGCGTTCTACTACCCCGCAGCCCACGTTCTACTACCCTGAGCCAGCCGCCCCCGCCGCCCGCGGTCCCTGCCGCCCTCACCTCCTGCAGGCCGCGCTCCCGGCACGGGCTGGCGAAAGTGGAGAAGGACGGTAGGATGGGCTCGCTCAGCGCCATGGCTGGGACCCGGGGCTGACGCGGATTCGGGACACCGGTGAGTGGCTGCCCGGAGCCGGGCTGGTCGGGACGCGGGCGGGTGGGGACGACTCTGCGGGCAGCGGCCGGGCCCGCCCAAGCCTTATAGGCGCGGCGCGCGCGGGGGCCGGGCCAAGGCGGCGGCGGCGGAAACGCGTCCCGGATGGGGACGAGCTCCGGGCGCAGCCTAAATTTAGCCGCGGTATATAAGCGGGCGGGCGGCGGCGGCAGTGGCCACTGAGGCCGCCAGGGCCCTGAGCGGCCGGCTCGGCCCATCGTGCGCAGCTAGGCGGCGCCCCCGGCCCAGGCCCGCCCCCGCCTGTCTCCCCGGCGACGGCGTCAACACACGCTCCACAACAGCAGCGTGACGCTCAGGGATCCCCGGGGCACCCCGTGGGCTCCCGCCTGCGGGAGCACAGGGAGGACCTGGAGCGGGGGCGGCATCCGGGGCCTGCAGGGATCCCTGATGGATGGGGAGATGGGCCCCCGCAGCCACAGAGGGGTCCACAGAATCCTAGGTGGATGCGGTTAACTGGGTCCCGCGAGCTCAGAGTGGCTTTCCGCGGACTCAGCTCCTCATTTTCTGCGAACCCACCAAGCCTGATCCACTGTTATGCCCACCACTCTGTCAAAAACCTTGCATGATGACAGCAAGAAATGTTAAGTCTTTGAGACGCTCTCCCTCAAGGAAGCCCTTCAGGGCGGGGAAACTGAGGCTTAGGAGGTGCTGGGAGACGCTTGAGGTCCTACAGCTGCCAGCAGGCCTGGTGCCTTTACTGACTCACGTAAGCGAGGAGACTCATGACAACGAATCTAACAACACAGACCCAGCACCAGAGGGACCACAGGGAACAAGCCATCCCTGTGAGCATGTAAACACCCGCCACCACCACCACCCCCCGCCACCAGATGCCCCACACCAGGCATGGGGCCTGCCAGGAACGGACTGTTACTCCTGCTGTTACTGTGTGCTGGCCTTGTGTGGGCACTGGGAACACGTTTGCCAACAGGCAGACAAATCCCCTTACCCTTGGGGCTTTCACTGTAGTGGGGGATGGGGGCGGAGAAGTGAAATAAACAACTATATTGGGGAAGGCAGGGGAGGGAGATGGGTAGTGAGTGTGTGTGGGAGGGGAGAAAGAGGATGGTGGAATTGTGAACCCATCTCCCAGGAGGAGATGTGTGAATCAAGACCTGGGGAAAAGGGGAGCCAAGTGGGTATCAGAGGGAGAGCATCTCATGGTGTAACCTGGAGCCAGTATCCAGCCCTGGTCTCTTGATCCCAGAACCCATATTCAGGCCTGGAGGTGTCCATGGTCAGCCACAGTCCCACGGCCAGGTGGTAAGGGGTGCAGGCAGCTCCTGACCTGGAAGCCTTCCCTGGGGGCCAGGAGGGTTTTGTCACTGACAGCATCTGGACCCCCGCAGCCCAGGGACACTGCAGGGGGTCGCCTTGGCATCACAGAGGCACCAAGAGACCACTCTGGGGTCCACAGTCCTGGACCCTCCCAGCTGGAAGGAGCCTCAGAGGTGTGCCATCTCATCGTGATTCATCAGATTGTGGGTTAGGCAAAAACTTGTTGATAAGCCCTATTTGCCAGGTGTGGGGCACCCAGAGGTGCTTCAGTCCCAAGCACAGTTGCTGGGGTGGTAGTAGTGCAGGGATCCCCTCTGCAGCTTTCCCGGGCTGCTGGAGATTTCAACTTGAGCTCCAAGATGCTTCCTGCGGCTGCCACTGTGATGGTTGAGAGTCAGCCTCGGCCACTGACCACTCTCTGTGTGACCGTGAGCAAGTGGCTCTGCCTCTCTGGGCTCACTTCCTAATCTTGAGAAATGCAGAATATAATAGTACCTTACCCCAAAGGGATATCACGAGGGTCACGCGGGTGATTTCTCTTTGGTGGAAATGTTGACGATATCCTGTGAGCTCACTCAAGTGCTGGTTAGATGAGCTTTGCTCACTGCCATTCCGTTCTCTGGGCCTCAGTGTCCCTGAATGAGAACGAGGGGAAGTTGAAGGGAATCAAATTTGTTTCCCAGGATGTATAATTCTCGGTCAGTTGCGGACCTCTGCTCCAATGGCGCCTGGGGCCTCCCCTCAGCCTCAGCTAGCTCCTGCCGCTCTCTCCAGCCCATCCCCGTCCCTTCCTATTCTGTTTCCTTGCCAGTTCTGGAACACACCAAGCACATTCCTCCCTCCAGGCTTTGTACTTGCTGTGCCTTCCATCAAGCGTTCAGTCCTCTCACTTTCCACTAGCTTGGCTCAGGCTTATCTCCTGCCCCCTCCCCCCCAAACTAATGAACTTTATTTTTATAGAGCAGCAACAGGTTTACAGAAAAAAATGATCAGAAAGTACAAAGAGTTCCCATATATCCCCTCCCAAGGCACAGTTTCCCCTATTATTAACGTCTTGCTTTGGCGTGATACCTTTGTTACATATTGATACGTTATTATCCAGCCAATGTCGATACATTTTTATGAACTCAAGCCCACAGTTTACTTTAGGGTTCACTCTTTGTGTTGGACATTCTGTGGGTTTCAACAAATGCATAGTGACATGTATCTGCTGTTACATCATATAGAACTATATAGAACTATCATATAGAACTGTTTTCACTGCCCTAAAAATCCATCCCTCCCTCCCTTCTAAGTCCTGGTTAGGTTCCGTAGTTTTACCTTTTGCAGAATGTCATAGAGCTGGAACCACACCATATGTAGCTTTTTCAGAGTCTCCTTTCACTTAGCAGTATGCATTTAAGATTCCTCCATGTCTTTTGGTGGCTTGACAGCTCCTTTCTTTTTATCAATGAATAATATTCCATGGTATGGATGTCCCACAGTTTGTCCATTCAACTATTGAAGGACATCTTGGTTGCTCCCAGTTTGGGGCCATCGAGTTGCTATTGAATAGGCATTGAATATGGCGGCTATAAACATTCATGTGCAGGTTTTTGCCTGGACATAAGTTTTCAAATTAATTGGATAAATACCTAGGAACACAATTGATGGAATGTAGGATAAGACTCTGTTTAGCTTAGTTAAGAGACCACCAAACTGTCTTCCAAAGTAGCTGTACCACCAGCGATGAACGAATGAGAGTTCCTGTTGCTCCACATCCTCATCAGCATTTAGTGGTGTTGGTTTTTTATATTTCAGCCGTTCTAATAGGTGTTTGGTGGTATCTCATTGTTGTTTTAATTTGCAATCCCCTGATGATATCTGATGTGGAGCCCCTTTTCATATGCTTGTTTGCCATCTGTATATTTTCTTTGGTGAGGGGTCTGTTCAGATCTTTGGCCCAGTTTTTAACTGGGTTTTTTATTTTCTTATTGGACTTTAAGAATCCTTTGTATATTTTGGACACGAGTCCTTTACCTGGTAGGTGTTTTGCAAAGATTTTCTCCCAGTCTGTGGCTTGTCTTTTGATTCTCTTAACGGTGCCTTTTGCAGAACAGAAGTTTTTCATTTTAATGAAGCCCAGCTTATCAGTTTTTCCTTTCACAGACTGTGCTCTTGGTCTCGTATCTAAAAAGTCAGTGCCAAACCCAAGGTCATCTCGATTTTCCCCTATGTTGTCATCTAGAAGATTTACAGTTTTGCATTTTACATTGAAGTGAATGATCCATTTTGAGTTAATCTTGTTGTTGTTGTTTGGCTGGTTTTTTGTTTTGTTTTGTTTTGTTGCACGTGGATACCCAGTGGTTCCAGCACACTTTGTTGAAAAGGCTGTGTCCTCAGCTCATCTGACTGTGCGTTTCAGTGTAAATGTAGGCTCTCCAGGCTCCACCCCCACCCACCGGGCCGCAAATAGTACCCTTCCCCAGGCCATATAGTTCCTTCCTCCACCCCCTCTTTTCTGTTGTTGTTGTTCTGCGGCACTTTTCACCATTGGTCATTATTTTTATCTACCCGTTTGCTTTTCTTCTGTCTCCACCACAAATAGTGTATGAATCACAGGGAGGATGGGAGCCAGGTCTATATTGGATCCATTATGTTCTTCAAGCCCAGTTCAGCACACAGTAGGCGCTCAATAAACGTTCACCAGAGGGATGAACAAGCAAATGAATAGCTACATCTCTTGCGGCTCTTCAGAGGAACTTCTGCAGGTGGCTCTCTGCTCCTGTGGGATTGTCTACACTCTCTCCTCCTCACCCAGCCTCCTGTGCACCTTCTTTGTCACCACGGGTGGTAATAAGTTGAATGTGTCCCCAAAAGATATGTCCATGTCCTCACTCCTGGTACCTGTGAATGTGACTTTAATTGCAAAGAGGGTCTTTGCAGATGTAATTAGGGGTATCAAAATGAGATCATCCTGGGTTAGGATGGGTCCTGTATCCAATGATAAGTGTCCTTATAAGAGAAAGGACACAGAGATACAAATGTAGAGAAGGCCATGTGAAGATGGGGACAGAGATTGGAGCTTTTGTTGCCATAAGCCAAGGAACACCAAAGATTGCCTGGGGTTGCCAGAGGCCAGGAAGGAGGCCTGGGACGGATTTTCCCTCGGAGCCTCATCAGAAGGAACCAACCCTATTGACACCTTAATTTCAGGCTTCTGGCCCCCAGAACTTAAAGAGGATACATTTCTGTTATCTTAAGCCACCGAGTTTGTGTCACTTTGTGGCGGCAGCCCCAGGAAGCTCATACCGTCATGGTAACCAGCTCTTCTGCCTGCCTGCCTGCCTGCCTGGTTCCCTCTTCAGAAAGGGAGCCCCTCAAAGGCAGGGGCCTCCCTTGATTCATCTCTGTGTCCCCCAGGCCCAGCTGTGGACCTGGTGTTGAAACAAACGTGATGTGAGGATGCTGGCCACCCACCAAGGACCTCCCGGGGCAGCGTGAGACACTCCAGCAGAGCACCCGGGGAATGTAACCAGTTACACAGAGCCACGAATGAGTGTAAAGAACGTGGGCTTCAGTTGCCACTTTAGCTGTGTGTCCTTAGGCACATCACACAACCTCTCTGAGCGTCAGTTTCATTGTGAGATATGAGTATTTACTGCCTGATTATAGGCATGGATGAATGAGCCAGATAGAGGGTCTCAGGCAGAGGGAGAGGCTTGGCACAGAGGGGTTCGGAGCATGGCACCTCTCAGGCTGTGGTCCTGTCTCCCTGCTGTCCAGGCTGCACCCACCTGTGTGGGTATGTGTCTTTGTGACGTCTCAGGTGATGATGCTATTGGAGAAAGAGCTCTGGACTCGAAGTCAAGTCCCAGCGCTACCTCTTTCAAGCTGGGCAACTTACTCTTGGCCAAGCTTCCAAGCAGCCTGTCCCACTGCTAAGCGGGGGAGAATAAGGCACATGTCCAAGGATTACATGGTCAGTAAGCAAACTGGTGATGCTGAAGAACGCCGTGGGCACCCTTCTCCCTGTCATGGCTAAGTTCCTAAAGGGTAGGGACTGACTCTGTGTTCATGCCCTGCCAGGCCCCCTCTCCCAGTTGGGAACTTTATGCCTCTTGATGGTGATGCCCTCGTTCTCATCTCTTTCCCAAGGTCTCCCATCCTCTCCTAACAGCCCAACATGAATAATCTAACCTGAGGGGGCAGATAGTTTCCCTCCAATCCATTGGTAATGTTTTGAGCGCTGTGTTCGCACAGATTCTGAGATTACATCCTGGCTCAATGCTGGAAAAGAGTGCTGTGATTGATTAGTGATGTCTCTCCATGACTGATTGGTGATGTCTGTCACTGGTGGAGCCTTGTTGGAGTAGTATGCATGCAGCTTTACATTTACCATCTCTTGTCAGGCTGTCTTTAAGGACCCAGGAAACTTGCAAATCAGAGGTCTTGAGCCTGAACCAAAAATAAATGTGGAGCTCCCTCTCCATGTTCTGCTGGACATGGAGAGGAAGGTAAAAAAGTACACAGCTCCGTTTCTGCCCACAGAGAGCTTACAATCTCCTTTAACCGGGTCCTGGCCATTTCTAGTATCCTTTACTTCTTTCCACTTTTCTTCTAGAGTCTAGACCATCTCTCCCTTTACTAGCTGTTCCGCCCCAAATAGCTATTGTGTGCACTTGGCCCAGCTCCCAAGAGCAAGCACTCAGGAATTCTACAGAAAACACGTCACTTAAAATACAGCTGAGCTTCCAAGACTAATTGTGAATGCTCTAGAGGAATTACAGTCGCATGACAGCAGCAACTGCACGATGACTCCCAGCTGGGGCAGTCGGGGTATTTCTGCTTAAGTTTGCATAAGTTCTTTGCAGCGTGTTGCCAAACTTAGCTCCCCATGTTGCAAAGATGTTTGGCAGCTCGGTGTTTCTCCAGGATGGGAAGTGATGCAGGCAGGGGTGCTCCTGCAAGTGGGCTTTTTTCTGAAGGTCACCACCTTGCCACTGCCGTGCTTGTGGCCAAGGTCCAATGAGAAAGGGCACTTCCCAATTTGCCTCCCTGTCTCTGAGATTTTCTTACTGTTTATGAACAATTAAGTAGTGAGCATGTAGGGAAGGTGCAGAATTGCATGTGGTCGATGACCGATGGATTCCTATGGGGACCCCTCATCATCTCCTCACCAGCCAGACCATGACTATCTCAGTCTCATTGATGCAGGGACATGAGAGGTGGAGGAACATTTATGAAGCACCTACTGTACGAAGAGTAGCCCCTGCTCGCCGCAACTAGAGAAAGCCCGCGCAGCAACGAAGACACAAGGCAGCCAAAAAATAAATAAATACATTTTTTAAAAGCACCTACTGTATGCCAGGTCCTGCATTGAAGAGTTGTATGTGTTTTCTCATTTAATCCTCACAGCAGGTCTGTTTAGTGTGGTGAGCAATGAACAGAAGGGGGGTGCTCAGCCAGAACCCCAGGTCAGATCCTGGCCCTGGCACTTGTATCTCAGTAACTTTGAATGAAGGGCCTTCTCTTTTTGAACCTTTGTTCCTGTCCCATCGAAGGAGCATGAGAATGCCTTGTCACCTGTTGATGAAGATAAGAGACACCCCGTGTAAAGAACTTTCCCTAGAAGAGGCCCTCTGATCCTGGAAGCTGTTTTTATTTGCCTAAATCAAGGGCTGGCACATCCTGACTTGTGGCTTTTTACAAAATATATGTATGAAAATGTCAATAGTATTGCTCTTTTTTTTTTTCCCCCGGTACGCGGGCCTCTCACTGTTGTGGCCTCTCCCGTTGCGGAGCACAGGCTCCGGACGCGCAGGCTCAGCGGCCATGGCTCACGGGCCCAGCCGCTCCGCGGCATGTGGGATCCTCCCGGACCGGGGCACGATCCCGTGTCCCCTGCATCGGCAGGCGGACTCTCAACCACTGCGCCACCAGGGAAGCCCGGTATTGCTCTTTTTTTTAAAAAAATTATTTTATTGAAGTATAGTTGACTTACAATGTTGTGTTAATTTCTGCTGTACAGCAAAGTGTTCTTAATATTTCACGTATACTCCAATGTTAATTATATATGTGTGCATAATTTTTATGGAGGTGAAATTCATATAGTAAAAAAATTAACCATTTTAAAGTGAAAAATTCAGAGGCATTTAGGACATTCTCAGTATTGTGCAACCATCACCTCTATATAGTTCCAGAATATTTCCATCCCCCACAAAGGAAACTCCATCCCCGTCAGCACTCACTCCCCATCCCCTCCTCCCTCAGCCCCTGGTAACTGCGAATCCACTCTCTGTCTCTATAGATTTGCTTATTCTAGATATTTCTTCTAAAGGGAACCGCACACTATGTGACCAAAACAGCTTTTGTTTGGCCAATAGCTAAGCATGTCTTCTTCCTTTATGAATGTTTGGGAAAAAAACCCAAAAGAATACTATTTCATACATGAACATTCTATGAAAATCAAATTTCGGTGTCCATAAATATGTTTTATTGGCATGCAGCCACGCCCATTCATGGAGGTATTGAGACCATGCACAGAAAGAGACTGGATGGTCATATGCAGAAATACTGAATCTCTGGCCCAAAGCTTAGAGAAGTTGATTCCATATGGAGAAGCCAGCAGAGCTACTTTTGGACTCCAGAGTCTGAGCTGGGCTCCCAAACAATCACTGCCTCTCAGTATGCATTTAATAGACCTTTCTGGAATTCTTATTACTGAGCAGGTGCTGGAGAGTGAGCCGTCATCCAGAGTAAGCTGGTCTTTGCCCCTACTTAGCTTCCAGGTGTTAAATCAATAACTAGCCAAATAGATATGGGGGTGAATCTGAAGACATCCTTAGGTCAGTGGTTTGGACATTCACCATCAAGGGATGTCTTGACACCTGGTTGTAAAGGTATAGTTTATTAGTGATGACTGACGAGAGCTTTTTTTTTTTGCTTTTTTTGCTTAGGTTTTTTGTTACATGTTGGCCATAGCATCTGGGCTAGGGGCTGCTTTTTTGTTTTATTTTTACTTGAAAAATTTTAGTTTTATTTAGATTTAAAATTATTAAGTTTTGATTTATTTATTTTTATTTTATTAAAATTTTTGCTTTATTTAGATTTAAAATTTTTAAATCTTATTTATTTTTTATTTAAAAAATTTTTAGTTTTAAAAATTTTAAAGTTTGGGAGCTCCCTGGTGGCCTAGTGGTTAGGATTCCTGGCTTTCACTGCTGTGGCCTGGGTTCAATCCCTGGTTGGGAAACTGAGATCCCGCAAGCCATGTGGCACAGCCAAAAAAAGAAAAAAATTAAAGTTTTATTTAGATTTATTTTTTTATTTTAAAATTTTAATTTTATTTAGGTTTTTAAAAATTTAATTTTATTTCTCTTTATAGTGGGATCATTTGCATACTGTGAAATTTCCAAGTGGTGCAACCATCACTACAGTCCAGATTTAGAACTTTTCCATCAACCCAAGGAAATCCCTCCTGTCCCATTTTCAGTCCATCCCCACTTCCACCCCCAGCCCCAGTCAACCACTGATGTGCTGAGTCTGTAGATTTGCCTTTTCTGGATATTTCATATAAATGCAGTCACACAGTGTGGTCCTTTGCATCTGGTTTCTTTCACCCTGCATAACTTGAGGCAGCGTGTACCAGTCACTGGTTCCTTTTCATTGCTGAATCGTATTCCATCTTACGTATGGACCACAACTTTGTCACCCCTTCACCTATTGATGGACTGAGTAATACTGTGTTGTCCATGTCACTTCTTGGAGCCCAGTAACAATCCCACACACATAACTTAGAAAAGGCAGTCATGTCCTTTCCCACCTTGAGTGCCCTGGCCTCCCCTCCCCTCATTGGCCTGGGACTCCAGCACTGTTGCCTGTAAGGTCACCCCTTTGGGAAGCTGGTCAGACCTGTAGGCCTCCCTGCCACACCCTGCCAGGAGGAGGAGGCTGGCGTTCTGCCCTCCAAGACACCTTTGTGTTCTGCACTCGTGTGCCCGGCATAGCCATATGTGTGACCCGGTAGGGGGAGAAGGAAAGGCCTGGGGGCTGGGGCAACAGTGACTAAGGTTGAGCCCCACATTTTTGGCACCTGGGGGACCCGCTTCCTCACACAGTCCCCCTGACCTGCCTGCCTTCTGACTTCAAGGAAGGTTTGATTCTCGCTTATATGGTTAACGAGCCTGCACAGAGCCTCCCCTCCCCAGGGATCGTGGCCTGTTGTCACACAACTTGCTTTGGTTTCCTGTCATCAGCCAGAGGAGCTGGCTTTGGCATTGACCCCATTTGAATCTCTCTCTGCTCCTTCTGTGGTGAATGGCCTCAGGGACATTGCTTCACCCTGCTGACCTGCAATGCTGTAATCAGGGTGGAAAATAATAACAACATGATTAAGTTATTATATGTTATTATGTCCTTATTATATATTGTTAATAATGATAGGCACTCGACAGGTTGGCCAGTGATCTACAAGGGATGAATTGCTTAAGGACCCCATTTAACATTGTTAAAAGTTTATTTGTAAATCTCCACGTCTTCTGTTTGGGGACAAGGTATTTCTGGATGCCTGGAACCGTTTCTCTGGAAAACAAAGGAGCATATATATTGTTCGGATCCACTTATTTTTTCACTTTCAATTTTTTTTAATCGAGGTGAAATTCAGAAAACAAAAAGATAATCACTTAAAGTGTACCAACTCAGTGGTATTAAGTACATTCAAAATGTTGTACAAACATCCACTCTAGCTAGTTCCAGAACATTTCCGTCACCCCAAAAGGAGACCTTGTACCCATTAGTGGTCACTCCCCATTACTCCCTCCCTCCCCCAGTCCCTGACCGCCATCAGTCTTCTCTCTGTCTCTATAGATTTGCCTGTTCTGGACGTTTCATATAAATGGAATCATTCACTAAGTGGCCTTCGGTGTCTGGCTTCTTTCACTCAGCATCATGTTTTCAAAATTTGTCCACGTTGTAGCAGCCCTTTTTATGGCTGAATAATATTCCAAGATGTGGCGGGACCACGTTTTGTTTATCCACTCATCTGTCGATAGACATTTGGGCCGTTTCCACCTTTTGGCAGTTGTGACTAGTGCTGCTGTGAACATTCGTGTACAAGTATTCGTTTGAGTCCCTGTTTTCAGCTCTTTGGGGTCTATACCTGGGAGTGGAATGGCTCGGTCTTACGATAACTTTAGGTTTAACTTTTGGGGGAGCCGCCTAATCAGATCCACTTTGAAAAGGCTCTCCTGGGCTGGAGACAGTGCTGGGTCTTCTAGCTTTGACCCCACCCCCTGCCTCCAGGATATTTATTCTTCTGATGACATTTATTCAAGCCTCTATAAGCACAATCTCATTTCCTCCTTCCAGACCCCGTGATTTGGCTTTCTCTGTTGCACACTTTCTCTCTCCTCCTGTTCCAGTAACACAAGGCTTCTCCCACTTCCCACTGGGAGCCAAGCCACGGGCTGGATGAGCGACGTTGCAGCTTTAACAGGGTGGACCTCACCTGGATGGTGTAATAAATCCCCTTTACAGATGAGCAAACTGAGGCTTACTGCCTCAGGGTTTGGGATCCCTATACCAGCACACCAGCCCCCTCTCATTCCCGGTTCTTCAACGTCTTTGCAGTTTTGCTCCTTGACCCTGGGCAAAGGCTGACACATGGTCCCTGTACTACAAAGGCTTTTCTGGTTGAATTTTGGGGGAGGACGTTAAGAAAAAAAAACTTAAAGAGAGACAGGTCCTGATGGGAAAATATCCACGGTATCACGGGGTCAGTGGTGTCCCCACTAAAAGATATGCCTACCTCCTAACCTCTCACATCTGTGACTGTGATTTCTTAGAAATAGGGTCTTTCCAGATGTGATCGAGTGAAAGCTCCCGAGATGAGGTCATCCTGGATTTAGGGTGGGCTCTAAGTCCAGGGACAGTTGTCCTTACAGGGAAAGAGAAGGGGAAACAGACAGAGAATGGAAGGCTGTGTGAAGATGGAGGAAGATATGGGAGTGACGCAGCCACAAGCCAAGGAACGCTGAGGGTTGCTGGCAGCCTCCAGAAGCTGGGAGAGAGATGGGGCCGATTCCCTCCCTCAGAACCTCCGGAAGGAACCAACCCTGCCCACACCTTTATCTCAGACCTCTGGCCTCCAGGACTGTGAGACAAAACATTTTTTTTTATGTAAAGCCACCCAGTTTGCGGTCATTTGTTAAAGCAGCCACAGGAAACTCATATGCATGGACAGGAGGAGTGAGCTGGGGTCTCTGCATGCTGGGTCCGGGCTGAACATGGCTGAGATCCTGGGCCCAGAAGGGAGTAAGGCATGCCCACAGACAGCCAGGGTGTAGCAAGATAAATGCCATGAAAGAGGTGCAGTTATTATTGTTCTCATCACCATTATTAGTATTGAGTCATTATTCATCTCCGTGATATGGGGCGCTCATTACCCCCTCGACTCCAGCCCATCCCGCCATTCTGCGACCCAGTTAATGGAACGCCCTTCTTTTGCTGAGGCTAGAGCGGCCAGATCAAACACTG